>NC_047025.1:2391791-2718247 GCF_902652985.1 Pecten maximus
TTTTTTCCTTTTTTGATTCTTTTTGGAATTTTTAATTTTTTTGATTCTTTGAAATAAATTTTGAATACTTACAATATTTTAAACTTATTCTTTAAAAAAATTTAATTCAATCTTAATACTATTTTTTTTTACTTTTACATCTGTTTAAACATAATTCGTCAGATAATTTTAAGTTTATTGATAAAGTTACATCAATGTTTAATTGCAACTATAAAAATATTCAAATATAAATTTTTGAATACATTTTTCAGGTCATTGATGAATCTAATGGTCTTTAATGCTTTCATTTTTTTAAATAAATTTGTGAATGAATCTTTTGCAATTTTTTAAGTTCATTATCATTTTTTAATTCAATCATCACATCAATGTTTACTTGCAACTATGAAAAAATCAAATATTAAATTTTGAATGCATTTTTCAGATCATTGTCAAAATCAGTCTTTAAATATTTTTAATTCTTTGAAATAAATTTTTGAATACTTAAAATATTTTAAAAACTTATTCTTTAAAAACAAATTAATTCAATAAAGATTAATTTTTAACTTTTACATGAAACTGTTTAAACCTAATTCTTCAGATTTTTTTTTTAATTTTCATTCTTTTACATCAATGTTGAATCTATTCTTTAAATAAATGTTTGAATTCATTTAAATATTAAAATATTTTTTTCTTAAATGATTTTTTTGAATTCAATCTTCACATTAATTTTGACTTGTAGTCATGACATTTTTCAGAATTTTTTTCAAGTATAAATTTTTGAATACTTTTTCAGATCATTGTTGAATTATTTTTTTGATTCTTTCAAACTGAATCTTCAAAACAATTTTGACTTTTCTTATTAATTTCTTCAAATACAAATTTTTGATTTTTTTTTTGTCATTGTTGAATGTATTCTTAAAATGTTAACTTGCAACTATAAAAAAAATCATTAATTTTTTAATACATTCTTAATGAATTTAATAGTCCTTAATGTTCTTTTTAAAAATAAATTTTTGAATGCAGATATTTTTTTTTCATATTAATTTTAATCTTGTCATTGTTGAATTTAGTATTTAAATATTTATTAATTCTCGAGTATTTTAAAATTCAATAAATTTGAATTCAATTTTCAGATTGATTTTAACTTGTAGTCTTAACATTGTTTTATAGATTTTTTTTAAATACATAGTTTTGGATACATTTTTCAGGTTATTGTTGAATTTAACGGTCTTTAAATTTGTTTTAATTCTTAGAAATAGATTTTGAATGAATTCTTGAAACATTTTATAGTTTAATATATTTTTAACTCAATCATCAGATCAATGTTTACTTGCAGCTATAAACAAAATCAAATATAAATTGTTGAATGCATTCTTCAGATCATTGTTAATTAAATTTAGTCTTTAATTATTTTAATTTTTTTGATTTTATTAAAATTATTTTTTGAATTTAAGTATTTTGAAATGTATTCCTGAAAACATTTTGGAACTATCAGATTTGTTGACTTGTATTTTTATATTATTTTTCAAATATTAATTTGTTCCGTATATTTACATCAATGTTGAATTTATTAAAACAAAATTGAATTAATTCAAATATTTCAATATTCATTGTAAAATAATTAATTTTGACTTGTAGCCTTAATCTTTTTGTATCTTTTTTAATATAAATGTTTGAATACATTTTTCAGGTCATTGTTGAATTAAGTCTTTAAATATTTTTAAATTCTTAATTTTGTTGAATTCTTTTAATTGGTTTTTTTCTTGTTAAGATCAATTTTTGATTTTTGAAATTCATTCTTGAAATTGTTGAATTTATTGAGAATTCTTTTTAATTGATTCCTTTAGATATTATTTCAAAATTTATTAATAGATTTCAGATCAATTTTAATTACTTTTTCAATAATTCTAAAATTGTTTTTAATAAATTGATCTTTTTGCCTCTCAACTGATGAAGCCCGGGCAAACTTGTAACTTATTATTAAAGGGCAGAAACTCAATTGCCATATCGATTTCATATCATTCACTTTCTATAATTGACTTTCACTATGTGTTTTGGCTGTTGTTATTATGACAACAAAACTTTATTAATAGTAACAATCCAGAAAAAGAAACATTTTCCAAAATTTATGAAATTATTTTGGCAGTTGAGTCTTGAGGTCATTACACACCTCTTCTAACATTATGAAGCAGTTATCTCCGTTGTAAGTCCATTAATATCAATTATAGATAATTATAGTTAACGTCACAGCATGATAGGAACATAAAAAATATTCATTGAATCTTACAGTGCATCTATTCTTAAAGAATAAAATAATTGGGCGATCTAGCTTTTGTGGCGAAATGACACTTGGGGATATATGGTTCCAAGTGGCTAAATGGTTTTCAAATTTGGGCGGTAGGAATCAAATTCGTGGAAAAATGTTTTGTTTTTTCTTTTCTTTTTGGGACGAGTCTGTAATCCGTTTATATAGTAAGGAATGACAAAACAGACATACAGTGAAAGCGCTAATGCAAATATATAACTCTTTTGTCAATCATCAGTTTTATATATAATTTACTTGAAAATTTTCATCATATGTGTGTATATATAAAGAAAAATTAAACAAAAGCCAATATTAACCTTCATAGGCGGACTTTATTTGACGTTGCCGGGATATGTGACGTCAAAAATACTGATAACGCCATAAGTTAACAACAGCTGTGACGTCATAAACAAAGTAGGATTATTGTGCATGTAGGTTAGGTTTAAATATGTTGATAAACATTTTTTCTTTCAGTTCTTGAGCGACCAAATACATGAAAATAATTCCTTGGACACTGGTGCGCGCGCGCGCGCGCGTGTGTGGGTGTGTGTGTGTGTGTGTGTGTGTGTGTGTGTGCGTGTGTGTGTATGTATTAACAAATGAAGCCATATACATATATAATCAAATATAAATCTTTGAATGCATTCTTCAGATCATTGTTAAATTTAGTCTTTAAATATTTTTTTTATTAAATAACTTTTGAATTAAATATTTTGCAATACTATTCCTGAATACATTTTGGAATTCAACCATTAGATTTGTTGACTTGTATTTTTATAATATTTTTCAAATATTAATTTTTTTCAAAATATTATTAACATCAATGTTGAATTTATTAAAACAGAAATGAATTCATTCAAATTAACCTTTTTGTATCTGTTTTAAATATAAATTTTTGAATACATTTTTCAGGTCATTGTTGAATTTAGTCTTTAAATATTTTTAAATTCTTAATTTTGTTCAATTCATTCTTGGAATGCTAAGAAATTTCTTCTTGAAAAATAAATTTTTGAATTTAATAAGCAGATCAATTTTGATGTAGCTTTCAAGATTTTTTTTAATTAGATAGGGAGAGGTAATCAGGTAAGCCCTAATAGGTAGACAGGATTAGATTGGTAGTGCTAATAAGGCCTCTTGACAAGTTTGTGGTGTTAAAATGAAGTGTTTGGTGAATACATGGTCTGTGGTGCCAACATTTAGCAGAAGTTTTTTCGAGCAATTGCCAGGCTTTGAGCTACTGTCTTTGGTTGAATTTGATCATGATTTGTACTGTGCAGATGGAAACACTCTGCTGTTTTTAGGATGCTTTGAGGCTGAAATTTTATTTGAAAGTCTGAATCAGGAAGAACTTGTAATAATTCCGGTGTTAGTGGTGCCAGATATTGTGTATAATAGACAGGTACCATGGTGCTAGGCTCAATTTTGTTAAATCTATGGTATTTGGGGGAAATGATGTAGGAGATAGTAATGAATCTCGGACTTGGAGGCAAGCATTAAGAAGTTTGTCTGGGTAAGTAAGGGTTAAAACCACCTATAGGACTTCTTTTAGTATATGCCCAGGTGAAAGTAGGACATGCATGGCCTAGTTCGACATAAGGATAGGTCTGATGTAGATGGTGTAGAATTAGGCTCTAAATCACCTAATGGATTGATGGTTTGTCTTAAGGTTAGTCCAGTTAGAGTCTGGGAGCAAACAAATTAACAACACTTGATCAGGATCATTTCAGGTAAGTAAAAGCTGAATCCCACTGGTGGTAGAACTTGAGAAGAAGTTTGAAATAGTTGTTGTTCAGGAAAACCATGATTTTGCAATCATGTTACAAAATGGCCCCCTGGTTGCCATGTCAAAGTTTTTTACGAGGCTGAAAAATAACAACACTTTATTGGCTCTCATTCCTTAACATCCTCGCCAATTTCCAGCTTAATGGCACCAGTACTAGTGTAACTGGAGAAGAAGTTTGAAATGTGTTTTTCAAGATGGCTGCCATGGCGGCAATCTTGGATTTTGGATTTGCCCGAATAATAACATCACTTCGGCAGGACAATCTCAGGATCATTTCTAGTATGTTTGAGCTGAATCCAATAGGTGGAATTTGAGAAGAAATTTGAAATAGTTGTTATTCAGGAAAACCATGATTGTGCAATCATGTGGTGGCTCGTTAGGGCCAAGTATCAAATCTCGCATTCTCGCATTCTCGACCTTAGGTTGAAAACGCGAGAATGCGAAAACGCGAGAATGCGAAAACGCGAGAATACGAAAACTTGACGGCGAGAATGCGAAATCGCGACGGCGAGAGTGCGAGATTAATCTCGCGTTTTCGCCGTCGCGTTTTCACATTCTCGGTAATATTGTTTTCGATTTGTTTCTATTGTTATAGTTTTCAACGTAAAAGTTTATGCCTGGTATTTCAACTATTATCCATTCAATTTGGTATATTTATCAGTTACTTGTCTACGCATTGAAAACACATTTATCCAAAAAAAAAAAAAAAAAGAAGCGAGTAAAAAGAAACGTACCTTGAATTATGGGTATCCATAATTAGAATTTTGTGTGATATTTGCTGATATAACATTGTACAGCATAAAACCGTAGGATACATGTCATTTGGGTCAATTTCTCTTTTTTATTCAAGCTGTAACAGCAGCGCCACCTTACAGGTTTTGCTGGAAGTCCACAATTCTAACCTTGTCAGTTTTTTGTTTTTTTTTGTTTATCTAACCCAAAGATTTTAAAAGTTTGTTTATTTCCAAATGCAGAGAGCATACAGGTAGCATTAATACATTATTCAGAGAGAGAGATTTTAAAGGAGGCGGAGGACATACAGTTGATTTAATATCTTGTTTTCTGCATACGCCCCATGTCACAAGCGACAGCGGTACGACTGTGGGGTCATTTGAGTGACTTCTGTAAATGTTTCCAATTACAACTAGTAATTGTTCTTTATTTTATTATACCAGAAAATTGGCACTAGAACACGTTAAAGTGCTCGAAAGGCCTATAAAACAAGAAATATCTTTAAAATAGATAAACGGCATAGTTTTAATGCTTGTGATTATAATGTAAAACAGCTTGTGAAATAAATCAACGAACTACATGTAATGCGTTTCAGCACAGATAACAAAATTGTTAAATGCATATCTGCTTTTTGCATTTACCGCTACAATAACCAATCACATACATCAACTTGACCAGTAACGCCACCTGTCGCGTCATATCCGGGGCCCAAAGATCAGTTGGTACCTTCGGCACCACATCTGCGTACACATCGAAACAGGTCTAGCTACGCCACTGATACGAAATATATATTTGTCAGTGCTCTTACATAGACAGTTAATCTATAGAAGGAGTTGACGTGAATAAACTCACATTTCAAATTTTTGAACACTGATTGAGTTTAACTGCATGGTGACGTTATATAACCGTCATTGGTTAATTAATTCGATCTCGTGTATATCTAATTTTAATGTTGGAAATGTAAATGTTTATAGTGTCTCGTAAGTCTGATAAGTTTGGACATTTTAATGTATTATATCTATGTGCTTTAATGTATTTAAAAATGAGTGACACTTAAATATCTTATATTCTTTAAAATTATCTTCAATTTAGATGTGTTGGTAGTTAAATCAGATGACACATGTGTAATAAGTCATTTCCTTCAATAGGCTTCGTATTATTCTCTAGCTGTAGTCATTTAATTGGTCGTCTACTAATTGCCAAGATGATGACACCACCAAAGTGTAATCAACCAGTATACTATACCGGTCAGTTGAACCAACCATGGTATCTGTGCTGCTAGACAGTGTGTCGACGCAGGTTGTCGTTGAAATAATGAACACTAGTACTGTATCGCTAAATCTTTACCTAAATTAAACAAACAATTGCAGCATACATTTGTGTAATATACTTTGATGAATATCTCGTTTTGAACATATTTCTCAAGTAGTTGAATTTCTTTCTTCTTCTTTTTCTCTGTAAAAAAAGACATCAAGTAATTACTTCCTTTTATTTTACCTTGGTAAATTAAACCGTGATATTAGTATGTTGATTTGTTTTGAAGATTCACTCCATGCAGATAACCTTTCCTCGCGAGGCTTATTCCACCTTTCTATTTCAATAGGAAATTTAGAATGTGAAATTCTTAATATATATAGCTTACGTTGTTTTTTTTCGTCCGTAGCAAGATTTGGTTCAATTGGAAATTTAATGCTGGGTAATTTAAACTCTTGGATATGCCAGAGACTTGTACACGTCTCTGGATATATATTATTCCGGTATCAAAATGATATATGATAAGTCGGTATTCATATGAATCACGTAATGTAAAAAGGCATTGTTTCCATGAAAGAAGTTAAACTTCAATATGTCTCAGTATTACGTATAATGTGAAGGATCCAATATACTTATATCGTTTTCTATTTAATATATTCTTATCAAATGCACTGACTACCTGATAACGTACTAGTAACCGTCACGCCCCTTTGTTTTTCCATTGGCTTGGGTATAATCCATTAATCAGTCTCGACAATTACGACCCACTTTCATTTATCAACTATATACGGTCTATATTTCACCTATCGTATTTCGGAACTCCTCGTGCATGTGACCAATTCTACTGGTATATATAGAGGGCGCTGATATATGGATATCCATAATTCATTTATGGATATTTAAAATTGATTTATGGATATCCATAATTCAACTTGAATTATGGATACCCATCATTCATTTTTTAATATTTATAAATCTCTTGCTAATATCCATCAATGGACGAATTATGGATATCCATAAATACGTATTTATGGATATCCATACATCGAATTATGGATATTAGAATTAATTATGGATATTTATGATTATTTATGGATATACATAATTCATTTATGGATATCCATTAATAGTGACTTTTTTCCACTTTGGCTTTCCATACCTGGTGAGCCATATGGCCTTCTATCTATCATGTGAACATATAAATAAATAAATATTTTTTAAATGCACTAAACGTATAAAATTAAAAAGATGTTCTGAACGTGCAAGCAAATGATGTGTCTGTCATATAATTATATTTTTTTTTAATTTAAGTTCGATTCCGGATATTTTCTGCCCCAGCTTTAAATTTACACATTGCATATCACCGGAAGTAGATCGAAATGTCAAAACAACATTGCGTAAGCCTCCTGTAGGAAGGTCGGTTTCATAAAGCGAACGGTGTCGGCAGGTAAGATGCGCTTAGCACCGGGAAATGCGAATCTTTAAAATCAAACTTGTAAGATCTAAACATTTTCTACAAAATCAGACAAAACAATGATTGGTTTTCTGAATCTTAAAAAAGAAAAAATGCACGTACGCTGATGGAAGTTGATCCGGCAAAACCTGTGCACGTGTCGTTAAATTATACTATATTGTAACGTTAGTCATACTTAGAAGAATTATTTTATGGAAGACGAGATATGTTAATATTATCCCTGTGGTTACATTAAATGAAACAGCTGTTATACACTTGCTGTACATGTACGGCCGATCGTGACAAAATTTTAATTTTCTCATTGAGATGGTATACGTAGTGTCAGAGACATATATACAGATATATGTCTCTGGTAGTGTGTAAGACTTCTGTATGCATTGGATATTTTGCTGTCACGTCCGAGTTAAATTAAGATTTCATATGAAACCCATGCACGTACACGTGCCTAAATTTGCTACACTCCAATATTTGAGATATAGTGACAGTACATGTACAGCTAGACGATAGAGGGAGACTCCCGAGTTTGGATCTGAAATATAGACATAAATTGTCAGTATCTGAAGGTAACACTCTTTTAATACCTCATAACAACTGAAAATTCAACTAGTCTATTGTCTTGAGCATGAGACACAAACCAAGTTTTTATGACATTCGTGATCTTCCAAGTACATATAATTATAATGTAGGAGTGGAAAAATGCACGGCCAGACCAGAGTTCGAACCCAGGACCTCCGAACACTACCCGGATGCTCTACCGATTGAGCTACCTGGTCGCTGATGATCCACCCGGTCCAGTTCCACTACAATTGTGCGTGTTTTAATGGTTCAATCATGGAGATGGACATTTCAGCTGCATATATGCCTATATAGGGCAGCTACAGCGAGTGGTTATCGTGTCTTTACCAGAGTTAATTATAAGCATGGTCAGCTCTTGATGGGTGACCATTCCGTTGTACCCCCAGAGCACATTTGATGTACGATGATGTGTACCAATCACTTGGGGTCAAAATGAGATATAGCTAGTTATCGTTAAAAATAGAACTCATGATGTACTTTCTAAATTAATTGTGTATGAGCATTTCAATGAATTGTTATAAATCTTAGATTTGTTAACATCCTTCACCATAAGTGCTTCTATGTATCAACATTCTAGAGCTGTATAAAATAAGGTTACTGTTATCACGGACATAAACATTACTAATATATACATGTAGATATAATAGATAATAAATTGTTTTTATCCTTACGGACGAATTATAAAAGTAAAATAAAAAAAAAAACTTTCCGTTAGCGCTTTCGTCGCGTCATGGCGACTCTTCAGAATGATTTTATTTTCAAAATAGATGATTATGACGTCATAGACGTAGACATAGAGACAGTAATACACAACACAGAATGGCAACATATATTTATATATATATATATGTCCATGCTATAGAATTTCCGGTGTTTATACTTTATCTAATTCTGATAAAAATATGAATTTGACTGGGCAGAATGCTGGTGACCAGTAGCTCAAATCGTTGGAGCATCCGTCTATATTAGAGTTCAGAGGTCCCGGGTTCGAATCCTGGTCTGGTCATTGCATTTTTCCTCTATTGTTACATACTAATAGTATTCCAATTATTCTGATGTGAGGAGATTTGATTGAATATAAGCTGCAGTGTTTTGTTGTGTTGGAACAAAGCAGGATTTGGATATTGAAATTTAAAATGTGGTATTGAGCTCAATGTATGCAGTGTGTTACTGAAATGTTTTGTTTATTTATTTTTTCAGAATCACATCATCAAATCAGTTCAACATGGGGAAAGGAAGGAACCTGTTCAACTGTGGTGAAATCAATATTTTTGTATACTTTGTTGTCGCCATGTTTGGTGTTGGATCCTGGGTAGCGGTGAATGGATTGTGGGTAGAACTACCGGTAATGGTTCCCTACCTACCAGAGGGCTGGAAACTGCCATCGTATCTGACTGTGATCATCCAGCTAGCCAACGTTGGACCGATTCTGGTGACATTTGCTTATACATGTTCAAAAGATTCCTTGAATGAGAAGGCCATCGTGTATCTCATCCTTACAGTTGGAGCAGTGGCTTGCCTTCTATTAGCATTTTTCTGGCGGGCTACTTCTTATATTGCAGGAGAGGAACACAGCACAGCTTTGTTAGTTTTACAATTCTTCCTCGCCTGTGTGGACTGTACATCCTCTGTATTATTTTTACCATTCATGTCACTGTTTCGAGTCGAGTATATGACAGGATATTTTATCGGAGAAGGTCTAAGTGGATTAATTCCAAGTTTGGTTGCCCTTGGACAGGGAGTAGGCAAGATGACATGTCAAAACATCTCAATCGTAAACGAGACTACAAATATCTCTCACTATGAAATTCAACCATTTTATCATGAACCTACATTTCCAGTGGAGGATTTCTTCTTTTTCCTATTTGCAATGATGATAATGAGTGGATCGGCCTTTACGCTACTGAATTATCTCCCTTACTGCAAGAAAGAACATACAGTTGAATATGTGATGGAGGACAACACGGAGTCCAGCAGCTTAGGTAGCAACAGTAATAGTCATTACGAACTCTCCAGTGATCAGGGTACATTTCAGGGTGATTCGTACCATGACCCATCCACGGCAGGGCATTCCAACTCGGAATTAGTCCTGAGCAATAAAAAGAGGCCCAGTCTTGCCATATGTACTGATACCCATTCTGTATCTGCCAGAGAGTCGCTCAGTAAAAGGACATATATTTATTATCTGATTCTAATCGCATGGATCAGCGCTATTAGTAATGGAGTGCTGCCCTCAATCCAGACCTACTCATGTCTACCTTACGGGAACAGTGCGTACCATCTAGCAGTCACGTTATCCAGTATTTCCAATCCCGTCGCTTGTTTTGTAGCCTTTTTACTCCCAGTGGCCACCACGATTGTCATAAATGGCCTCACCTTGATTGGAACATGCCTGGCTGCGTTTATTTTGGTGACGGCCGTCCAAAGCCCCACTCCTTTGCTGTATGACAGTGAGGCTGGTCCAGCCGTAGTGGTAAGGAATTTGTTTCAAATATACATAAAACACGTCCAATTTTTAAGGATATTGAATCGTGTCCAAGCAGCTGAATACCATTGGGATAATGTTTTCAGTCAGAATACATATATATAATGTTCTGATTATGCATAAATGTAAAACAAGAAATATCTTTAGAAAAGATAATTCTGATTATGCATAAATGTAAAACAAGAAATATCTTTAGAAAAGATAAACGGCATAGTTTTAATGCTGGTGGTTATAATGTAAAACTGCTGGTGAAATAAATTATCAAACTAATTAATAAATGTGCAGTTTCAGCACAGATCACAAAATTATATCAGTTTGAATCATTTTTGGTGATAATAAGACTGTATTTGAATCAGGAATATGATTTTATTAATGTGTCATTTGAATAGATACATCTACTTAAGCTTATTCAGCTTGCATTCAATCTTAATTTTGTTTCGTCTTTAACTGCATGTCTGCATTGACCAATCGCATACTTCATCTTGACCAGTAATGCCACCTGTCGCGTCATATCCAGGAACAAAAGAAAATTATACGGCTATGCCGAAAAATGATAATAATAATGACATTATTATGTATGGAAGACCAGACAATATCTGCAGGCAGATTTTTTAACAGATTTACTATATATACATATAGCTAGTTCTTCTGGTCTTCTGTGATTATTATTTTTGCGTTTTATGTAGCAGACTCTACCAGTACTAACATAGAGAACTACCAATACCGGACGTTAGATCTTGTTTTCTTTGTAATGTTGAAAAATGAGTGTAAAGTCTTAAAGGCAAATAAGTTTATAAAATACTATGGTCCTTACAACACGGTTATGTTTGTGACGGATCAATATATGTGTATTGGGAGGGGATCTGGAGACTTCCAAGTTGTGGAAAGTTAGGTGGTAGATGAAATGAAAGCAAGCTATAGGTTTTCCTTTTGATCTGTGTGTGAAAGGTTTGTTCAAGCTCCCTGATTTTTTAATTCTTTTTTATTTTTTTTTTTTTTTTTTTTCAGATTATAGCCTGGGTCACATTTACGGCACTTATCTCATATTCCAAGGTTTCCATAGCAACATTCTTTAGGAAAGAAGGAAAGCAAGCTCTTCTGTGGTGTGGAGCCTTGACACAGGTGGGATCCGTTATTGGTGCTCTCCTCACTTATTTATTAGTTAATGTGTGGACTATTTTTGAAAGTGCTCCAGCATGTCCTTGACCTTGAGACAGGATAATGTCTTAAATATAACATATCAAGCTACTATGGTTACTATGATGTCAACTTCTTTATGATAAATGTTCGTTTGTGCCTTTATACATAAAAAATGTATATTACATTAAAATATGAAATTACGTATCATGTAAACATTACATTTATGTATGTATTACATCATATGTCATGAAATAATGTATGTATTACATATATGTACATAAATATTGATCAAGCAGAGGATTTAATGCATAGCAGTTATCTCCCTTCCTCTGTAATTACATCTATGTATATACATATATACAGTCAAACTTCGTTAACTTTAACTCGGATAACTCAAAGACCCTGTTTAAATCGAAGTATTACTCCAGTCCCAGCCAAAATTCTTATTTTTCTTAGTAATAAAAACTCGGATAAGTCGAACTCGGATATTCCGAAAAACTTGTTAATCCCGAAGTAAAATGTTGGTCATATCTTGTTATGATTATTATTTTAAATCAGAAAAGCGTGTTTCTGTTTAGGGATTTTTTTATTTAAAGATAGATATACCAATACGTCTACCTTGAAACTCGGTTAACTCGAAGACTCCGATAACTGAAAGTTTTTTCACGATCCCGATGACTTCAAGTTAACGAGGTTTGACTGTACTTTTATGGCTGGTGAACACTTTTTTAACAGAATAATTAATATTGAAGTAAAAAGGATTTCACTGAACTCAAGGTTAAACCAATATTATATTATTTTCATCTCAGTTAAATGTAAAGGTATGATTACTGTAAACTCATTCATTTTTTGGAGGAAGTTTAAGTTTCTTTTATTTTGTTCAAAATACTAGTCCTCAAGAAATTCTTTAGCAACGAGTTAATGTCCCCATGAAATAACATTTTTAGAGAGAAATATGAAATTGAACCCCAGAAAAAATATGAATTTATATTATGTATTTTTTATCTTATAAAAATTTGACCATGTAATATTTCATGTCTTGATGCCAAAAATCAAAAAACATTTTCATGAGAAACTACTGTTCTAGTTATACTTTTTAAAACTTTTTTTGTCTCATTAATAAATATGTTATGTATGTATTTGGGACCAGACTTATACTTTGATTTTAGATTTTAGGATTTCTTTCAAAGAGTGATCTGGATGTTGTTTTTGTGTATGAGTGTGTTTGAAGTATATTTAACCAGAGAACAATTTTTTTATATTTTTATTATATTTAAACAGAGCATGTAGCTGAATTTATTTGATTCTCAAATTTTATCAAAATGCATTATTAGCACACCTAGCTTTAAGGGCCAAGTGAGCTTATGCTGTGGTGCATTGTCTATCGTCCATTTGTCTGACATCTGTTGTCCATTGTCTATTCAGTGTCAAATTTTCCATTTAAACAACTTTTTCTCATTACTAAAGGGGCCTGGAGCCATGATATTTGGCTGATAAAAGCCTTTTGGATGAGCCCCCACAAAGTTTCAAAAGGACTAGAATCAAAGAATTTGACTGGTTGAATGTTATGTTGAAGCCAGACAAATTTTGTGAAAAAATACATTACCCTTGACTTAATTCAAGGTCAAAGGGGTCATATGTATTTGTTAAAATCTTTAAATGTTTAATTTGACTGAAAGGCCAAGAATCATGATATTTGGCTGGCTTCTGAGAGCTGTAGAGCCCCACAAAGTTTATGAAAAGAAAATGACCAAAATGCATATTCAAGGTCACAGGGGTCAAATTTGTTTAAATATTCCAACAACTTCTTTTCACAAATCAAAAGGCCTACAATCATATGTGGTGAATAAGTAGGCTCTTGGGATAAAGCCCTACAAACTTTGCTAAAAGGAATGACCTTGAAAGGCCTAGAATCAAGTTATTTTGATTAAATGAAAGGCAGAGAATCATCATACATGTCAATGCCAGGTGAGCAATGTCAGCCCATTTGGCCTTTTGTATACAGTAGATTCTTGTTTGTTCAAACTGACCATAATCACAGAATGAAGCGCCAATAATCACACAAACATGTATTGAAATGTACATTTGATGCGATGGACGCTGTATGAGATTATCTGAAATCCTTGTTAAAGATGAGACAGGTTGCTTCATTAGGTGCAGCATTGTCATGGTGTCCACCTATGTAAATTGCTTAAGGAGTGACATGTACAGGGTTATACGTTCATATTAAACAATTTAGATACAGAATTCTTATACATTCTAATACTGTTCATATAACTAGTAGTTTTAGACATGATTCCAATGATATTTTTTTGATTTTCGTCAAACTGATTTTGATTTGTTTTGATGACCTGGTATTGGTGAGATATAGGGATGGAAATTCACTAGTGAAATACTAGCTCTTGACTACCAATGTTCTGCTATCATTGGGGATGGATGTTTTGTCAAAGGACTAGCACTTGGCTGTACCAAAAATCTGGTATCGTCGGGAATGGAGGTTTATCAAAGGGCTAGCCCTTGACTACCAATATTGTGGTATCGTTGGGGATTGAGGTTTCTTCAGCTTCGCTGTACCAAAAATCCGGTATTGTCGGGGATGGAGATTTTATCAAAGGGCTAGTCCCTGACTACCAATATTGTGGTATCGTCGGGGATGGAGATTTAATCAAAGGGCTAGTACTTGGCTGTGTCAATATTCTGGTATTGTTAATGTTGAGGAAGGAGGTTTTGTCAAAGGACTAGTGCTTGCAATTGACTGTACCAATATTCTGGTATTGTCGGAGATGAAGGTTTTGTCAAAGGACTAGTGCTTGCAATTGACTGTACCAATATTCTGGTCTTGTCGGAGATGAAGGTTTTGTCAAAGAACTAGCATTTGGCTGTACCAATAACCTGGTATCATTGGTTATGGAGATTTTATCAAATGACTAGTATTTGACTTTACAGATGACCTGGCCCCTGTTTCATCAACTTAAAGAAATTCCTTACCTTTAACAGATCTTAAAGCATTACAGTATTTAACGGGAAAATCTTAGTTATGGGACCTTATCTAAATTCTATAATGCTTTCATTTGCTGATAAAACTGGTCCTGGGTATTGTTGGTGGAGCTTTTAATTTACGATTAAAGGGCTATTTACTTGACGGTATCAATATCATGGTAATTTTGATCTGTTATCAAATCTGATTGTTAAAAGTCAGCTTATAACTGGAATCTCTTTTTATTATTGTGAAGTATTTTATACAGGTATTTGCTGATTTCCATTAGCTTTGTTTTATTATAATGTACAATTTTATTCCGAAGTTTATTGTTATTTTACATAGATGTTTTTTCTGGTCATGTTGATATTTTTTTATGTGTTCTAGGATGTAAGCCTAATTACACTAATATTATAATCCAGCGGTTAGAGTGAATGTGTACCCATCTGTAGATTTTCTATCTTACTTCTTTCTGTGATGTTTCTTATATTAGTCTCCAAATGATATATATATATGACTTTAGCTGCGATTATGTAGCCTTGCCAAGAGTGTATATGTCAGAACGAAGACAGGATAAGATTATTGGTACTAATATGACATGCAAGTTAGCTTTGTATGTACTACACTATACACCCTGTGCAAAATAAAAGATAAGTTACTTTTTTGTTCTATTTGACTTTGAATAGTCCTTACTGTACACACTCTTCATTTAGAATTTGAATCTTTTTGATTGTGAAAATTGCCCTAGCGCATATTATTTTGATATCAATTTTATCTCGGAACTTCAAACGAAGGTAGATTGATCGCGGAAATTTCCCCCGCGCGTATTATTTTGATATCAATTTGCGTAGTCTCCAACTACAAACAAAGGTGGATCGATCGCGAAAATTATCACCACGAATGTAATTTACATATTGAAATTGTGAAATTAACCTCCCGCGAAAATAACCACGTTTACAGTATGACATATAAGAAAATACGAGAGACACGTTATATACTATTCAAACCAATGAACATAAAGCAGATATTATGGAAGAGCGTGTCTGTAATGGAATCTGAACGTTACAACAATCTCTGTCATCCCTAACCATCTGTCATAATATTAAAACAATATGTTCAAACTCTAAGTGAAGGGTGTGTACTGTTGTATAATTATAAGGTATGCTGTGTCATATTATATTTAATGTAAACATTCCACTGTCATACTGACGGGACCATGCATTATAGCGTGTTATTGGCTTTCAGTGCTCTTTTGTTTTTTGTGTTAATTATATATTTTTTGTACTGTTCAGTGTATGGATTCAGAGTACAATTTATTTTTATTGACAAACTAGTCATGATAACAGTAACGTTTTGATTTTCTGTCCTGCAGGTAGGGCGTAAGAATTGTACCTGCTGTCCCCATTGCATGATTTGTGAGAGGCGACTAAATTTGTTTTTACCTGTATTTGTGAACTAGTCAAAATAACAACAACATGATGCTGTTGATATCTTTTAAAAAAAGATCTAGGATTGAATAAAATTATATACACAGTTTCACATGTCGTACGGATAGATCAGTTTAAGTAATTATCCCCTCCTTTGCTTCAATGGGATCTGTCAATCCATGTGTCTGTGCATCCAATATTTTATGAGCTGCACTGGTATACCTTGAGCACCGTTAATGATCAACTGCTCTCCACAAAAATGTGCTCATCAGGCAACCACATTTGTATTTTATTTGTTAAGACTTCAATTTTGATGTTTCACACCTGAAGTACAGATAAGTCAGCCTGAGTATAATTATTCCCTCCTTTTGGGGGGTGTTACAATCTGTCAATCCATGTAACTGTTAGTTCGATATTTTACTAGCTTCATTTTGAAAACCGTTCAGTTGATCTCTACAAAACTTTGTTAGCACAACAGGCAAGCGCCTAAACGCCGTACTTTTGTATTTTATTTGTTAAGATTTCATTTTGATCTTTTGTCTGTTAACATGTCACCTATTCATAAAAACTTAAGGACACTTTGACATTAAAGTCCCATTTGTCGATTTTGCAAATGGTGGTCTCTATTTTATTTGAAAGGTTCTACCAACTACATGTCTAATCATTATATTGCCTAACCATATTGTTACGATGCATTGTAATCAACTAAGATTGACTATAGAAAGCTGGAAAAAATGGATTTGATTTTCAAAATTCTCCAGTTTTGGGAACAAACGTATGCACTGCATGGGCATCCCATCATTAAATGTTACAGGATACATGTTATTGGTATCAAACATCTTATTGAAATATGTTGAAAAGAGACGGACATTTTATTAATTTACATAAAAGGTAGAATTACATTGAAAAGAACAATGCTGAGTTTCCAAAGGCATGTGGTTAACGGAATTTCGTCGGATATCCATGGTCGATTATGATACACTATGCTAATTTAATAACATATATATACATGTATAAGGAAGCGTGTAGTTGCAATAGACCGTGGGTATCTGACGATGAACGAATATGTGATGTTTGCAATATATTTCACTTTTGTCGTGTAGGGTTTGCTGAGGAAGTGTTGACAGTAGTAAAACTTGAAATAATAAAACAGAATATACCAAAAAAATGGTGGTATTGTTTTTAATATGACTAGAATATCACGTTTAAATATAAATCCTGTCATTCAATGTTTTAGTAAAGATGTGACTTTATAATTCCATAAAATGAACTGAATGATAAAATTTTAGCCAATGATAATTATTGTATGAAGTTTTAGCCAATGATAATTATGGTATGAAATTTTAGCCAATGATAATTATTGTATGAAATTTTAGCCAATGATAATTATTGTATGAAATTTTAGCCAATGATAATTATTGTATGAAATTTCAGAACGTGAACATTTATTAAGATTATGTGTCTCCACCATACGGTACAACTTATATCAACTGACGTTATGACTGATGTATATCGATTGATGTATGAAATGGCTCATTTGGACCATTTGCCCTTGTCCATGTGGCACTGAAGAATTGTCCGTCAATGTTTTGTCTATTGTACTTTTATGACCGATGTAAGAGAACAGATTAGGCCAATTTCCCATGTCACCTCACGGGAACCAGATCCCAACTTACATGAACAACTGATTCGCTATTGACCATGTACTTTCACAGGAAGACAACGAACTAGACTTGACAAACACCGAGCCTTCTATTTTTGAACAATTCCAGTCTTTAACTGTAAATACCTCACTTATAACAGATGCTGATCATGATTGTCCATGTATAAGTATCATTTGTCACTGAAAAGGGAGATTAAAGAAACACAAAAGAAAGTTATATTTAATGAAGCGAATTGGGAACAGGTTATGTCGGACCTTTCCATCACCCATAAGACTGAAAAATACTAGACCAGTATTATTCATGAAATCTGACCACATTCAAATCAAATCTGAACAAATCCTCCCGGTAACTATCCTACTAAAACTTAAATACAAAATGTCTTTCCCTTGGGTAACACCATCTCTACAGTTAAAAGCTCAAAAGCTAAGCAGATGCAATCGGTTGAAAATGGGGGGGGGGGGGGGGCACAGCCATACAATACAAAAAGGGATTCGAAGCACACGTGGAAATATATTTTAATAAATGTTACTTTAATAGGACACCTATCCCTAAAAGTATGTATTATTGATGGACAATTCGTCATTCCACTTTGTCCACTCTGGATCTGTCCCCATGACTGGAAACTTATCTTCAACAAATCACTCCATCTGGATCTGTTTCCTGTTTTCTGTGACACTTATCCGGAAATCTATCTCCAACTAATGACACACTTTTGGATATGTTCCCACGACTAGAAACTTATCTTCAACAAATCACTCCATCTGGATCTGTTTCCTGTTTTCTGTGACACTTATCCGGAAATCTATCTTCAACTAATGGCAAACTTTTGGATATGTTCCCACGACTGGAAACGTATCTTCAACAAATCACTCCATCTGGATCCGTTTCCGTAACTGGAAATTATAATTAAGCATTGAACTGCTTTCATTTGGAAGTTATGGGCTGATGAATGCCAACTGGACAAAGGCAAATTTAATGACGTCATAACAAAGATTTGGAAGTTATGGACTCATAACTTCCAAGTGAGCTTGGTAAAGTTATATAGTGGGGCTGCAGTGTAAATGTAAATATTATTCAGTAAACACTGCATTTCAGATCTGTTTCCCATGACTTGAACTAAGCTCAAGTCTGAACTGGTTTTAAGAAGAGACAAACAGTAATATCATGTAAAGTAATGCAAGTTTTATCTATTTTACCGCGATTGTGGACCAAGTTATATCAACTTATGCATTGTATTAATCAGGCTTGTTAACCAGATTGAAGCTTGAGAGGGGTCTTACTGTGGCAGGAATCCGTAGTAACCAGGGGAAACCCACGTGGTCGGGCAGGTGACCCCATACCCATATCTTTTCACCTCCGATCGGAGAATCGTACCTCAGTCGTCTAGGTGAAAGATGTGTTACCAATCTGCCAACAAACTACCCAACAGCAGTAACATAATGAAGCTTATTGCCACAAAAACACATTTGATATAATTTACAATATAGATTCCACCGTGCTCGCTCTTGTAAACATCAGCTCATTTCTTTCACAAAAGACTGGTTTGTAATCGAAATGAAAGTAATCAAACTGATCACATCAGTATGGATTTAATAGTCAGCTTTCGACGAGATTTCTCACAGACAGAAACTTAATAACAACACAGTATCAGAAATAACACTCTCAACTTGATTTCTTCTTTTCTATCAAACGAACCCATCCTGTTGGTTTTCATGATGAAACCTCCCAATACTGTCACGGTTACCTCTCGAGTCCCCGAGGGAATAGTCTTAGGCCTGATATTGTTTCAGATCTATATAAAAGATCTGCATGAATATCTTGAACAAAGTACCCTCCATCTGTTTGTTGATGACAATCTACATTGTCATAAATTCACCTGCAGATCAACTAAAACGTCAGTCTTAAATCGGAAGCTGATTGGTAAGTTACCTTTCATGTAATCAAATGTTCTATCCTCACAAATTCAAAAATCAACATTACATCCTACATAGACATATCCTTGAAAAGTCTGATTGATGTAACATTATTTACACGCAAACCTAAAATTGGACCAATACAAACTCTCTGAAAGTGTCATTTAAAACTATTCAACCATTTACGTCGCAACCTAAAGATAAAGGCAGAAAATTTGAGAACCATACGTACAAAGCCGTCAAGTAAAACGTCAAAGAGTATATACAACAGGTGCACAGTCTGTGATCCTCTTAAAGAGTTGAAGTCATCAAATAGAGAATAGCAGCTTGATATGTCTGTTATAGATGCCACAACACCAATTTGGTATCGGAGATGATGGAATCCCTACAATGACAAACCCTTCAGACCCACATAACTTCAGGTCAAATCCCTTACTCATACAGACAGATATTGACAACGAAAGACTCTTGCAAATACTTCATTTACAGCTTCCCAATGGAATTCAATAACAATCCAATTTGTTTACGGTAGTTCTGTGGATGAGTTTAGTTATGCCTTCCCAGATCACGTTTCAAAGTTTGTTTTAATTTCCGTATATAGCCTTGGTTAAAAACAGCACACAACCCATATAATTTACTCTTAAATTGTTGATATTCGGGGCATGTACAATTTTTAGGCTTGTTATACAAATTACGAGACGTACAAAATAACTACTGAACATAATAGACCTAAAGGTTTAAAGCTCTACTGGTCTATTTATATTTTAAAGGTATAAACATTTTATTTCTCCTGTATAGCCAAAACATTACTACTGTTCTTACAAGGTTACAATTATTTGAATTGTATGCATGCATGCATGCGTTTAAAAAACATTAAGGTTATCTTTTGTATTGCGTTACAATGCAGGTTTGTTTTTGTATGACGATGTCTCGACTGCATGGTTGATAGCCCTGCCATAAAAACACGTCACGAACTACGAATTGCTTGCGTAAAAATCTACTACGTTTTGGATATAAATTCCCGGGCATTTACTGTTCAGAATGGACAACGGTCAATCAGCGATAGGTCAGTATACTAATATTTATCTTATACTGTAATGATTTATTATACTTATCAGATAATGGTACCGTTAGTTTGCACTTAAATATTGGAGAATGCACATTAAAACACACTGGTTCATACTACTACTGAGCACTGTATAGCTATATACACTTATGTTTACCTGTGCAAGTGTAATAACAATAATGGTTACCTGTGTAAGTGTAACGATAATAACATTTACCTGTGTAAGTGTAACGATAATAACATTTACCTGTGTAAATGTAACGATAATAACATTTACCTGTGTAAGTGTAACAACAATATTTTTACCTGTATCAGTGCAAGAACAATACTGTTTACCTGTCTGTGTGTAAGAACGATAATGTTTGCATGTGTATTTATAGCAGCAATAATGGTTACATGTGAAAATTTTACAACAATAAGATCTACCTGTTTATTTGTAACAGCAATAATGTTTCCTGTGTAAGTTTTACCTGTGTAATAGTAGAATCCGACAGATGGTATTGATTATAATGAAAGAAAAGGTTCTCATTGTAACAGTATGCAGCGAATTAGTGACGAATTTCCACATGACTTGCTGGAGTGCCCTTCACTGTCTGACTATAGAATTTTATATATGAATATTTAGGTCACGACCAAACATAAAAAATGCATGAATGAATTAATACCACTTACATAAAAAATACTGTAGAAAGTTTGTCCATTTAGAACATTATATGTCCTTCTTGATACAAAGGTATAACTAAATAACTAGATTTATTGATTGGTTTGACAGTATGAGGTCACTCCATTAAAACATGTACATTATTGCGAACACGGATATATATAGCGATTCAAACTGAAATAACAAACAAAGACACAGTCGTTAATAACATTTACATATAAAACAACATTGAAGTTACATTTTCTATTCACTTTTTCTTATATTCTTTCACAATACAATATATAAAGAAACATATTCTAAAATACAATATATAGTAATTATAGTGATCATCTGTAGTGGACCTTACTTTTTCATAATAAATATACATTTGTATCAAGAAGGACATATAGTGTTCTAAATGGACAAACTTTCTACAGTATTTTTTATGTAAGTGGTATTAATTCATTCATGCATTTTTTATGTTTGGTCGTGACCTAAATATTCATATATAAAATTCTATAGTCAGACAGTGAAGGGCACTCCAGCAAGTCATGTGGAAATTCGTCACTAATTCGCTGCATACTGTTACAATGAGAACCTTTTCTTTCATTATAATCAATACCATCTGTCGGATTCTACTATTACACAGGTAAAACTTACACAGGAAACATTATTGCTGTTACAAATAAACAGGTAGATCTTATTGTTGTAAAATTTTCACATGTAACCATTATTGCTGCTATAAATACACATGCAAACATTATCGTTCTTACACACAGACAGGTAAACAGTATTGTTCTTGCACTGATACAGGTAAAAATATTGTTGTTACACTTACACAGGTAAATGTTATTATCGTTACATTTACACAGGTAAATGTTATTATCGTTACACTTACACAGGTAAATGTTATTATCGTTACACTTACACAGGTAACCATTATTGTTATTACACTTGCACAGGTAAACATAAGTGTTGTTACACTTACACAGGTAAACATTAGTGTTATACTTACAATGATAACATTATTGTTGTTACACTTACGCAGGTAAACATTGTTGTAATAACACTTACACAGGTAAACATTATTGTTATTACACTTAAACATGTAAACATTATTGTTGTTACATTTACACAGGTAAACATAATTGTTGTTATACTTACACAGGTAAATATTATTGTTGTTACACTTATGCAGGTAAGCATTATTGTTATTACACTGGCACAGGTAAACATTATTGTTATTACACTTACACATGTAAGCATTATTGCTGTTACACTTACACAGGTAAACAATATTGTTGTTACACTTACACACGTAAACATTATTGTTCTTACACTGGCACAGGTAAACATTATTGTTGTTACACTACACATGTAAACATTATTGTTGTTACACTGGCACGGGTAAACATTATTGTTGTTACACTGGCACAGGTAAACATAATTGATATTACATTGGCCCAGGTAAACATTATTGTTGTTACACTTACACACGTAAACATTATTGCTCTTACACACAGACAGATCAAAAGTACACTTGTATTGTTTTTATACTGGCACAGGTAAACATTATTTTTTTACACTTAAACATGTAAACATTATTGTTGCTACACTTACACAGGTAAACATTATTGTTATGGCACTTAAACATGTAAACATTGTTGTTATTAATCTTACACATGTTAACGCTATTTTTGTTACACTTACACAGGTAAACATTATTGTTGTTACACTTACACATGTAAGCATTATTGTTATTACACTGGCACAGGTAAACATTGTTGTTATACTTACACAGCTAAACATTATTGTTATACTTACACAGGTAAACATTACTGCTGTTACACTTACACAGGTAAACATGATCGTTGTTACACTGACACAGGTAAATATTATTTTTGTTATACTTACACAGGTAACCATTATTGTTATTATACTTACACACGTAAACAGTGTTGTTGTTATACTTACACACGTAAACATGATTTTCTTGCATTATTTATGTTTGAATTTTACATTCCAACCTTCTAACACGTCGACCGTTGAATATAATGTTTATAATCTATTTCCTTTTCAGATTACTACTGATTGTCATTTGTAAAAGGGAATAGCAATGTGACATTATCGTACATCACACCACAGATTGGTCAGTCGAATTCGAAATACATGTATACCGAAACTCTTAAAAATCATAAATCTTCGTTTGTTTCCTATTTTAGTTAATACTTCATGTATAAGTGCACACAAACTGTTGTTTGACATCAAATTTAATTTTAGCAGAACTTTTGGGTATTATATATTTCATACTTAGTCAAGTGCATGCGAACAATATTCCTTGTTTTACATTTAAACCAAATATACATAAGGATCTATGTGTATGAATTTAGTCCTACACAGTGTATATTATGTGACCTGAGATCCTATATAATTCAATCGTGTTGGCTTGAGGTTTTCCAGATAAACTAATCACTTATTTTGGTTATAATGGAACATTTTCAAAAGTTAATACTGCACTATATGATTAGCTATTGCGGTTCATTGGTTATCATGTTCAATAACAGTGTAAATGAGAATGCATGTAGGAAAAGTATTGAAAATCACAATAGATATCAAGATAAATATGCTTTCAAAATGTATTCATTAAATTATTTGACCTATTTTATAATCGTTCATACATGTGCCTTGGTTTCAATTGTCCTTTGTTTGGTCAGCGAAAGACTTTTTTCAAATTTCCTATTTTCCTCGTAATCAAATTAGATCAATTGGAACCTACACTTGTAACATGAGAGAATTCCACGGGAACTTTCAGAGGAATAATAACTAGCATCAAAACATCTCAATATGGCCGCATATCAGTCATTTTATTTCTCCAATTAATTCAAAGACCAAAAACAAAACGTGACTATGGGGAATCTCTATATTAAGTTTAAGAAAAATCTCCCTGCTCTTCTTAAGAAATAGTGACAATCATCCTAACTATCAAAATCCAAGATATCTGTCTGTCTGTCTGTCACTTTATTTTCCCTATCAGGCTCAAAATTGATATCGACAGAATTGTGGATAATGGGAAACCTATATATCAAATTTGAAAAAAAAAAATCCTTCTATTACTTTTCCAAAAATAGTGGGACAAGGGGTGACGTTTCCTAAATGAGAAGTTTGAGAAAACTTATTGTATTTCCCAAGAAATAGTGATAGCAACAATGGTTTACTGACGGACGGACGCACGGACGCACGGACGCACGACGGACAGAAGACGTTTTGAATAGCTTACCAGCTGATGTTAAGCTAAAAACGTCATGGCGATAACATTATGTTACACTTGATAGTATATCAAAGTGTAGGAGTGTGTAATAAAGTTTGCGATTTGATTGTAGATGAGAGAGTGATACTACAGAAGAATTGGAAACTTCAAGATGCTTCGCCACAAGGAATGATGCTGAATACCAGATCGGCTGAGCTTTGTGGCGAAGATGTTTCTGAAATACTGTCTTATTTACCTGAAATAGAAGGCTTGGATGTCGTAGAACTGGGCGCAGGGATAGGGTAAGACTTAAGATGTCATATGATTAAACTGGAATGAAACATTGCATGCAATTGTTTCCCTCGTTTAAGCAGGATCGCATAACACCACAATTTGGATTCACATGGCCATAATGATATTACCTACCACTTAGTAAATGTTTGCCATCGGGAAATCGCATTCGGTAATTGGTTATTGCAGAAGATGTTCAATGTAGTATAGGAAATGTTCACGCGAAGAACAAAGGACTTTAACTCTGTTTATCGGAAACTAATAATAGCACTTTACCTCGTTCTTTTGATACGAACGTTCGCACGCCTTCACCCGCACGCCCTTAAAATGTGTAAAGTATGTGTATGATTTCGTAAAGATAAGCAATACAAACGACTATATTAAGCAATGCTCTGTACAGGTTTTATAAGATATTTTCAATAAAAAAAGTTGTCAAAAATATCCAGAAATCTATTTATGGAAACCATGCGCCTCAATTTACCAAAAAAAACATATGTTTATTATTATTATATTTGTGGACATTGCTTAGTCCTAGCAGCCCTTAATGTGTCATAATAGTTATGCGTGGAAACAGCCGAACATTATGAAATAATAATGTATGTGTGTCTCGAAGAAATCTCAAAGAAATTTACCTAACGAAGTAATAAGATAGTGATCCTAGCAGAACTTATACGTGAACAGCGTACACACTTGTGATACAGTGAGTATTTATTTAGATGGTCCAATTTTATGGTGACCAAGAGGCATTGCCAACAATTTCGCTTATTAATCTTAATAGTCGTAGACAGTTCTTAAAAGGTACAGAACAGCAAGAGATTTTGCAACTCGTGCGTATTATCCCTTTATGATGTCAGCATTACAATGACAATGATAAAAAGTGAATATCAATAATTCAATACCTTAATTCTAGCTTTTTTTTCTACTTACAGTCGTTTTACACGGTATTTAGCACAGAGAGCCAGACACGTGCTTGCTGTAGACTTTGTGGAGAAATTCATCGAGAAGAACAAGGAGGCCAACGGCAGCTTTGAAAACATAGATTACATCGTCGATGATGTAATGAACGTGCAGATACCTCCGACTAGTGCTGGATTTGTCTTCACCAATTGGCTGTTTATGTATTTTAACGATACAGCCGCTCGCCGTCTTCTTGAGAGGATAATAACTTGGCTGCCAGACAATGGACATATCTTCCTGAGAGAGTCTTGTATACATGGGTCAGGCATGTGAAATCTTCTTTCTCCTACATTTTATTTCGATAAGATGTAAATGTACGTTGTAAACAGCTGATGTAATACGTAAACACAAAGTCCATAACATTGGGTACTTACTAGACTGGCCACCAGCCCCTAAGTTTTTTGTTAGAACTGCTCCACTAAATTTTATACTAGATTATCTCCCCCTAGAATCAAACATATCCTAGTGACCAAAAGCATAAAGGTCAATTTTATTTATAATTTTAATATTCTAGAGACAGGGAGCCAGTCTAGGTACTTACTATCGAATTGTTTATTTTTACATGTCAGACCTTCAGTAGATCGCGAGTATAGCATTACTAAACACAACTTGTAAACATTTTACAGTAAACACCCCTATAGGTATATGCATGAACATATAAAGTATTATCAAAATTCGATGAGTATTTTATTTTCGCGTTATATCTAATGACCGTGAATATAGCGAAATGATATTCCCGTGAATATAAACAATTATACAGTACCCGTTAATTTTCATTGTCTTCCCATTATTTATTAATTAAAACATTCTTGTACAGATTTCTATATATATAATGTAGGACACATCACTGACTCCTTCACCTCAGTTTATGAACATTTATATGTAGATGATGGACGTGAGGTGTCATTTTAAGATTCCCTCTAAGATAATCAACATCACAATGTCAGCTAACGTCATGCATTACATATAACAATGTCTATTGCCAAAACTGATTATAATTCAGTAAGGATATCTCATAGCAATTTTTTATTACATCATTATCAAGTTCAACGAAAATCATAACAAACAAAAAACAAACAAAAAACAGGAAATGTAATATAAAGAGATAGGTCACAGTTTCATAACTATTTAAGTTTTAATTGAATACTACACATGTACATGTATATGTACCATTTAAGGTCAGACACATTATTTTGTGTACCATTTCGGACTGTAAAGAATGATTTATCAGGTGAATTAACATTTTTCAGGTGACATATCCCTCAACAACTCCACCACTTACTACCGTCACCCAAACGACTACGAGACACTCTTCCTCTCAGTTACTGAGCCCACAGATGATAAACAGGCTGTCTACGGTTTTAAGGTCATTGCTACGAGGCCTGTGGAAACATACCGAAAGGTACGTATACTGTAAGCGTGGAAATTTACGCGAGTGGAAAGTTGGGGTTTCCAGCGATGTTAATTTCCCTTAGAGGTCGACTTGAATAATTTTTGTCGGTAGACACCGCTCACCGATACAGGGCCTTCTACCACCAAAGTTGGTTCCCTTGGCTATATATTTCACCCATGTTAATTGATAATGCACATGCTTAATTGAACTAATTGCGTAGCTAGCTAGATTACTGAACTAAGACGCATATTGTCTGAAAACAAAACATTATTTATTTCAGCGAAATAGGAAATGTTAGACCATAAATCAAAAGCCAAAAAACACTAAAACAGTAAGTTCACCCCCAATAATAATTTTGGGTAAAATAAAAAACCTAAAAAGTTCGTGAACAAATGACAATTTTAATATATTCCATTTTCAGTCCTTTCAAAATGATTTAGCGTATAGCGAGCTTTATCATTCACCCTGACCCTTCCTAAAACTCACAACTTTACCATTTGTGCAAAGTGTTGATTTTAGTCTTAGATGTGTGTCACCCCAATGACTTGTTATATATAGGATATTTAACATGTTATTTTCACCATGTTCATTTTCATTTTCTGAAAACAAAGGACTATACTTTTTTTATTTCTCGCACGAAAAGTGCATATATTGTATATGTTCACGTTTGGAGTTAAATGCGAATGTATTCCCGTATGACTACAGAGTCTACTAATAACACAAACAAACTATTGTATTTGCTTCGTAGGGTATTTTGAAACACGACCTTAAAAAAATCAAACATATTTTATTCGGTGATGCATGAGGTATGTACGGAACAGGTGCAAAACCCGCGGATATAAGCCATTAGTACAGTTGCTTTTTTCATGTCGAAAGCTCGATCAAGGTAATATAAAGTTATCATATTTTTGTTTGTTAATTTGTTTTTTTTTTTTTTTTTTTTTGTTAAGCTATTCTTTAACAGGCACAATTCTCTGTTAAGGTGATGAAAAATGGAAACCAGATCACATGGCTTCTACAGAAAGTGAGGCGAGACGTCGATACCCCTTAGCTCTCCACGGAACGGAACTGGCTACGGATCCTCTAGTATGAGAATTTTAGCACGGTCATTGCAAAAAGTGTATATCACGGATAAAAGACACATGTATCATACGTTGATTTTCATATCGGTTGATAGATCAAACAAATGGTTCATTTTCAGCCAGTCCGTGGAACATTGAAACTTAATGTTTTGTAGATATTC
This sequence comes from Pecten maximus, assembly GCF_902652985.1. Lineage (NCBI taxonomy): Eukaryota > Metazoa > Mollusca > Bivalvia > Pectinida > Pectinidae > Pecten > Pecten maximus. The sequence goes on from NC_047025.1 coordinate 2,420,338, forward strand.
GTGTTTCATATCTTGAGCATTATTGTTGGCACGGTACACATTAATATTTTAACTTTGTCATTTTTTATTTTATTTTTGTTTTTTTGAGACCTCACAATGCAAATGCAGGTGAACTATAATCTGTCACATCTGTGAGGAGCGAACTGTCTTGATTGATGTTTCCTACTTAATGTGTGTTACGACATTGAAAATACAAAATATTTCATCTCATTCATACGACAGGGGATGTTTTGTTCAAACTATTTTACTCATAATGAACATTTTTAATAAGGACAAATTTTAAAGGGATTCCATTCCACGTTTTTTCTTACAGAAGACATTGATGGTATGTCCTTTGTATTTGTCCAGAAACCTTGGTACTAAAGCAGAAAAACACTTGTTTCCGGGGACTTGCGGGCCACAAATATGACATACGGGCTCTGATTGGAAAACGTCAACATCATTTATATATTATATTCTCTTGTTGTGAATATTGCAATTAAAATTGTTTTCGTTTTGAAATTTTTTCTTTTTTACTGAGACAATCTTAGATAATTCAAGTATTCTGATCACCTGTCTTATGTGGCGTCATCACAGTACTGAGTACGCCATTCGTTTTCTCTTTTGTTTTTTATAACAAGTTGCATTTCAACATTTGAATTTGTAGGAGACCAATACTATATACATAAGTGTAAAATGATTCAGTTAAAATTCAATATATTTTACGGAAGGAGATATGTCTATATGAATATTTTTATCCAACCGGAAGAACGGAATTTACTACATCTGTTACTAAATCCTCAGGGGAGGCAACACTAAATAATTAATGCTATATTAAGTAGTTATTAGCTTACTCTATAACATGATAATAATGTTAACATCCCACTGTATACATGGAAGTAATTGCGTGATATAAGGAAATGAAAGTAGAATAATTTCGATTGGTTCTGAGGACGTGACCTTCGATTCACTAAAACATGGCGCTGATAACGAGGTTATATGGAACATTTTCTTTCGGAATGGCGATTCTGATAGAGGTACTGTAAATGGTATACTTGGTTGAAATATTTTTAAAAAGCATGATATGAAAAAATCGCAATGAATGACAGGACGGTAGTATCATTCTGGCAAGGCCTCGACCTCATGGCACGTGCACGATGTTTTGCACCTGTAACATAAACAGATAGGCCCAACAGAACAATGAAAGCATAACAAAACAACAAACAAATAATGATTATTAGGTAGTATAGCATATTTCTCGAAACTTTTATTTATGGTAGAAAGTTAAGTAATGAAATGACAAACAAATTAATATGCCGACAGTCGTGTTAACACGAGTAAGAGAATGGCTGTGAGGGATACGAATTGTGACGTTGTTTTATCGAATTTGAGTCAGAATTATGGCTTTGTTATTACAATATATGCCGGTTATCTGCTGGTTTCTTCCTGGAAGATGATTAGGTTAAGCTGCCACATTACTAAAGATTGTACTTTTTTATCCATCTTCACAAATATATTTGAAAATTATTGTTGCATATTGTTTGTTCAGGTTTGTGTTCAACATAATATATTTTGCAGTTGTTCCGAGACTTTATACCGTGATAGCTGAAACAGTGAGCGTTTACCTTGGTAATTTTAACCAAAGTTGAACCTAATTCAGTTGAGAGGAGAAACCTTTTCATATCAGACGAAGTTTTAACTATCGTTCATGTACAAATATATATTTGTTCATTGAATCACTCTATCCATTAACATGAGACACGTCGTCACCATCACTTTAATAAACAATAGTTCATTTTATAGTTTTTCTATTTATAGACTATATTATAACTTTTGCTATGAGAAGCACGCTTGACACTAATATTTATCAATCATGTTGCTAGTAGATTTAGCATAAATAGTTCATCTCAGTTGCACTGAACAGAATGTGGTGGGCCTTCAATATTGTTTTCAGCGAGGTAGCCATCAATCTCCTCCTCTATATGATCCTGACTTTTGATGGAGCTAATATATACCCTTAGGCATTCAACTGCATTCTGATTCGGGTAAATAATCAATTAAATGTAACTCAATGAATGGCGGAGTGTTATTAATGGAGAAAAGAACTCTTTTTTTCTGTATTCCATTAATTGCTACACTGCTTTCAGGATTGAGGTAATGAGGTATTCTTTGTCGTACATTTATTAGTTTACAACCCATATTATTTACACACATTAGTGCAAATGCCTAGTTAATAATATATATATTCTAAATCGTTTAACAATGAACAAACAAACAAACAAGATTCTGGTCAATGTGGCCTGATTCTTTCTCCGGGTGAAAACTATTCCAGAGTTGTACGATAGGAGACTGAAAGCGATGTCTTAAACAAGTAAATACATTAACATGATGTTTGACTCCACAATTGCTTATTAGATTATAAATTAAACCATTTCATTTTTTGCTATTGGACCTTTTTTCAATAGTATCCATTAAAAGAAGATAATTTTGTGTAATTAGGCTGGTTCTTTGTATGTATATATTATATCGAGTTAAGAAGTAATTCTAACAGTGTGGACGTGAAGAATAGACATACATTATTGTATGTCATAATCTGTCTTTAACTAATGATCGTGGTAAACACTTTTGGACAAAAAAAAAGGTATTCTTAACGACGTCTTTTAAATATCTACACTAGGTGTACGTACACTTTGTATGTCTCGATCTAACAGCTATGAGTACAAGCTCTAAAATATATTGGTTTCGAGATGGTCTCCTACAACTGTTAAAATTGCATGAACAGGGAGATAACCCACGGAGAAGTGATTTACAGATTCAAACACGTAATAGCAAATCTGCAATAAAATATGGTTATTATGGTTTTAAAAGACCATAAACATCTAAATATAATGCTTGAATCTAGTTTCTAGACGTGTGTCATTCAATCCAAAAAGGAAGAAGTTTTAAAGGGATGGTTCGAGCATGATACGCTATGTGACAGTTTACAATGTAATAATCTGCCTTCAGGACCCATCATATACTTAGTAGGTTTTTTGTATCATTTACATCACTTCATCTTAATCTGCAAATTTACATTAAACTTAATATTGTGTCAGATTTTAATCTTTTTATTTATCATGGGTTTCAGACATGGTAGGTGTTTGTTGGACCCGATGCCTGTAATTATCGTACCTGTACGATAGCATCACGGCTAAATATAGCGACGGTGTCCTACATATTGAATGGCTCGTCATCATTTAGATGTACTTCCCGTCCAACATAGATAAATAAAAAATATGATACAAACCTGGATAATGTCGAGGTCCTTCAACGGTCCGATTGTGTGAATATTAAACAACAACAAAGATTTTACTGTTGTATGGCAGCCAGCTATTGAGGACTCCCATTAATCTATGTGTATTTATTTATAGATCATCCTTAGTCGGGGATTTACGAACTTGTGCTACGATACTTATAGGTTTAAACATTGGGTTTGAGCGATAAAACTACTGTTATTTATTTTATACTTAACTTATCATTAAGTAACAGACTATCTATTAAAGACCTGCGCCATGTCTGCTGTATCCAACACGCTGATGATGACAATCGCTACAAGTCTGCTGACTTTCGTTTTACCTCAGGAGATGTTTACTTCGAAGATAGCTCCATGGGAGAACGAGGGTGATGTCTCCTTTGATAAGGTAAATGTTTAATACTAGGAATGTATATCTATAATGTATTCTACGTATTTATGTCAACTGATAAATCTGCTGTTTGTTATTTATAAAGCCTTGTGTAATATTGTGTGTCATGTCTGTCTAGCTATGGATAAACAGTCAAAGAAATATTGTTCTTTTAAAACCAATAAGATATGAATGTACAAACGGAGAATTTAGTAATCCCCATACTGTATGAATGTATTTATAGAATAAAAACAAATGTGCTTCTAACCACCGAAATAAAACAAACGGTACGTGGATAAAGCACTTGTGTTAGATCTTAATATGAAATGACGTCATAGAGTTATATATCTTTCCTGGTCTGTTCAGTGATGCAAGAGGCCAAAAGCGTTTGCATATAACAGGAAGGTCAGTAAAAAACTAAAATGGGTCAAGAATAAAAAATAAACATTGATGGTATATCTCTATTTTAATCTCTATGATAAATATATACGATAATACTCTATGATAAAGCCCTATGATAAATCTCACTAATAAATATCTCTGATAAATCTCTATGATAAATATGTATAACTTTCTCTGTGTTAAATCCAATGATAAATATGTTATAAATCTCTATAATAAATATATATGATAAATCTCTATGATAAATCTCACTAATGAATATCTCTGATAAATCTCTATGATAAATATGATAATTCTCTGTGTGAAACCTCAATGATAAAGCTCTGTTATAAATCTCTATAATAAATATCTATGATAAATTTCTATTATCAATCTCTACAATAAATCCGTATAAGTCTCCATGATAAATCTGTATTATCAATATCTATGATAAATGTTTATGATAATTCTCTACGTTTCATCTCAATAATAACTCTTTATGACAAATCCCTATTTTAAATCTCTATGTCTATGGTAAATTTCTCTATGATAAAGTTTTAGGATAAATCTCCCTGATAAATATTTATGTTAAATCTCTAAAATACATCTCTACGATCAATCTCTATAAAAAGAATCCCTGATAAATCTCTATAATAAATCGCTACGATAAATATCTATAATAAATCACTATGATAAATCTCTATGATAAATTCCTGTGATAAATGTATGATGTTGTATATAACACATGTCTCAACATTGTTGTTGTGGTATTAAGTACCGATTGTCTCATACAAAAGGAACCAATTGTTATTATATTGGTGTTATTCACATACTGCACAATAGAATGAACCTAACTCACCGAAATTGACTTCATACCTTATGTTAGAGACTACTATTGTTTCCATGATACAAAGACAATGATTATAATTAGACACGTGATTTGTTGTGACTTTTTGATTCAGGATGATCAGTTCCACTGTACAGAATACAGAATGCAGGTTAACAAGTCCTATATTGGTAAGAATACATAAAAAGTAGTCCCCATAAATCTATTAAATTCAATATTATTTTGTGTTCAGTATGAAATGGTAATACACATTGGATAAGAACAAACTTTATTACATTTTACCAGCGAAATACCGAAAATTATTCACTCTGTAAAAAATATGTTTTCACTAGTGAATATCCTATATACCCATGAACTCATAAAATCAGTCTTCAAAATGGCAAGAATTTGATGCTATTTTGTGTGCGTCATTTAAAAAAAAAATGACTGTATTTTAAAAGTTACTTAGCATTTATTAATTTTTTTTTAAATCAAATATACTTAATCTATTATGCTGTCTTAGCCCTTATTCTCGATTTAACTCAACGTAATATTGCAAATTTACAAGGCCTAGATTTAGATTTACATTTTATTTCACATGCATATATTGGAATAAAACAATAAATTATTTCATAAATTTAGTGTAAATATATAACACGTGTTGCTTGTATTTGTATAGAATATAACACACTTGAAAAGTACGAGGGTATGTTTTGGATCCGACTACAAGTAGCCTATGTACAATAACTTGTAAATCCTGCGATTGAGCTTGAAATTTTCATTCAAAGGTTTTATAATTGATTTTCCATTGTTTGTACGCAGCATGCGGCTTTCTGATTGGTTAAAAAATCCAAAAAAATTGTACATGAAACATGTTTAAATTTTGAAAATCAATTCCAAAAAATAATTATAAGCGTTGATGTCAAGTCTTTTTTCAGTTTCATAGGGGTATAGAAAAAAATAGTTTTTTTTCATACTCCAATGAAACTAAAACAATTGACACCAATGCTTAAGTATTTAATGATTAATTTCTTATTGGATTCTGTGTTTTTATTACAGTTCAGTACAATCCACTGAATGATGTCAATATGGCTCATCACGTCCTGGTATTTGGTTGTTGTGAGCAGTACAATACGGAAGGAGATGGAACATGGTTAGTTTTTATTTGTAGATATGAGATAAGTACACAGATAATACTCACTCACTTGAGAAACAATTACTGGCTATATGATACAAGGAATTAAACAAAAACTTTAGTTGAAATATTAGACAGTCAAAGTCAAATGTGGGACAAGTCTTGTTAACGTCTTTGCCCGAGCTTTTTTCATGTCTCAATACCAGGAAATATGGTCATTTGTGTGTTTATCAGTATGACATTTGTTGGGAGTAAGAAAGTGGTACTGGACTATTCATTATACGATTTGACGGACTAGACATATGAGCGTGGATATGTTTTACAAACATGTCCTTAAGGACATTAATCAAACAGGATGTCAGTGGGTATGACGTACAGACATGGCCTTAACGACAGTTACCGTACAGGATGTCAGTGGGTATGACGTACAGACATGGCCTTAACGACAGTAACCATACAGGATGTCAATGGGTATGACATAGAGACATAGCCTTAACGACAGTAACCTTACAGGGTGTCAGTGGGTATGACGTACAGACATGGCCTTAACGACAGTAACCATACAGGGTGTCAGTGGGTATGACGTACAGACATGGCCTTAACGACAGTAACCGTACAGGATGTCAGTGGGTATGACGTACAGACATGGCCTTAACGACAGTCACCATACAGGATGTCAGTGAGTATGACGTACAGTCTCGGCCTTAACGACAGTAACCGTACAGGATGTCAGTGGGTATGAGTTACAGTCACGGCCTTAACGACAGTAACCGTACAGTATGTCAGTGTGTATGACGTACAGACATGGCCTTAACGACAGTAACCTTACAGGGTGTCAGTGGGTATGACGTATAGACATGGCCTTAACGACAGTAACCGTACAGGATGTCAGTGGGTATGACGTATAGACATGGCCTTAACGACAGTAACCGTACAGTATGTCAGTGGGTATGATGTACAGATATGGCCTTAACGACAGTAACCGTACAGAATGTCAGTGGGTATGATGTACAGATATGGCCTTAACGACAGTAACCGTACAGGATGTCAGTGGGTATGATTTACAGACATGGCCTTAACGACAGTAACCATACAGGATGTCAGTGGGTATGACGTACAGATATGGCCTTAACGACAGTTACCGTACAGGATGTCAGTGGGTATGACGTACAGACATGGCCTTAACGACAGTAACCGTAAAGGATGTCAGTGGGTATGACTTACAGACATGTCCTTAACGACAGTAACCGTACAGGATGTCAGTGGGTATGACTTACAGATATGGCCTTAACGACAGTAACCGTACAGGATGTCAGTGGGTATGACGTACAGACATGGCCTTAACGATAATAACCGTACAGGATGTAAGTGGGTAGGACGTACAGACATGGCCTTAACGACAGTAACCATACAGGATGTCAATGGGTATGACATAGAGACATAGCCTTAACGACAGTAACCTTACAGGGTGTCAGTGGGTATGACGTACAGACATGGCCTTAACGACAGTAACCGTAAAGGATGTCAGTGGGTATGACTTACAGACATGGCCTTAACGACAGTAACCGTACATGTTGTCAGTGGGTATGAGTTACAGTCTCGGCCTTCACGACAGTAACCGTACAGTATGTCAGTGGGTATGACATAGAGACATAGCCTTAACGACAGTAACCGTACAGCATGTTAGTGAGTATGACGTACAGACATAGCCTTAACGACAGTAACCGTACAGGATGTCAGTGAGTATGACGTACAGACATGGCCTTAACGACAGTAACCATACAGTATGTCAGTGGGTATGACGTACAGTCATGGCCTTAACGACAGTAACCGTACAGGTTGTCAGTGGGTATGAGTTACAGTCACGGCCTTAACGACAGTAACCGTACAGTATGTCAGTGGGTATGACGTACAGACATGGCCTTAACGACAGTAACCGTACAGGACACCAGCTGCTTCATTTTCGTTAGACACCTGCATACTTGTTGATAATGGATATAATATATTCACAGGAACTGTCGGAAGATTTGTCGCAGTACAGAGCCTATACGGTTTGCCTGGTCCAGCATTACTCTTAGCCAAGGTGAGCATTAAACTATTAACAGCGACCAGCTTTACACACCCAGGCCTTTTATTTACAGAAATTTCCATCTTTAGTTATTAACTCCTGAAGAATACCGTGAACGCCGTTATTTTATCATGTTTTGCCTTACTTTTGATTTTCAATAATTAGTGTTTACAGAAAAATATCAAGGGTTGGAGAAAGTTTTATTCATAGCTTAAGGCAGATGGCCCATCAGAGAAACAGAGCAAAATGCATTAGAAATGCAATACAAAATAATAAATAGAGAATTAATCTCTTACACAATATTCAATATATTTTTTGTTATCGAATCAAGAACATATCAAAGTGGTTCTTTGCTTATTTGATTCAAGACTAAATTTACCTTAAGTTGACAAGTCTCTGTTGTTCTGATTATGGGTTCAGTACTTCACTTTGATATGCTTTCTATTGTCACGTGTTTGTTTGTTATCGTTAGCTTTCTGATGTTGTGACCATATTTACATATCTATTTTACGAAAATATTATAATATCACATTTAATTATAAGCTCTGAAAAAACATAATCATACCCCGCTTCGCTTGGTAAAGTATCATGCCCCAGCCCCTAACCCCCAAATCCACCCAAACCCCCTCCCCACTGAAATCGACATACCTCAGACAAATTCGAATCCGGTCGTGATGATCATGGTCTGGTCTTTTCCAACAGACCAATTATATTTGGTGATGACGAAAACGGATCAAAATGAAGAGTTAGCAAGTGCTGTTGGAGAACAGCATAGCTCGTCTCGCAAATGTTTGTCAATACATAATTAAAATATATTAATTGTTATGATTTCGCAAATTGCATTAATAATATAACACTGTAACAGTTCTGTAGCATTCGTATCTTCTGAATATTTTGATAAAACACTTCATATGTGCATGTATTGGATATATCTTAGGAACGTTCGGAATCGGCTTGATTGATAAATTATCAAGGTCATTTACTACAAATAGTTGGGTTTTTTTAAAGACAATTCATTCATTTGATTAATACACAACTGACTATATTGATTGTCAGAGTAAATTATAGAATATCCCGTTTTCTTGTTTCCGTTTCCTAATTACGACCTTGGGTTACTAACCGATACATTTTACAAATGTAAAAGGACATCCCAAGAGTCGTATCAGTAGGACTGTTGACGTGACTAGAATATATACGTCCGTCATATCTGGTTTGGAGTTTGCTTTATTACGATGGCGGAGCTTGTACAAGAACAGGCACTCCTGGGACCCTGGCTGTTGTGCAGACTTTTAATCCTAAACAAACAGACCAACACATATCATTGTTAGTATTATGGTCGTTTTGACCTCATCATTTACAACTATCGCCAAAATGATGGACAGCACCAAAAAGGTCGTAAAACGATTGAAGCAGTTAGGTTTAAAGTCAGAACAAACAATGCTCACAAACAAAGAAATAAAACAATGTCATAAACATCTTACACTGACGGCTGTGATCATATTCAATGAGTTATTTCCGGACACACAACTTCTTAACCGGAAGTGCGGTTTCCTTCTATGCGTGGGCTGGCTGTCTGAACATCAGTTAGACCTATATATATCAAACTGTTACATTTCACACGTATGGTGGGGGAAATACAAAGGAATTATTCATTTTATTTTCTACAATAGATAAAGAGGTAAGTATAGCATGCGTATAAAACAATATGGTTTGCTTTTCGGCAAAAAGAATGATGCTTGGTTTTACCAGTTGAGGATGCTTGTTATACTAGATAAACAGAACCGAATAGGTCGTGTATTAAACTCTGTTGTAGACTTTAGAGCACTAGACATTGACGAGATGTATCCATTTTTAAAATCTTAATATACATGTACTTCGTATGATATTGTAGGTTATGGTTATGAAAATACTCTACAGGCTACACAAGGTTTACCGCAAATGGTATGATACATACAGGGACCAAAGGTGGCCGAGTGGTTAAAGTGTCCCGACACTTTATCGCTAGCCCTCTATCTCTGGTTGCACGTTCGAAACCATCTTGGTTGCGAGTTCGAAACCCACGTGGAGCAGTTGCCTGGTACTGACCGTAGGTCGGTGGTTATTCTCCGGGTACTCTGGCTTTCCTTCACCTCCAAAACCAGGCACTTCCTTAAATGACCCTGGCTGTTAATAGGACGTTAAACAAAATAAACCCAAAACCTGATACATTTCTGTACTTACCAAAACATGGTCTGATACAACCTTTGCTTTACCACAAATGGTCTGAAACTTCATTGGCGTAACCACAAATGGCCTGACACACACTGTGCTTTGTCAATCTTTATTATCTTGACCTCTTACTGTATCATTACGATAACACGGGATGTTACTCTTGTTTTTCAATTTCCAGAATCTGATGGAGAGATCCGATTCAAGTAATTCAATTTTATTGCGGATATACAGCTCTACCTAAATTTTATATATTTACGTCTATAATACTTGTTAAATGTTTTATAGCAAAACATATCCTCTTCTAAATTATTAATCATATTTTACTCGCCCCGTTCTTTGTGGGTTATCTTTAATGCACATATATAACAATGTATTATAGTAACGTAGACATATTTACGTACCAGTACATACTGAAGTGTCAATATACAGGCCTGACCTCAAGTGTTGTTATCATGTTTCATAAAGGTCAAGGACGCTACTTCAGGACCGTCTTTCTTTCTTTAATATACACACGAGTTACGTGTTTTGATTATAGTATATATAAAGGAAAGTCTGCTGACTGGATGCTGCTGGTCTTGTTTCTGTTAAATTCATATTGTATTTCCATTTTGTATAAGTGTGTGAAGGAGAATGAAGTGTGCGAAATATTTGACATTGTGAATGGAACATACTATCTGTTAACATAGAATTTGAAAACATTAGGTGTATTTTATACCAAATCTCACCATGTTTTGTTTGTGTTATTGTCTTAACCGTTTTGCAGATTTTCTTTGTTTCGTTTCATTGTTTTTGTACTACATGTGCATACCTTCTTCGTTCTGAATTTATTCAACTCAAAAAATAATTATCGGATGGTTTATCATTAAGAATTATAAAATATATCTCTTAAATTATATCATGCAACCAAGCAATCAAAGATTTATCCAATATGTTAGCATTTCTTATAATGGACAGGGTTAACTGTGTGGATCTTACATGTACCATGCATGGTATCGACATTGAATAAATACAGGATCGTAATGTGTGTACTTTTTATATTGATATGTTCCTCTTATAAAACAAAAAGTTGTCTTATGATTAATTGTCGGGTTTTGTTTTGTTTTTGTTTTTTGTTTTTTGTTTTTTTGTTTTTTTTTGTTTTTTTTTACTCAAAATATTTTTCCGTGTGTTTTTTTAATCATCAAGATGAAGTATTTTATTTCGCTCCTTATTTCCCAGATACAAGGATATTTCCTTATTTTTTTATTTTGGATCTTATCATACCGAGTTTTATAGTCACACTGTCGTATTGATATGGTTTCTGATATTGAATATATATATATACATGTACATGTATATATGTCAGGTCTATTACACCAATATCACTATTAATATCGGTTTAGGTGACGGAGGTGTTGTGGACGCCGTGAGTGGAGACGAATATATCCCAACATATGGTGTTGAGGAGGGGGAAGAATTGACTCTAGTCAGGGAGTTGCTGGTTTACGGAACTGACACACACTTACAGATTCAAGCAGAGTAAGGTTCTTATACCATACGTTTTAAGGCACGATAAGCCTCCTGTTAAATTTGATGTCATGCAGAAATTAATGTTCCTTTCTGCCATATCTATATATGTAAGTATATAAATCCAGAAATTGGCATGGATGACCCTGGGATAATGAGTTTTTTTTTTAAATTTATAATTTGATTTGACACGAGCTTTCAAGCATATAATTCGTATCAAATTATCCAATGTGTTAATACACGTAACTTCTATTTGACATGAACGCAAATGTAATATTATATTTACTCAATTAGTCATATCTATGCCGTTTCAATGTTGATAATTCGTGTATGTCTTGTAGGTACGCATTGTTTGCAGTAGAAGTGATAGCTCATTTTATGAATTCTTATATAGCCATTTTATGTTATATATAAACAGTGTTTTGGTATATCGTAAAGGTATTCACATATAAATTCTGATAGATGTAAATTGATTTAAATATGAAATCAAATATGAAAAGATGTAATATTGGAATCAATACAATGTTTGTATTTGATTGTATTTCTCGCGTTTGATTATGATTATGATTTAATAGTTTAAACAACAGAAACATATTTCGCTTTTAATTGATAAAATTTGTTTCATCAGGGAAGATTCATCACAACCTGACGTCACCATAAACTCTGATGAATCTGATACCGAGCAATATGATACGGATACAGAAAAAGGTACGGTTTTACAAGTTATAATGCACGTTTATCTGTTCCTGTTGGTGTTGATGATTCAAGTATCATTCTTTTTAAATCAAGGCAACTCGGAGCGAACATATGCAGGTTATCATCGGCGGATATTGCATTAACATATTTTTGATAATGACTTTCCATTGGCTACACACATGGGTACCTTGACGCGATATAGGGGCGCTATCAAATATGACGTAAGATTGAACGTCAGTGTATTAAAATGTCCCTTGTTACATTTGTGGTGGATGCAGACAGATAAAATGGCTGACGCTGAGAGGGTGTTATTGAGATATTCAGTTGAATGTTGAAATGATTTAATTAAAGTATCAATGTGATGTATTTAATCCATTATGACCTTGTTGATGGGATACTTTTGCATGAAAGTATTGTCTAGTGATGGGATATTGCCCTATCAGGCCCTATCCAACCATAAGACAATACAACGATATAATAGTGTCCCTCAAAATGGCAACAGAAGACGATAATATTCATATTGCCCTTATCACGATTATCGAGAATGAAGCTTCGCCAAATATCAATAAAACTGTTGATACATTTTCTGACAACGTAAGTGAAGCAAAGAAGCAATGGCCCGAATGTAGAATAAGTATAGATGAATGATTTGTTACATACTTATTGGTATGCCTATTGATTCAACTGTCCCCTCCCTAAATATCATTTGAGATTGTGATTTGACACGGATTTGAGCCAGATCTGTATGGCGGGAGTCGTCGATGTAGCAATTGAAGCTTACTCTTCCAGAATGCATGGTTTTATTCTCTTTTGCAGGAATTACTATTAAAAAATCTATATTATAATGTCAGTTTTCTTTGTTGCTTATGAGTTTATTACTCAAAAAGTTGAATTTGATTACGAAAAAAAAAACACGTTTTTTTTTTGTTTTTTTTTAAGTTTTCTTGAATCTCTTGTTGCAGATAATACCAAATCGTCAATGAAAGAGTACTGGAATGAGCACTCGAAAGATGCATCAATGGAGGAAATGATGCTGGACAACGACGCTGAAGAACTCAGTAAAGATGAACTACCTGAGATATTATCGTATCTTCCCACATATGATTACTTGGATATTGTCGAACTTGGAGCCGGTATAGGGTAAGTACGACTAGTGAAATTAGTTTACCATACTTATCTTTAACTCTGACTGCTTTATAAGACACAAACAATGCCATTAATACACATTTCATTTGCATAGCAACGTACCATATGTCAATTAAACTTTCTAATGCTTGCAATACACGTTTATCATCACTACACCTGTAAAGGTTGTAAATTTCTAACTTGCTTTATATCACACACCAATACCGTAAAACTACGGTATATCGAACTCTGATAACTCGAAATCCCTGCTATTCTCGAAGTAAAGCGTAGTCAGGGGGAACAACTCTTATTACTCACTAGGTGGCGTCATCACCACCTAGTGTCAGTTCTTTGCTTGACAGTATTGTATATATTTGTTAGTTTTCTGTTTATACACCTTAATTAGTTGGTATTTGGTTAATGTTTTATGTGCAGCTCAAGTAGAGGACATAGGTAAATATTCAGAAATAAAACTGTTTACATTTTATTTATCAATTTGTTTATTAAATTGTTTCTATGGTAAAAAAAATTATCCATAGATGTTTTTGGTATCTCAAATACTCGGTACATCTCGAAGTCTTTTATGACCCTTCTAACTTTGAGATAGCTAGGTTCGACTGCAAACTATCAGGTTGTTTTGCCTCGATTTTGAGACCATAAAACAACGTTATACAAACACAGCTTACTTATATTTTTATCTGCCTAGACGATTTACTACTCACTTGGCGAAAAGAGCGAGGAAAGTACTGGCTGTTGATTTCATGGAAAATTTTATCGAAAAGAATCGGGAAATCAATAAGAATTTTACAAATATCGACTACCTTGCTGAGGATGTGATGGCCATGAAGTTAAAAGCTAACGAATGGGACCTTGTGTTTTCTAACTGGCTGTATATGTACTTGGATAATGACGAGTTGACCTACTTCCTACAGAACTCGCTGACCTGGCTCCGTACAGATGGATATATGTTCTGTCGGGAATCCTGTCTTCAGCAGTCCGGTATATCTACATTTTCCTTTCTTTACAATAGTTCAAATTTTGTACGTATCATTTTTTTTTTTTTTTTTTTTTAATATTTGGGGACATATTGTTTTTTGCTCCGTTTCTTTTTTTATTAGTATTATTCTTGTTTTTTCCACTTTCTTTGGCCATGCTTCCAATACGTTTCTGAATAAAAAGCCGAAGGGAGGACTTGAATGAAAATTTTATAAGTGTTTGTGTAAGACCGATTGTGCGCAAGAGTATTTTCATTTTTTTGATCCGTCATCTGAACGGTCAGCTGGACCGAAGCCTCTGATTGGTCAAACTTTAAATATTGTCCTGTTTTGATGAAAGGCAAAAAGGTACAGTAAAAGGTAGCTTAAAAACACTATTGGGATATCAGCTACTTTATTTACGACTGCGGGGGTCGTTTTGGGGATATAAGTAATGATCCTCGTTACGACAAGAACTTGTTGTTCATGCAATTAACAGAATGTAAGTATCTTAATTGCACAGGATTGCTGTTGATGTGCATAGACAAAGCTATAGACATCATGTTTATTGATATTATACTGTAAGAGCATCTACATATAGGTGTTTGAAATGTACATTTCATAAAAGAGATATCTTATAGCTTGTACATTAATGATTTACATTACTGATTCTTTTGTATCATACGTATCTTTCATGGCTCTGATTTGGTTATTTGAATTTCACCTTTAATTTTATAAAAATAACTTTTCATTTCAAGGAAGCAAGCTGAGAACCATTAATCCGACCTACTACCGAGATCCCTTGGTGTACGACTCTTTGCTCGCTAGTGTTACCATTCCCACAGAGGACGGCCAGGCATTTTACGGATTTGAGAGAGTCTTCTCTAAATCAGTCGATACCTATGTCAAGGTAATAATAATGATAATTCAGTATTTAGTTTAAACAATATTTTGTTGATATTCAAGTACTTGCACACAACATCACAATACAAATCATACATACATATAGGATTGGAAAACAAGTTAAAAGTTTATACTAATTCCTTTCCTTACTTAATTATTTGATAAGTATTGTATGGTTTAGTTGCCAAAATGTGTATTGATGTGGTAGTGAAGTTGTCTTTGGTGAAAACTGTTATCAAAAGGAAGTCATAGACATTCAAACTGATATGCAAGTACGTTTTTTGAATGAAAACGTTTTCATTCAAAAGACGTCTATTTAATGAGTATCGGAGTCGGAAGCCTTTTTTCGGCTATGAATCAATTCACCAAAGACATGGTTGAAGTAATATTAAATCATTATTTGCAGATTCATGAGATATCACAAGAACAGAAAAATGAGATAGGTTAGCGACATAGTCCCGTAACTTGGAGACGCTTCATGACAATATTTATCTTTTCTTTTAAAAACTGTTCATTATATTTAAACGGTTGCATATTTTTTAAACTATCACGTGTTTTCGAGATGGTTAATTGATATAGACATTTTCAAACAAAAAAGGAGAGCATGAAAAAAATATGGAAAAAAAAATAATTAAAAAAGAAAAACAAAGGTAGATTTAAGGAACAAGAAAAAGAAACCTCGACTTCATAGAATGCATCTAGCGTAGTAAGATAACATTTGAGCTGTTTAATTTTTGTCAGATGAAAAACAACGATAATCA
Organism: Pecten maximus; assembly: GCF_902652985.1. Taxonomy (NCBI): domain Eukaryota; kingdom Metazoa; phylum Mollusca; class Bivalvia; order Pectinida; family Pectinidae; genus Pecten; species Pecten maximus. Next base: position 2,436,565 of record NC_047025.1, read on the forward strand.
GTTGGTATGGTTGGTACAGAAGGTTCGGCGTCTATACAATACTAGTAAAGACTTTGTTCCTCTCCCTGAACTCAGGGAACAGCGACATCTTGAAATGTCTCGCACTCTACGTCGAGAGGAATTGGTCGGTAAAGGATTCATTAAAACTGGCGGAATTGAAATCGCTAAGGTTTGTATTAATATGTTTATTAATCCTATACCGGTGGACCCGGGGGACTGTAGGTTTCTTCTCTGCCCATCTGCTTGTCTGTCTGTCTGTCCGGTCTGTTCGTCCGTCCGCTCAATTTTCCGCACTTTTCTCAGCCATGTTTCAAGGTATGTTAATGAAAGTTGGTATGTAACTTCAGCATGAGTAACTTCAGATCATGTTCGTCCTTCAGGAGTTTTTCATCAAGGTTAAGGTCACCGTTACTATTTTTAGCGGGGGCTAGAAGAGGGACATGTACTCCTTAGCAATACTCGCAAAATGTTTGTTTATAAAACAAGCAATAAAAATAAATTTGATGCTGGTCCATGTGTAGTTTTGGAATTAACAATTTCCTTACTTTAAAAAGATAATGTATCCGAATTGATTTATCGTTTGCGTCGTTGTGACTTTCCTGCCTCGTTACTTTTAGCACGCGATTTAAATTGCATTTGACATTATTTGAGATTACGAATTGCGACGTTGAAACAGAAGACGGTTACTCTTCTGGAGCATTGGTCATAAATGTATTGATTTACTCTTGTTTCCCTTATTGCTATATATTCCATGTTTCATACATATGGATTTTTAAATTATTCCTTCGCATGGTATTATCCTTTTATATTACATTATATATCTTCACAACGTTCTTTATTATATGTGTAATTAGATATCAAGGAATTATCCACTATATTAGTTACACATCAGCTATTACAATTAAGTAACAAATGTCGCAAATGCGTTTTACATTATTTTCAGCGATGTTGGGATGTAATGTCGATTTGATCTTTTGTTAAGATGGCGGCGGACATGTTAAATCTTCAAGAAGGTCAAAGAGTTCTAGACTTAAGTTGTGGAATCGGAGGATTTAGTATATATATTGCAAAGGTACATGGATACACTTTTACATTATCCTTCCAATAAAAAATGTATAAGTTACCTGTCCTAATTACATATTACAAAGTATTTTATTGACATTTAAAATCCGTATTGTTTGATGATGCTTTCGAAGAGATACACGCACAATTCTGTACATAGATTAGGTAGGTAAGAAAAGCGAAATTGTTGTTTATATATTTAAACAGCAGAGAAATCAACCATTTTTGTGTATTGCCCTAAATATATTTTCAGATAATTTCATTAATATTACTTAGTGTTTGGCACACTTGCAACTTATAATTTTCTCGTCTGTCTTTATCCAGACGTACGGTGTAGAAGTTGTGGCTAGTGATGGTTCATCAACTGCGATACACATTGCACGTGAAAGAGCAAAGGAGGCTGGCGTACAACAGGTGAGTGTGTCATACCTAATACATGTAATGTTATCCATAAAACCCCGATACTTAAATTAACAAGCTCAGGAGTAATGTATGTTTTTGTAGGTCTTATGTACATTTCATAGTACATTTATATGCAAGGGGCCGCGGTGGCAAAGTGGTTAAGTTGTCCCGACACTTTATCACTAGCCCTCCACCTCTGTGTTGAGAGTTCGTAACTTACGTGGGGCAGTTGCTAGGTACTGACCGTAGGCCGGTGGTTTTTCTCCGGGAACTCCGGCTTTCCTCCACCTCCAAAACCTGGCATGTCCTTAAATGACCCTGGCTGTTAATAGGACGTTAAACAAAAACAACCCAAATTATGCGCAACTTAATATGCAAATACGTAAAATTATATACATATATATATTTTTAAGATGTTAAATGAACAATTTTGAAAATTCATGTGAAAATTCTGCAGCAGTTTATAAACCTGTGGACGAAATCGTTGATTAAGAGTTCACTAAAACCAATGAAAATTGTAATATAAAAAAAAACACACACACACACACGAAAATTTGAGATTTTAAAGTGCAATTAACTGTTATTTAGGTTTTCTGAAGTTTGTATTTAGATCTATTTCAGACGTTGATGTTGGAACAGGCGTACTTAACTGTATACAGAAGATTATTTTTATGGGTATAGAATGTGAAATAACTGTAGTTGTTGCAACTGGCTAACACTTTTCTCTAAAACCATTCACTGATATGCATTATATCGGTAGGTTCTCAGTTTCTCGGCGTGATCTCAGTTTAATGTGTGCTGAAGACATCGACTATTATGTATTTCTAATTAAAAGCTTTTCTAGTAATGTTTTAATGTTATGTATGTAATGCTGACAAATCGGTCTTCAATAAAATAATAAATAAACTAACAAAATGCAATATCTACCTTACTTTTAGCAGGTTAAGTTTGAGGTCGCATCTACAGAAAGACGAATACACGCCCCTGAGTCATTTGACGTCATATACAGTCGTGACGTCCTCGCAGATGTCAAAGATAAAGTGTCATTGTTACAGCGTCTATACGTAAGTTCTGCCTGAATCTGTACTTGGGGAAATATATCTTATATTTCGTATAAATTATTTTTGTTCCTCTTTTATTAAACTAGTGTTGCATATTTGATACATGATTATATATTAGCAAGAGCTGCTAGCTAAATAAGCACTTAACATATTCTCAGAATGTTTGCTCTTGTGTATATTTGGTTCAATTTCAAATATTGACATTAAAAGAATGATTGAATTTGTAACAAATCTAAAATTAGTTCAGAACATACAAGACAATAAAAAAACAAATATGTAAGTATCTAATTAACTACTTCTAATTTATATTATTATAGGCTACCAGCATTGCATGGCAGTGTAATGTTACATACTGACAAATTTAAATTAGGTTTTAAAGTCAATATTCAATTATGACCGTCCAAATTATAACATTTGGCTTATAAGTTCTAAATGGTAGACCACTAGAATTCCTGTTTACAGATCATGTTATAGACTGGCCCCCTGTCTCTAGAATATTAAAATTATAAATAAAATTGAGCTTTATGATTTTGATCCCTAGGATATGTCTGATTCTAGAGTTTCAAACTAGGGGCAGATAATCTGGTATTAGAGTTTAGCTTGGAAATTCTTTAAAAAAATTAGGGTCTGGTGGCCAGTCTAATCAGGTTAATACATCAATCAGGATATAAAACCGAAATACCCACGACCAGAATCAAAAAATAATGTCAAAATTGCCCTTCAATTTGAAAGCCAAAGACTCAATCTTCTAGTATGCGTCCATTTTGTCCATTAAATCCATTGAAATTATACAGCGTTTTTCTTGATCACCAGGACGCTTTGAAGGCGGGAGGTAGAGTGTTGATGGCGGATTTCTGTATTGACGATGATGTAGAGGATATAGAATTAGATACTGATGTATTCATAGAAGATCTCGACCATAATAGTAATGTCCCAAGCAAGGTATGTCAGCCGTTTCAGATCATCGTCTTTAAAACAGAATCACTCGTTAACGATTTTGTCTATTGAAATATTTTACATTCAGCCTCAAATGGCCAAATCTCCTGTTATTCTTGGAGTTGCATGGACAATGCACATAATTATTAAGAGTTAAAGAATACATGAGCATGATAAAAAATGTTTGCCTACATTGAGAGTGTGACAAAGAAATCTCAACTCGAGGGCCAGATTCTTGGTTGCCTAATCCATGGCCTCGCCGATGGCCATTTGATATGTTTAGCCTGAGGGTTAATACTTAATTGTAACAATTCATAATTGCCATTATTTTTTTTCCATTGTTAGCTACATTGTTTTTTTCAACTATTATATCCATTGTAATTTCCTTTGTCCTTTACAAGTTATGTGTCAATTAATACTCATGTGTGGCATAACAAGGCAGTCCATCTCAAGCTTTGAAATCATACCAATAACATTATGCAAGATAATATAGGTGTCAAATCACTGCCATTTATAGAATACTAATATTGTAATTCATATACTATTAAGTTATATACTTTCAGTCTCAATTTCATATCGATGTACGTTTACAAACATCATAAGTTCTAATGGCAAGCGTCTGTTGCCATATGAACGATATGCTTTGCAAACATGCGAGCTTTTTCAATAATTTCACTCCACATATTATGATGATATAATATAAAATATATGTAATGTCATGCGGATAAGTTTCAGTGATACTTAGATCACGTTACAGGTACTTTCAACGGGAGGAATGATTGACATCATGAAAGAAGTTGGCTTCGTTAAGGTTTCAGCTATAGACAGAACTGATGCTATCCTAAGGGCACTGGAAAACGAGTTATTTCTCGTTAAGGTGAGCAATGTGTGTGCTGTGTAGTAGACATGAAACAGGAAAACATGCTTAAATATATTAAAAATAATCCCGAAATAAATCACTCAACAGTTTTTCCACATTTACAGTATATTTCGGACAATGTTGTATTTCGCTTTTTTTTTTTTTTTTTTTTTTGTGTTTCTGCTTTCTTTTATTTATTTGTTTGAATTACCATTGAGTTATAAGTGGACGAATTATCCACAAATATTATCTTTTTTGTATTGTTGTACTATATTTTCATAAACGCATTACTACAATATGTATTCTTCTATGTATTTGAATATAGGTCATACATCTTAATATATTTGTATACAAAGGGCAAATACCTGGTGAGATACGAAGATTTCCACAATGTTGACATACACATAAGAATATGAATATAAAACAGAAAGTTTGATATCACTGGACAATTTTATTTCGATTTCAGGAACAATCAAATGCTGAATGTTTGGACACACTTACGATTAGGCGACAAATTCTCAACAAGCTAAAGAGTGGCAATTCATGGATGATGATATACGCAGAAAAACAAACGAAATAAACAAATAATACACACATATATATAAACATGTATATACAACATAAAGATACACCATATCATAATTCCCACAATTAATATCAATTGCCAAACATGACTCATTGGACATCTCTTTTCTACCGTCACATCGTACCCTCATCTTCATTTTTAGAGATAGTTCCGCTATGCGTTTCGCTTGATATATTGTCAACGTTCAGTATATCGCCGAAATTGTGTCCAATAAGAAATAACATTATGAATGGAACATGCTTTACTTCACACATACGTCATCAATATGGTAGCTTTCTGAGACATTCCGTTATTTGTTGGATACTATACAAACTATAAACAATTATAAACCAGAAAAAAAAGTGATGATATATCTATTATTATTTTAATGTTTACATAATATTTATAAATGTACGAGTTGTCCTCTACTTAGCTCTTTAAAACGAAATGTCATATCAATTTTACAGTTTAAAGATTTAATGCTGTAGCCTATATGTGATCGAGAAGCAACCAAGAAATATATGCACTTAAATATCAAATATGTCTTTATTATCCGGTTTTATTGGTCAACTCAAAACATATATATGAAAAATGTATATTGATGATAAATTGCCTTACTTTACAGTGGTTGGCATGCATCAGCAAAAACACTCGGATAGTTATTAAGAAAAGTTTTCCAAATATTTTTGGAATTTTTTTCCCCCACTTTTTCCTGACATGTTAGGATATGGAAAAATATAATAAATGATATTAACATTTACTTATTGGTGTACGTATACATTTGCATTGATGTGTTAAATCACTAATACCATTCATTTCCATCATCAGTTTTTGAATGAATCTTATAGCATATAATAATTCATACGTTCCCATATCATGATTCATGATTTATAACAAATAGGAACCATCGTAAAGGTTTATACCATCCTACGTGTTAGCGCTACTTCAGTAAAAGGGGTTTTTTAAATGTTAGAATAGTGAAATGCTGTTATTTATTTAATCTTAGAAAAAGCCCGCCCGCTGCTGTATATACATGTTCCATTATTAAAAACATCATCAGCCAGACTAACGCTAAACTTGTTTTGTATTTTCTTGACAAAATTTAGGAGGAAATCATTCTAGCTACAGTCTCCATGTTATCACTAGGTATATGAGTGAATGACTTCCCGTTAAGGCTATCTTGCATAACTTTATCTTGATACGTTATTTACATAGCGATAGGGCAATGCTATCCAGTACATGTCGACGATACTAGGCATTCCCATACACACATACATATACACACGATATCAGCTACACAATCGCTGATAAACCGGATCTATTCATGATTGTTTCACGATTCAGAAAAGGAAAATGAAGAGGATCGTCACACATATCCGCTTGTCATTACACATTATGTGGTAAGTTGAGATATTTCTCTATATTCTAGCTAATTTTGTATCAATTTAATAAATTTCTGTAAGCTTTATTTATTGATAACAATTGCGAAATCAAGTTATGTTAGCTTATATTCACTACTATTGTACTCAAGAATAAATATATTTATGTACGGGTCAGATTTATCAGCGGTTATTTTCCATCTAACACTAGATCCTTGCAAACGCATGTCTGCAGGATACACATTGTTTTAAATGTTAATATGGGGCAAATAATTAATCCCAAAATTATGGACAATGAAAAAATGTTTTCATTGTTCACACTGTTGGAATTACTTCTTTGTTCCATATATTGCTGTACATCTATATATATTTTGTCCATCTTTGCATCATTGTGGTACATAGTAGCTATAAAGTTACAGAAATATTCAGGTCATAAATATAATTAATATTAATTGATTTCAGACTGTGTAATTACACCAACCTATATTAAGATATTATTGCGACATTATCTATCAACATGGTACGGACCCACGTGGAAGTTCGCTTCATAGTTAATAAGAATTACGAACTTACTTTAGTTTATTAACAATGTATGTGTTGCCGAATGATGTGATGGTTGGGTATTTACCGTGAAAAAGCACACACGTTATATATTCTATTTACAATTAGATGATTGAATTTGTAACGGAAATCGACCAGCTAAAATATTTGTTAAGACGAATAAAACAGGAAGATACTGGTAATGCATCTAACTGGATACGAAACGTCAGCTTAATATTATCAGGATTCACAAGGGGAAATAACTCTTACAAGCTGTACTCAAATGCAGGTCTCACGTTCATCTGGAAACCTTTTTCTTCAGAGGTAGCATTTCATGAGTGTTCGATATCCGGATATTTTCTTCTTGGTAAATTTGTGCTAACTTTATTAAAACTTATAAATACTGGCGGATCCGTGAAAATGTACAGATAACCAGGTTGAATCCACAACAGAGTAGCAAGTATTAACTTATAAATCTAAAACAGACAAACAAGATATCAATATCCAAAAATTGCTGAAAATGCATCATGCAGCTGTTTTGAAGTGATTTAAAACTTTAATAAATATTTTGAAAACAATGTACATGTATTGACCTATTGTACATTTACAGAAGCAACTACTGACAGTTTTCGAAGATGGATAGACGTAATGGATGTAGTAAAAGTGAAGTAAACTTCGTCGTTTATTTCATTGTTGTCTTGTTCGGTATTGGATCATGGGTAGCAGTCAATGGCATGTGGGTGGAACTACCCATCCTGGTCCCAAACCTACCAGAAGGGTGGAAACTACCGTCCTATCTGACTGTCATAATCCAACTGGCAAACGTCGGCCCACTTCTTGTCATCGTATCCTATCTGTGCTGCAAGGACAAGCTGAATGAGAAAGCCATGATATATATCATTCTCATAATAGGAACTGTAGCTTGTGTGCTGTTGGCGTTTTTCTGGAAGGAGACATCAGATGTATTCGGCGAGGATCATAGCGTTGCGTTGTTTGTCCTCGACTTTTTCCTCTCCGTCGTCGATTGTACATCGTCTGTATTGTTTCTTCCTTTCATGGCACTATTCCATGTCAAGTATATGACTGCGTTGTATATTGGGGAAGGCCTAAGTGGACTGCTCCCAAGCCTAGTAGCCCTTGGACAAGGAGTTGGCAAGGTGACTTGTCAGAATGTTTCGGTTACAAACCAAACGACAAACATTTCAAATTATCACATAAAGCCTGTGTATCAAAATCCTTCGTTTCCGGTGGAGTACTTTTGCTTCTTTCTTTGCGGTATGATGCTGGTATGTGGTTTGGCATTCACGTTGCTGAATTACCTCCCCTATTGCAAAAAAGAACATATATCACGAAAAATTACCACTGGAAATGAAATGTATGAACTGAAAGGCAAAGACGAATCACAAATGAAGGGACATTCCAAAAGCATCGGCCCTGCAACAATGGCCTTATACCTATCTCTCATAGCAGTGATCAACAGCCTCACAAATGGCGTCTTGTCTGGAATTCAATCTTACTCGTGTATACCATACGGAAATGACGCCTACCACCTGACAGTAACTATCTCTAAAATTGCTAATCCGGTTGTATGTTTTTTGGCCTTTCTTCTTCCGGTCTCATCCGCCATTGCTATCACCATCTTTGTTACTATGGGAACGGGAATATCTGCCTACATCATACTGATGGCTAGTCAAAGTCCGACTCCGTGGATGTATGACGAACCAGCTGGTCCACCATTGATGGTAAGCATATTGTATCACTTATTTCAAGTTTAGACGTCTTTATATCCTATATCCTAACTCCCATTCTAACCCACCTTCTAACCCTAATCCTAAGTTTTATCCTAACCCCCATCCTAAACTCCATCCTAACCCACACCCTAACCCTCATTCTAACCTCCATCTTAACCCTCACTCTAATCTCCATCTTAACCCTCATCCTAACCTTTATCCGAACCCTCAACCTAATGTCCATCCTAACCCTCATCCTTACCATTATCCTAACCCCTATTCTAACCTCGATCCTAACCCAAACCCTAACCCTAATCCTTACTCTAATCCTAACCCTCATCCTTACCCTCATCCTAACATTCATCCTTACCTTTATCCTAACCCCTATCATAACCTCCATCATAACCCCCATCATTACCCACAGCCTTACGCTAATCCTATCATTTTCCCTCACCCTTATCCTAATCTTTATCCTAAACATATGTATCCAGTAATGTGACTTTCCAGAATCGCATTCGTAACCAAGTGTAAGCAAATTACCCTGAAATATTTGAATTTCAATAATTCTCATTTTTATCTATTTATTTATTTATAATTATTTATTATTGATTAGAGCACTACATTGTATATCATTATTTTGTGTACAGATATCTGCTTGGGTGATAATGGGCTCCCTGATGACGTTCTCGAAAGTCTCCATCGCCTCTATTCTGAGACAGGAAGGGAAGGCGGCCTTGTTGTGGTGTGGTGTTGTTACACAGTTAGGCTCACTTATCGGTGCCATTCTGAGTTACATTTTAGTCAACGTGATGACCTTTATTTGAGAGCGCACCTGTCTGTAAATAAGGAACAATTCATTGATATCAATTCCGTCACCGAGATTGAACCAACAAACTAGCAAAGTACAATGCATAAGTTTTCACAATAAGAGATGCTGGATACGAACCATTTGATAAAGTGTTGTGAAATGTTAAGACAAGAGCGCTTCGGTCAGATACTGTAAATTGTATATTTTAGCGGTTTTCTGATTTTAATATTTTCGCTTGAATTTGTGTTAATGCAACGTCTTCCTTTTGTTTTATAATGATTATTGTATCTTACATATTTATTAAAAGTGTCGTTCTACTAACTTATTAGTGTGTTTATCAATTAGTATTTGATAATGCACATAAATTTTCAATTCAAAACAACATATTGTTTAAAGTATATAACATTCCAGATCACCTTCTCATGTTTCATATTTTCAATTTAGATCAAATGTACTTATTTCATTTTTTTACTTTACCTGTTTCAGCTCTCAGAACACAAGAACAATCAATAAATTGTATATCTAATTCTATGTACATTTCTATTAGATTTGGATTTTGAATGGTGTTTGCTATATGTGAATGGTGCGAGTGCATTTGTCCTTAACATTTATAATCGAATTGTTAGCAAACAACGTCCCATGCTTAACTACGAAAAATATAAACCGACATTCAGCTTGTCTCCACATGAATGACTGGTTTGCTTAGAAACGCGTGCATTTGTGACATTTTCATTTCATTTAAAATATAGTAGTGCGTTAATCATGACAGTTACATGAGTATTAATGTGGTCACCTTAAACCATGACAACAACAATATGAACCTCAATAAATTGTGTAGTTCAACCTATTGAAGGAGTAAGTTTTTGTTTTCACTGTGAATCCTGTTATGATGATACTTGTTTAATCAGAAATATCTTATCCACAGAAACCTTAAGGTTCATGACCAGACTTCCAGTAAATATTATTTACTTTTGAAATAGTTTGTACAAACACCAGGGTGTTTGCGAGATTAGCTATGGTTTTACCTGTGTTTCTTTTGAAAATGGAACACTTTGTATTCACAAAGGCCTACCAACTCGTCCTAATAAACCAAATTGTTGATTCGTTTACAGAGAGAAAAAGTAGAAACTTCTTTTTTTAAATCCAACTCAAAACAGGTAACAGGTACGAAATTATACTTTTCCATGGATAACCATATTACATTTACAAAGGTACTCCTATGCTTGAATTTTTAAATATACATTTTAGATTTTAAATTTCAGTGTTGCAAACTCACCTACCCTATGTAACAACAGACCACTTCAGAGGGGGTTGGTACATGTGTCAATGATTTTTTTTTTTTGGTATCTATAATCAATACTCAGGTAAAATATTGATAGCAGTACCTTTCAGACAAATGGATAAACAACTTGTTTTATTTTTATAATGATGCTAGTTCCAGAAATGGCTCTGGATTTTTTTGAAAGTAAATATTTTTTACCATTTGATTTGCTAATATTGGGCAATGTATAGGTGAAATACACAGATGGTGTGTCCTTGGATTGTAAAAGTGCAAGGTAACCTTGGGTCCACTGCGGGTACAGTATACATTTTCAATGGAATCTTACATAACAACGTGTGTCAGCTTCGTTAAATACCCAACGCAGTACCTCACCAGCAAAACCTGTTCGGAAGCTAGAAAGGTGTCTGCGGTCAAGCATGACGGTGTTACAATAGGATTCAATGAGAGTGTTGTCTCAATAGCCCTGGGCATATACGGACCAGGTGTGATTACCGTAGTCGCTTCGTAAGAAGCCCTGGGTTTACAGGTAAAATAAACCTGAACGGAGATTTATGTTAGAAGTGTGGACATGTACCTTAAACTATTTGATAAGAAACGATTCACAAATGTAAATGTACAAAAAACAATGCAATGAAGAGCACCATCAGACATCCATGGTTCTATGAATCAGTAGCTGCGTTCATTGTTCTTGACTACTGAGAATAACTATCTGGCCATGACTTATCCCTATGAAATAAAGAGGCCCGTAAGTTAAGGAGATTTGTAAAACGATACCTTGGTCAATATCTCTTATTTGACATTTCTTTGATATCTTACTAAATTGATGTGTAAAGATGCTGTTCGATGATGACCAAAATTTAGATCTGAAGTTCCTTCATATATACAAGCCTAGTAAAGGTCACTTTCTGTACCTCATTGTTATAAACATGTTTCTTTACCGTCTCGCATAAACAGTCTTCAAAGGCTAAAGGCACTGAATCAGTTAGATATCAGAAATGATTTGAGAGTAGTATATAGAAGGAAAATACAACACGAAATACCAAAGAGATGCTGGTTAATCAAAAATGTAGGAAAATTTTATAATTGACATCAGGGTCTCATTTTGAAACAAATATTTTGATATATCATTTTCATTTATACATATTGGAAACATTTACAAAGGATGAATGATATAGCGGAAACATGTTTCAGGAACATAAATATTTTAGCGTTGATGTTATTTTAACGGGTTTTGCGCTATAGGCCTTCTGCTAAATTATTATTGTGCTAATTTCAGTTTATCTGCATTTGTTTCTATGGCAATCCTAGTTGGTGGGCTAATACATCATTCCGCTTATCTGTTTTAATTTGGTTTTCCGCTAACTTTTGAGTACGCCAAAATATTTATGTTCACAGTATAACATAAATAGAAACGTTGATAATAATCTACCCATCATCTTCTCCATGTTGCTGATATTCAGATGTGTTAACAAATGAAGCTAATGTAGTAGAAGTAGCAAAATGCACGGCCAAACCCTAATTGCTAAGGGAAAATTAAATCTCGAATGACGACGTGCAAATATAACGGAAGGTAACTTATCATCAAGGTTCTATTCTACAGAGAATGACTAACTTGGAGTGAGGGTGGCTGAATTATCAAGGTTCCACTCTACCGAAATTGACTTACTGGGAGTGAGGGTGACTGGATTATCAAGGTTCCACTCTACCGACATTGACTTACTGGGAGTGAGGGTGACTGGATTATCAAGGTTCCGCTCTACTGACAATGACTAACTGGGAGTGAGGGTGACTGGATTATCAAGGTTCCACTCTACCGACAATGACTTACTGGGAGGGAGGGTGACTGGGTTATCAAGGTTCCACTCTTCCAACAATGACTTACTGGGGGTGAGGGTGAATGGTTTATCAAGGTTCCACTCTACCGACATTGTCTTACTGGGGGTGAGGGTGAATGGTTTATCAAGGTTCCACTCTACCGACATTGTCTTACTGGGAGTGAGGGTGAATGGTTTATCAAGGTTCCACTCTACACAGGCAATATTCCTTCACGTGAAGTGAAATTTTTCACGTGAATTTCACGTGAAAAGGGCAAAAAAGTGAAGTTCACGTGAAATTTTTCACGTGAATTTCACATGAATTTCACATGAAAAATTTCACGTCAATTTCACATGAAAAAAATCACATGAATTTCACGTGAGCTTTACATAAATTTCACATGCTGTTTACATTAGTTTTACTTGAAAAAAACTAATAATCATTGTATTGATAAACAAGATGCTAATATGTTATAATTTATAAAGAAGCCTTTCAAAAATATAGCAAACAAAGCAAAAAAACATCAAATAGATTCATAATGTTTTATTCAATCAATATTTAACAATATAACAACATTTACACACCTTATTTACTTAACATCTTCTACCCTCCCTTCCATTCTCATTTTCGGTCATGTGAAATTTATGTAAAGCTCACGTGAAATTCATGTGAATTTTTTCATGTGAAATTCACGTGAAATTTTTCATGTGAAATTCATGTGAAAAATTTCACGTGAATTTCACTTTTTTGCCCTTTTCACGTGAAATTCACGTGAAAAATTTCACGTGAATTTCACGTGAGGGAATATTGCCTGTGTACCGACATTGACTTACTGGGAGTGAGAGTGACTGGATTATCCATATTTCGATCTACTGATAATTACTTGGTGAATATATTTTAAGCGGTTTGCTTCAGATGACTTGCTTTTTTAACGTTTGCGGCTTGAAACTATATAGCCTATATTATGTGTATTTGATAAGTAATTGTATCGATTCCGCTGTGGACTCTCTCCAGCCCTTTATCTTTTCTAGGCCTTAGAAGAGTTGCAAAGAGGTGATATGATATCGGCTCGTTATTGCTGATTGCCAGTAGGTGAATTAGATACTCGTGTTTATTTAAGGGGCTTGGTTGAATATTTGGACCAGATTTCACCCTTTGTTAAATACAACGGACGTTCTACAGCCTACTTATTTATAGAAAATGAATGTGTCTAATATAAAAGAAAATGGAAATTCCATAATTGTCAGTGTGTTTACGGAAGAGAGTTTTTACATCAAACGTAATTGTATTAGTACTTGATGATCAAGCTAATATTAATGCAAATCAGGCGTGTAGTCTTTCCTCCTTTGTGTTGGATTCCATTACGCCATTCCATATATTGCCAGGGTTGTATGAGTGATTGAAATGAAAGGCAGCCGATTACAATAGTTCCAAGAGTATTGTGAAAAATGAATATATATAGATATTTTTAAGCGGTCAGGTCATCTGAAGAACAATTACTTTTGATAATATTAGTGAAATGCAGAAGAGAAACATTTCGTTTTTTGTTAGTTTGTTTGTTTTGTTGTTTGTTTGTTTGTTTTGTTTTTTTGTTGGACCTGGTGTCTAGAGTGCATTAAATCTCTTTTAGTTTCTAACAGCACTGACGAGTCCTATAAAGACAAAACAGTTGTATGGTGTCCCTAACATCACTGACGATTTCTATAAAGACGAAACAGCTGCATGGTGTAGTTTCTTTCATTTTAGCTTTGTTGTATCACAACTAGTTATGACCCCATAGCAAAAAATATTGTTTATCATCCAAGATCATATGTTAGAATTTGTATTGATATTAATGAAGTGACGTGCAGAAACGTTGTTTTTATAGAAAATGCTACGCATTTAGTATATCGTATGTGTTGATAAGTGTTGCCTTAATATAGTAGAGAAGTTGTCCTAACCGCAAAATATATATCTAAGTCTATAGCTACTGATATTATAAGAAAAGATCGTAGCATGTTAAATGTCAAACGATCTTATTAGAATATGCATTGTCAATACACACTACGCCATGGATATCCTCCGATGACCATTAAGGCGTCATATTATGGTCATCTTACAATCAACAATTAACACAGCTGACAAAGTTACCCCCGGCCATATTGAGAGAATAAAAAATGAGGATATCTTTGAACTGCGTTCATGGTCGCAGGTTAAAACTTTTTATCTAATTGATTTGATTAGATCTAATGAAGTTGTTTAGAAAGAAATGCATATTACAAAATTAATATCTAAAATTATTCGCCTGACCTTTGAACAGTGCTGGGCGATAAGCTCTACAACTACAATCACCCAAGGTTTGACTTTACCACGCAAGGAAGTTTAAAATCTTAAAAAGAGTAGTACCCTTTGACAATATAGACGTCATTTTAAAATGATTTGGTGTATAAAACTTCTGAAATCGATTAAGTGATGTAGTAAACACACATCACATTTTCAGTATTTTAATATCAGTTTACAATTTTCTATATTCCCTTATCAATTTTCTCAATTTTAGAGCCCAGCATCGACGTGTCCTAGAAGGACGAAACAGGTGTACGATGTCTCCAACATCAATGACGAGTCCTAGAACAACCAAGAAATTATATGATTCTCTTGCATCAATGACGCATCTTTGAACAACAAAACAGGTATATGATATCTATACCATCACTGACGAGTTCTAGAACGACAAAACGGGTATATAATGTTCCTAGAATCAATGACGAATCCTTGAACGACAAAACAGATATATGATGTCCCGAGCATCAATAACGAATCCTAGAAGGACAAAACAGGTATTGTGTAGTTCTATTATACTTAAACTGTTGCTTAATCTATACATTGATGGTTTATTCCTTCAAATATCATATTATATCAATACAGTGGAATTACATAATAGACTACTCAACATGACCATCCTTCCTTATTCATGTATTTTTGTAGACACAATGTAAAGTCGAAATTCATACATTTGTGTTGAATAAAAGAGCAGTGAAATGAATAGCGGACCTATCACTACTTCGATATATTATAATGTGGCTGACCTTTTAAACGGCTATTGCTATCCTTAAGTATGGCTCGGGTACCATTTATATGTCAATTGGATATTGAAATGCCAATGAAACAAATTGTTGGCCTTAATAGAATCCGTACGAACCCAAATAATAATGTTCAATACTTTAACTGAAAACAGCTAAACGGATCAATAAGGGTATAAAGTCACCATCGCCACGGCGCTTTGATTAGTTGAAGGGACAACATGAAGTTCTATACTGTAGTATGTATTGTCTTGTGTAAGTATGTACGGTTATTATTTATTAAACAAATAATTAATTTGATATAGTGAATTATACAGTTACATCAACTTCTTTTAGTTTAGTTGTTCGAAAGCAATTGTTTCATGATTTTACAATATTGAGCCAAAGTCATGGGGGTTTTTCAATGTTTTTACGACGTGAAAGTCATCAGACCATGGTGGAGAGATGTTATTACGACGTGAAAATTGTCGGACCTTGGTGGAGAGATGTTATTACGACGTGAAGATTGTCGGACCTTGGTGGGGAGATTTATTACGACCTGAAAATTGTCGGACCTTGGTGAAAAAAAGCGACACGTCTAAAAGTTGAAGATTTGCTGATTTATACTTATTATCAGTCAAACAAAGTTTTAGATAATTAAAATATTGTATTTCATAAGTCGTATCGTCATTTTTTTTACAAATTGAGACAAATTCTTTGTGAGCAAAAACTATTAGTTGATAAATTAATCGCCTGTATTGAACTTATTTCTCTACATTTACAGTTATGGATGTTGGACTTTGCTTTAGGATCCGTAGACATGATATCAGACGTATACTTGCACTACACAACAGTCTCCGGCAGCAACTAGCAAATGGAATTTACAACTCCGCAGTGGCGAACATGAAGAAAATGGTAAATATTATTTCTAAATTCAAAAATGGCAATTATTGGGTGAAGACAGAATTTTATACACAAATGTCGGTGGCTAAATTGTATCCAGTGAAGTGGATATGCTTTGTGGTGTAAGGTGTGATGGGAGAAAGATGACATTAAAATCGGCAGGACGATTCGGTAACATTTAATTCATTTGGACACCACGATATAAAAAACGTACGAAATAACATTCAAATCGGCAGGACGATTCGGTTACATTTAATTCATTTTGACACAACAATGTAAAAGATGTACGAAATGGCATTCAAAGTGTAGCAAAATAAAGATATTTCGTTACACTTACGTCACTGAGGTCAATCAATGTACGAAAACATCAACAAAGGGGGATGTGATCTATAGTTCCTTTAATTTGTTTTCATTTTATTTGAGATTTCATGAACCTCGTCTCGAGATTTTATTTATTTTTTCTTGCTAAGGTCTCGTAAAACAATAAAATTGTAAGACTAGTTTCATAAAATATAACATAAAATTAAAACTCATCTAAGATTATATATATATGTGATTTCGATTTCTATTTTTGATGCGGTAAAGTTGTCCTACAACTAGGGCAATTCAAAGTAGTCTAATGATTGGAGATCAGTCATTCACGTTTAAAATTTTCTGATGATGATGTGGAATCTATTCGTACACCCGAACCATCGAATCTACTGTAAGCACAAATGTACTCGTTAGACAAGTAAGACAACCAACATGAAAGCTTCATTTTCAAAAATAGAAACACCTGGAGGAGTATACCGTTATATTTTAAAACCAGCAGACCGTCCACGAGCCAAGAGCCTTGAGATTCAGAACAAACATCTTTGAGAACCATCAGCAGTTAATTTGTCAAAATCATGTTGATGAAAAAGATCACCATTTGTTTTGTAATTGTATTCCGCCTTTTCTGTGAAATGAACCGATAAACAATGACAGCGTACGTGGCCTCAAAAACTGACCAACGCTTACACAAACATCTTATCAAAGAGATGATCGATTGCGGCATTGTATCTTTGTATAATATAGCTGAACTCTAACGCCTCTTTGCGGCGTTCCATGGGATATTTATGACAGCTTTTATGAATGACTGCGTTCTATAACTCACGTCGTTGGCTTGATCGATACACATATCAATATAGTTACAATGAAAATCTACCATTGTACTCGTAGAAATATCAATTATCTTTGTGTAAATTGTTAAGTGCGCGTGTTCTTATATTAACCTAGGTATACAAATAATAATTAAACAGTTCACTTTCTTTCCCTGTACATCAGAGCCGAGTGTCTTAAAAGGTGATAAGCTTAATCACTTAATTAGTGAACATTTATTTTCTTCTTTACTTCAAAACCTGTGTATGTGTGTATTACTGAGGAGCATTATAGCTTCATAATTTGATAGATACAATTTAATGTTTATTTACCTGAAATCAGAAAGATGCCAAGCGAAGCACAAACGGTAGGAGGGTGGCAATAGTGTAAAGTATATAACACTTGGAGGGTGTGGGTGCTAATAGTGTAAAGTATATAACACTTGGAGGGCGTGGGTACTAATAGTGTAAAGTATATAACACTTGGAGGGCGTGGGTACTAATAGTGTAAAGTATATAACACTCGGAGGGCGTGGGTACTAATAGTGTAAAGTATATAACACTTGGAGGGCGTGGGTACTAATAGTGTAAAGTATATAACACTTGGAGGCCGTGGGTACTAATAGTGTAAAGTATATAACACTTGGAGGGCGTGGGTACTAATAGTGTAAAGTATATAACACTTGGAGGGCCTTGGGTACTAATAGTGTAAAGTATATAACACTTGGAGGGCGTGGGTACTAATAGTGTAAAGTATATAACACTTGGAGGGCTTGGGTACTAATAGTGTAAAGTATATAACACTTGAAGGGCTGGGGTACTAATAGTGTAAAGTATATAACACTCGGAGGGCGTGGGTACTAATAGTGTAAAGTATATAACACTCGGAGGGCGTGGGTACTAATAGTGTAAAGTATATAACACTTGGAGGGCGTGGGTGCTAATAGTGTAAAGTATATAACACTTGGAGGGCGTGGGTACTAATAGTGTAAAGTATATAACACTCGGAGGGCGTGGGTACTAATAGTGTAAAGTATATAACACTTGGAGGGCGTGGGTGCTAATAATGTAAAGTATATAACACTCGGAGGGCGTGGGTACTAATAGCGTAAAGTATATAACACTCGGAGGGCGTGGGTACTAATAGTGTAAAGTATATAACACTTGGAGGGTGTGGGTGCTAATAGTGTAAAGTATATAACACTCGGAGGGCGTGGGTACTAATAGTGTAAAGTATATAACACTTGGAGGGCGTGGTTACTAATAATGTAAAGTATATAACACTTGGAGGGCGTGGGTACTAATAGTGTAAAGTATATAACACTTGGAGGGCGTGGGTACTAATAGTGTAAAGTATATAACACTTGGTGGGCGTGGGTACTAATAGTGTAAAGTATATAACACTTGGAGGGCGTGGGTACTAATAGTGTAAAGTATATAACACTTGGAGGGCGTGGGTACTAATAGTGTAAAGTATATAACACTTGGAGGGCGTGGGTACTAATAGTGTAAAGTATATAACACTTGGAGGGCGTGGGTACTAATAATGTAAAGTATATAACAATTGGAGGGCGTGGGTACTAATAGTGTAAAGTATATAACACTTGGAGGGCGTGGGTACTAATAGTGTAAAGTATATAACACTTGGTGGGCGTGGGTACTAAAAGTGTAAAGTATATAACACTTGGAGGGCGTGGGTACTAATAGTGTAAAGTATATAACACTTGGAGGGCGGCGTGGGTACTTATAGTGTAAAGTATATAACACTTGGAGGGCTTGGTTACTAATAGTGTAAAGTATATAACACTTGGAGGGCGTGGGTACTAATAGTGTAAAGTATATAACACTTGGAGGGTGTGGGTACTAATAGTGTAAATATATAACACTTGGAGGGCGTGGGTACTAATAGTGTAAAGTATATAACACTTGGAGGGCTTGGGTACTAATAGTGTAAAGTATATAACACTTGGAGGGCGTGGGTACTAATAGTGTAAAGTATATAACACTTGGAGGGCGTGGGTACTAATAGTGTAAAATTTATAACACTCGGAGGGCGTGGGTACTAATAGTGTAAAGTATATAACACTTGGAGGGCGTGGGTGCTAATAGTGTAAAGTATATAACACTCGGAGGGCGTGGGTACTAATAGCGTAAAGTATATAACACTCGGAGGGCGTGGGTACTAATAGTGTAAAGTATATAACACTTGGAGGGTGTGGGTGCTAATAGTGTAAAGTATATAACACTCGGAGGGCGTGGGTACTAAAAGTGTAAAGTATATAACACTTGGAGGGCTTGGGTACTAATAGTGTAAAGTATATAACACTTGGAGGGCGTAGGTACTAATAGTGTAAAGTATATAACACTTTGAGGGCGTGGGTACTAATAGTGTAAAGTATATAACACTTGGAGGGCTTGGGTACTAATAGTGTAAAGTATATAACACTTGAAGGGCGTGGGTACTAATAGTGTAAAATATATAACACTCGGAGGGCGTGGGTACTAACAGTGTAAAGTATATAACACTTGAAGGGCGTGGGTACTAATAGTGTAAAGTATATAACACTTGAAGGGCGTGGGTACTAATAGTGTAAAATATATAACACTCGGAGGGCGTGGGTACTAATAGTGTAAAATTTATAACACTCGGAGGGCGTGGGTACTAATAGTGTAAAGTATATAACACTTGGAGGGCGTGGGTGCTAATAGTGTAAAGTATATAACACTTGGAGGGCGTGGGTACTAATAGTGTAAAGTATATAACACTTGGAGGGCTTGGGTACTAATAGTGTAAAGTATATAACACTTGGAGGGCTTGGGTACTAATAGTGTAAAGTATATAACACTTGGAGGGCGTGGGTACTAATAATGTAAAGTATATAACACTTGGAGGGCGTGGGTACTAATAGTGTAAAATATATAACACTTGGAGGGCGTGGGTACTAATAGTGTAAAGTATATCTAATTGTTTGGAGGTCGTGGGCGGTAAGTGTGTGAAGTATGTAACATTTTGTATTTTGTACAAAAGTTAATAGCTGTCTAGTCTTGATTTAGATCGATCCTCTTACGCTTAATCGGGCATACAGCACCTTAAATTTCGATAATTTATATATAAATATACATCCCTGCTTTCAATCGATCATGTTTACTTTGTCGGCAATACAGCACATTCAGGATATCGCCCAAAGATAGCAATTTTTTTTTTTTATTATTTTATTTTTCAGACGTGGAGTACCTCCCTCCAAGATCAGATGGACGATATATTGAACTGTAATATGTTGACAAACAGTCGACTCAGAAACCTCGAACTTAACGTCGGCCAGCTCCGTGGTAGACATTACCAAAGTGTAATTCAAATATGGTTTCACGAAATTGTATTTTTCCGTCCTGAATACCAGATGTGTACCAGTTCAGACCGGTGTACCCACTTATTAAAGGTGAGTTGCCCTACTTATTAAAGGTGAGGTGTCCCACTTATTAAAGGCGAGATGTCCCACTTATTAAAGGTGAGATGCCCTACTTACTAAAAGTGATATGTCCCACTTATTAAAGGCGAGATGTCCCACTTATTAAAGGCGAGATGTCCCACTTACTAAAGGTGAGATGTTCCACTTACTAAAGGTGAGATGTCCCATTTATTAAAGGTGAAATGTCCCACTTACTGAAGGTGAGATGTCCCACTTACTAAAGGTGAGATGTCCCACTTACTGAAGGTGAGATGTCCCACTTACTAAAGGTGAGATGTCCCACTTACTAAAGGTGAGATGTCCCACTTACTAAAGGTGAAATGTCCCACTTACTGAAGGTGAGATGTCCCACTTACTAAAGGTGAGATGTCCCACTTACTAAAGGTGAGATGTCCCACTTACTAAAGGTGAAATGTCCCACTTACTGAAGGTGAGATGTCCCACTTACTAAAGGTGAGATGTCCCACTTACTAAAGGTGAGATGTCCCATTTATTAAAGGTGAAATGTCCCACTTACTGAAGGTGAGATGTCCCACTTACTGAAGGTGAGATGTCCCACTTACTAAAGGTGAGATGTCCCACTTACTAAAGGTGAGATGTCCCACTTATTAAAGGTGAGTTGTCCCACTTACTAAAGGTGAGATGTCCCCCTTACTAAAGGTGAGATGTCCCACTTACTAAAGGTGAGTTGCCCCACTTACTAAAGGTGAGATGCCCCACTTACTAAAGGTGAGATGTCCCACTTACTAAAGGTGAGATGTCCCACTTACTAAAGGTGAGTTGCCCTACTTACTAAAGGTGAGATGTCCCCCTTACTAAAGGTGAGATGTCCCCCTTACTAAAGGTGAGATGTCCCACTTACTAAAGGTGAGTTGTCCTACTTACTAAAGGTGAGTTGCCCCACTTACTAAAGGTGAGTTGCCCCACTTACTAAAGGTGAGATGTCCCACTTATTAAAGATGAGATGTCCCACTTCTCAGACATATCACATTTATAGCGATTTTTAACAGAAGCGATATAATTTCCTTTCCGGATTCCGGCAAGAACAAAATTTTCAGTGCTCCTTTTCTTTCTCTCTCTCTTATTTCTTTTGCCAAATCATAATATTTCGAAACTGAAGTGTATATTGTGTCCAAGTGACGTTCATAACAGGGAAGAGTTATCGCCCTTCGCACGTTCTTCTACATGTACGTGTGATAGGAGGTTTCAAGCATCCTTAACCCCGAGCCCCCGAGCCCCCGAGCCGCATTGTTCCGCCACTGATATAAAAAAAATTGTTTACAACATTTTCTTTGGCGTATGTAGTCTCAATCCTATCCTGTTGCACTATGTTCATTGACATATATTATATTATGTTTCCAGATGATCAAAGCCAATAACGACCAGGTCGGTTGTTCTATCAAACGATGCTCTGCCAACAGAAATATGTTTGGGTGTCTTTACAGGGCAAGGTATTGGTTGCACTCGATTTTTTTCTTTTTTTTTTTCTAAACTCAACTTTATGTTTTATGTAATCTGAATGACTACTATTGACCGTTTTAGTTAATATCAAGCTCAGCGTTTGTCAAAAATTTACATTAAAAGTACATTTTACACACCGATTCCTGGACACATCGGCTCGTTAATTAAGGTATCTGCGAAAGCAACACACAAAAAACAGTACAACCAATTATTCCGTCATAGAAGTATTGCTCACACATCTTCTAATTATATTCCCAATTGTATTTTTTCGGTCTATTGTCTTTAAAAACAATAGAGAATACCGATATAATAAAAGAATCGTAATCATGACTCAAAATCAATCAACAGGGGATAAATATGATTAAAAGGAGTAAGCGAATTCTTCGTTATCAACAAGATTGAGTTTGAAACTTGCTTTAAACTATACTGATATTCTACACGTATATGCATCCGTAACTCTAATCCCGCCGTGACCTGTAGCTCATTTTAGGTAAAACTTATATATATATATTTATATTGACATATATAAATCGTATAAGTTTAAATCACTCAGGGTTTGTTTGTTTTTTGTTTTTTTTTCTGTTATGCTTTTACTTGAGCATATTGGAATATTCACTATATCGCTATTGTATCAGTAGAAAGTTTGTTTTCTGCCGTGTATTTAAGCATCTTTGTATTTTATGTTTAGTGTAGAATCATTTTCACCTTATCCGCTGTACAGACCCGGAGAAGCTTGCACTAAATGCCAAGGGGACACATCCTTTTGCGAAAATGGGTTATGTGGTAAGGAAATGTTTTACTTTTGTCACTTCCGTCTGACGAAATCCTTCTAAACAATATCAATTGAAATATCACCATGGCAATATCAATATACGTTGTACATATTATGTTATGATAAAGCTTTTCAGTAATAATTATTGAATTTTTTGTCTCTGATTTTAACAGTACCCTGTGATACCCATCCAAGTAGGTGCGGTAAGTACATTAATTATAACTTTTTTTCCTTGCTGTGAATTTATATCTGTCAAAACAATTCTGAATAAAAATCATTTGATATTATTTTAATGAAAGTGTGACAATATTTGCATACTATGTGTTTTTTATTACATATATCTGAAGCAAGAATATTTTAGTCTGAAAAAACGTTTTTACATGCAAATATTCAGGTGTTTGGTTAAAAATGTATTATATCGTCATTTAAAGGGCATTTCTTCGTTCGGACAGCAGAAACACGCAAAATTTCTATTGATGAAATCTATAATCGAGCAAGGATTAATTATATGAGTGTTTGTGCCTCCTAGTAATGAAATTAACGCCGAAATGTACAGAAAAAAAAGACTAATCGTACACAAAAAAAGTCTGTCTTTGCGGTAATTAGTGATACTTCAGGGTGACTTAAGACTATTCAGGACTTAATACTTGAAGAAGTTCGATTTACCTTCCGAGTAAAACTGTCGTTTTAATGTAAAGATTATAACTTTTACTACTTGGAAAAAATACAGATTTCCATTAAGTTACATTTTGACGACCTAAACTTTATTCAAACGAAGGAATGTCCCTTTAAAACAGAAAACTGTGACGGTTTTAGCATGCAAATTATGTTTATATCAAAACACATTTGTTTACAAGTAAAACAAGCAGTCTCAAACACCAATATATATTTGACATTCACAGATTGCCGAAAAACATGCCATAAGCATTTAATCGGGTCGGGCGTCCTAAATACCACGACGTGCCAGTGCCGGTGTCGGTACGGAATGGGTCCAAACTGTGACGGTAACTTCGATTCTTTGTCAAATCTGATTTTCACTCTTTTTGGCCCCGGATATGACGCGACAGGTGGCGTTACTGGTCAAGATGAAGCATGTGATTGGTCAGTGTAGCGGTAAATGCAAAATGCAGATATGTAGTTAAAAACGAAACAAAGTTAGGATTGAATGCAAGCTGAATATGTGGATGTATTTTTTTTCAATTGACACATTTAAACTTATATTCCTGATTCAATTGCAGTCTTATTATCACCAAAAATGATTCAAACTGATTTATTTCCATTGCTGAAACGCATTAGTTTGTCTATTTATTTCACCAGCAGTTTTACATTATAACCACCAACATTAAAACTATGCCGTTTATCTTTTTTAAAGATAGTTCTTATTAATTCTTTCTCTTGTAACAACTCTTTCCAATAATTTCTATTGGTCCCTGATATGATATTTTCCTTGTCTTATTTTAATCCGTTTATAATAACTGGTTTTCAATGTTGGGAGTTCCGTTCTATTTTAGCAGCATATTACCTGATAAACTCATTCAATTTTGTTATTGATAGATTCTATGTATTTTGGTAGCTTATGATTTTTACCTTTTTCTTGTATTTAAACTGAATTATGGCTTACAAACGGTTCATTAACGGTTATGTCACGTAACAAACAAAATCTTTAATGTGAATGGCTCCGTGTCAGAAATTCATCATTAGCATATATGCTATTCTTTATGTGAAGAAAGTTAAACTGACATTGGGTCGCTATTTCTATTAGCACAATGTATCGTATACACTATGTGTTGGTGATCCGAAGATATAGATTTGAATTTCCTGTCCTAGTTGTACCGAGAGAAATATATATAATATATGTACAATTCGTATCCATGTATGTAAATACATTGCGATCCAGGTATTCTATATCACCTTATAGACGACTTTCACAATGATCATGTCAGGGTATCGGGCCGACCATCACTGCACCATTGAAACGTTCTTTTTTTAAGAGCAGCGGTATAGGCTGCGGGCATTTCTGGCTAGGCGATTGGGTGCCGTAGGTCGTGAGTTCGAGGCCCGGTCAGGGCACGAGTCAAAAAGTTGTCTTCCTTCGTCATTTGTGTTGCTAAGTTATATATATATATATATATATATATGTAAGTGGCACTTGAATATCAACTTTCTTATTGTTGTTATGGGGACTAAGAACAGTATTTGTAACTTGTGGCCTCTATAAGATAACTTGCCCCATTTTATAGGTGTGTATGATGTTCTATAATGCATCTAAGATTTCACTATTTACTAGGATACATTTTAGAGCTTTTGAGAAGGTGACTTTAACCGGCTTTGACCTAGATCTGTAAGGCGGGTGTCATCAATGAAATAGAGGACGCTTACCCTATCCACACGCCTGGTCATATTCTCCTGTACGTTTTGAAGGGTTTCCACGAAAATCGATATTTTCATTGAGTTTTGCCTTTGTTTTGTCGACTGTATATTGGAATGATAGCTTCGTTATTCGGTCAGTATTCTTTGTTTTGTTTTTGTTTGTTTATCGTCTATGTCCGCGCCTTGGCGACCACTTTTTCAGAAGTGTGTATTTTTAAATTCCGGTTCGCCAAAATTATGTTACATAAATAACTTTTTTTTTGTTATGCTTAGAAACGATCACAGAATGTGATGGTTCATTTAGACAAAAACAAGGAATACCGACATAATACCGAACCGAGCTCAATATCAATTAAACTTAGGCAAAATATAAACAAAAAATTAGAATTGCATAGAGACCATTGAAACCGTACAAGGAGAATAAGACAAGGCGTTCCGGAAGAAAAAGCGTCTCCCAGGACTAGATATCTGATATAAGGATATATACCTCAATTGTATAGATAGTAATATATATCCCTTTTATCTACAGTGGAGTGTATCAACCCAGAACAGTATGAAGGTTGGGATATATGTTCGTTAATCACTCCGGAGGAGTGCGCCTCGCCCGATCCAGATGAGAGGTCAATGTTGGCGGAATTTTGTCCGGAGCAATGTTCTTGCCGTAAGTACATCACACACTCAAAATTCACGTGACTATTGTTAATTTTAAACAAAGCGAGAGATGTTAAAAAAAAATAGGATTGGCTGTATTCTGTATTCATATGAATACATCCCCAAGACATAAATTGTCATCAATACCAATTCATGCTGTCGGAGGGTCCGTACTCTTGAATCCAATGGTCTTCGTGCTCAAACATGAAATCTGTGTTAATCTATTTTCGGTAAACTCGCTTAAATCACGAAATAATGCTTTAAGAGAAAAGCCTTAACATTGGAAAAATTCTTCATTTGAAGCCTTTTGAAAATGTCTTCACATCATTGGAAAAATATTGATTCAGATATAATATTTATTTACCAAAATCATTTTAGCATTTGAGCATGAGTACGGTTTCTTACGAACTCGCAATCCAGAATTGGCAGAGTTCGAAATCTACGTGGGGCAGTTGCCAGGTACTGACCGTAGGCCGGTGGTTTTTCTCCGGGTACTCCGGCTTTCCTCCACCTCCAAAACCTGACATGTCCTTAAATGACTCTGACTGTTAATAGGACGTTTAACAAAAACAAACCAACGTACGGTTTCTTAAATATGGTCACAGATCTCCCTGGAAGTCGTGATGTTGCCGTTTAACACACATAAGTTCAATTACCAAATCCCAGCGGTTCAATCTCATTTAAATCAAATCTCGCATTTTTTTTTATCCTACCTTAACTGAAGATATGGATGTTTTATAGCAAATGATAGATTTCTATCGTAGATATTGAATATTTGTGATGAAAACAAAGACAGAATAGTGAATCACAAGAACCACCGGGTCTTGGTCATTAATTGGTAATATCAAAGCTTGGATTTGAGTCATTATCTTTCTGAGAGTCTTCAATTTTCACGAATCCTTCAGACTAATTATCTTCACATAGGAAATACGTTGCGGCCGTTAGAATGTCTGCTGGAATCTACCTTCCCACCTCGGGGAGATGCGCTGTTATGTAACGTTTCATTTGTGTTTTCAGAACGCTATCCCACAGTAGCAAGCTCAGACGAAAAGGATTAAAAGCCTAAATATGAAGATTCTAAAATCTTGGACAATGGATTTTGGACGATTCCTTAAAGCGATATCTGCGAATACTCATCGTTTTGTCATGAACAAAAGTTCCTACATCATTTTGTCCGCTTCCAATCACTCTGCGTCGACAAGAAGAGGACAGAAACTCCATGGAATGACTATCCGGACCCCTGTGCTCCTTTCGGAACACAAGAGTAGCCAGAAAACGCAATTACGTGAAATTTGTTTTTATGCAACTATGGCACAAAATATTCATCAATGTCAGATTTGTATTATCTTCGTCCAAAAAAAAAATATGATGTTTGAAAAATACTTTTAGAATTAATACCATGATTTCGAAGAGCATGTGCTAATGGCGAATTTCTGGGGCTTTACTGTTTAAAACTGTTCTGAGGAGGTATTTTCATTGACGGAAGTTTTATAACTTAACCATTTCATGCGAATTTTATTCAATTTACTAATTCTTCGCTGCTCTTACAAAATGTTCTGAGAGGAAGAATTTTCATTGACGGAAGTTTTATAACTTCAACATTTCTTGTGAATTTAATATATTTCATTAATTTTGAGTTTTCATGCGAATTTTATTCAATTTACTTATTTTTCTCTGCCCTTACAAAATGTTCTGAGAGGAAGAATTTTCATTGACGGAAGTTTTATAACTTGACCATTTTTTGTGAATTTGATTTATTTTATTAATTTTAAATTGATGTAAATGTAGTAGTTAATAATCCTATTAGTTACACGGATTAACGATAGCTATATTGGCTAAATGTTTAAGTTTTTACACCGTATCCAACACCTTGATGTACATTCTAGAAATATCGAAAGCTCCATGTCCGGTATTACTTGTATATAAATCATGATATTAAAAACACGTATAGCATGTAAGTCTAACAATTTAAAGCGCATGAAGATATAATGAAAGTGCTCATGCTTAACAGATAAGCGTGTTTTGATATTTTATATATATCATATGTATAATATACAGGTGTCCTAATATGTGAAGTATATATGTATATTGTCCTCAGCACGTGTAAAATTGTCTTCCTTAGTAATTTGAATTTCTTTTGATAGTGTATATTGTGTAACCTGGTTTAAGAAAGGATAACATAAAACTCTTTTCCCTGTGATTTCGTTGACATTTTGCGTCCGGAGATAACATTCAGCAGTTTTCTCTGTATATTATATTTTTACATTTTTTGGAGTAAGACAGAATAGAGCCAAACGGATTAAACATCATCACTCTTTCGACCTTCTAGGCCTCGTCATTGGTGCTAAGGGCCTAATGTGATCATGGGAGACGACCCAAACTCGAAATAGGTCAAACAAAATTGAAAAAAATGGGGGGGGGGGGGGGGGGGGGGGGGCAAAACAAAAAACAAATACAACAACAACAACAAACAAACAAAAGCAAAACAAAACAAAAATATAAAAACAAAATAACAATAAAAAGCGTAATTTTCAATATTGGATTCCCAAAGAACGTCAAATACATGTGTTTATTATTGAACAGTGTCACTATTCAACTGAATTAAACGTGATACGCCGGTTACAATAAACATATGGGCCCCCCAAAAAACCCACCAACAG
Source organism: Pecten maximus (assembly GCF_902652985.1). Taxonomy (NCBI): domain Eukaryota; kingdom Metazoa; phylum Mollusca; class Bivalvia; order Pectinida; family Pectinidae; genus Pecten; species Pecten maximus. The sequence goes on from NC_047025.1 coordinate 2,465,444, forward strand.
TGTCTACCACCTGCAATTGCAATGAATTCGTACAAAAGACACCCAAGATATTAATACATTTTAAAACAATTTGAGAGTAAGGTACGGTAGAGACAATTTGAATCAAACTGCACCATATACAAAAAATGTAGCTGTTTCATCCTTCTAGGTCTCGTCAATGATGTTAGGGGCATCAAACAGCTGCTTCGTCCTTCAAGGACTGAACAGAGATGTTAGGGACATCAAACAGCTGCTTCGTCCTTCTAGGACTTGTCAATGATGTTAGGTACATCATACAGATGTTTCGTCCTTCTAGGACTTGTCAATGATGTTAGGGACATCATACAGATGTTTCGTCCTTCTAGGTCTCGTCTGTGATGTTAGGGACATCATACAGATGTTTCGTCCTTCTAGGACTTGTCAATGATGTTAGGGACATTATACAGATGTTTCGTCCTTCTAGGTCTCGTCTGTGATGTTAGGGACATCATACAGATGTTTCGTCCTTCTAGGTCTCGTCTGTGATGTTAGGGACACCATACAGATGTTTCGTCCTTCTAGGACTTGTCAATGATGTTAGAGATATCATACAGCTGTTTCGTCCTTCTAGGTCTTGTCAGTGATTCTAAGGGAGGCGACCCTAAAAATGGTGAGTTACTTTTACTAAGGTAATTTCACCGCGACTATTTTTTTTATTATTATTTTTTTATTTTATTTTTTTTTTACTCCGGATACGGATGAGTTCTTGATTTAGTTAATTATCTCACAGACTAAGGAAAATAGACATCAAACGCAGAAATATATATGAGTAGAACATATTCCCATATACAGATTGTCGGTAGTATTACTCTGACGAAAATGTGTAAGCTGTTAATTTGGGTTATCCCTCTTAGATTACCGACAGTTTGTGGTTACAAGTCTGTGGGAGACAATCATCCATTGTATCTATTTCATTCCTTAAAGGGACATTCCTTCGTTTGAATAAAGTTTAGGTCATCAAAATTAAACTTACTGGAAAATTTATTAAGTCCTGAAAATTCTTAATTCGACCCGAAGTATCACTAATTACCACAAAGACATACGGTATTTGTACATTTGAATACGACACGCCTTTTTTCTTGTACATTTCGGCGTTAATTTCATTACGTGTAGGCACAGACACTCATATAATCATCGTTCAGACATAGATCAATAGAAAGTGTGCATGTTTCTGATGTCCGAACGAAGGTATGCCCCTTTACATTGGTCCGAATATCAAACAAAGTATTCAGTTCTGTCGAATATTTCACGACAAAGAGAGAAACGAACATCAGGTGTTTATATCAGCGTCACAGCGATTTCACGTTTAAGAGACGATTGTCTAACATGACAAGATAAATGTCAATGATTTATTAAATATTTCATTCCTTTGGACCGTATTCTTGTAACCATTCTCATGCCCAAACATGAAATCTGTGCTCAGCCGACCTTTCTTTAAACTCACTTAAAGAATAAAAAACGGTTTAAAAGAAAGACTTAAACATTGAAAAATATCTCACTTTCGGATATTTTGTAAGAAATATTAAAAATATAATTCAGATATCAGATTTATTACCAAAAGTATCTGAGCCTGAGCACAAAATGTGTATTTTAGAACGAGCATGGTTCCACGACTACGAGCCCAGGTCAATGTATTGTAGACATTGTATGTCATTTTATGTTGTGTAATATGTCTGTTAAGACCAGAAAAGAAATAAACTGATATAAATATACAATGTTTTAGATTTTCTCTAAAAAGACAGACTTAATTAAAAGAAGAAAAAGAACGTTGCGGTAGTTGTATACAAGACAAGTGTAGCTATATATACAGTTGGTTCCGACGTCGTACTCGGTTGATATCTTTTTCCGGGGTTAATAAAATCGTGTATCAACCTTACCAAAAGGCTATAATTTTAAAACATAATATACTACAGTTTTGTTGTGTTTTTTTTTTTTTTTTTTTTTTGTTTAACGTCCTATTAACAGCCAGGGTCATTTAAGGACGTGTCCGGTTTTGGAGGTAGAGAAAAGCCGAAGAACCCGGAGAAAAACCACCAGCCTACGGTCAGTACATGGCAACTGCCCCACCGTAGGTTTCGAACTCGCAACCCAGTGGTGAAGGGCTAGTGATATACATACTAGAGAAGAAACTTCTTATTTAATATCAGATAACTTTACAGATCTTACAGCGACCCTTATATCACACAAAGCATTATATTCATAGAACTGTTCATTCGCTTTCATATGTTACACGTTTGTTACAACTAAGCTGTATGATAAGCCTCATTTTTCCATTTCTAGATAGTAACACACCAGTTTCCCCAATTTACGATAATAACACGATATTCAAGGACATGTTCCCATTATCACGATTACCGAGACAGATGACAACTAAGACAATGGAAAAGTTATATGTCCCGTTTGCAAATAATCTATTTCCTTGTGAGATATGACGTCAGACCTGTCTCATGCTTGCTGATATGCCTATTTTTACACCCTAATTCTCATTTTGATACTGTCCCGGATTTGACCTAGATTTGTATGGCAGGTGTCATTGATGAACCAGGAGACGCATACCGAAACGTCTGGTGTTATTATCCAGGTAATTTTTCAAGGGTCTCCATGCAAATCTATATCTTATCAATTTTGAGTTAGAATTATTGTTTCGTTATCATGTCAGTTTTCCCTGTTTTTTTTTGTTGTTGTTGTTGTTTTGGGTTTTTTTTTTTTTTGTTTTTTTTTTTTAATATTTTAACAACATATGTATAGATGTTTACTTAATTACAACACAATAACAATGAGAAAATGAAATGTCTGAAATCTTTTATGAAAACAATTAACATGTGTTATAAAAGCGTATGTATTTACTGATTTCTTTCACGGGAACGCACATTTTCATGTATGTAAAATGCTACATCTGTTACTATGCATGTATGTAAAGCACGCGCGTGCACGGCTATGTGGCGCACACTGCCGTCACTATCGCCTTACACCATCTTATCTCCGCACAGTGGCAGACAAAACATCGAGTGAAACCCCATCATCTGTTTATCGCCCCTGTTCATCTACAGCTCATCGAAACACGGTGACTAAGCTTGTCACGTGAGGTCATCGCCGTCAACACCCACTATTGGTGTCGTGTGCAAGCCGTTATAACAATGCATTTCAATAGTGCTTATATAATAATTTAAGTAAGTATATAACAAGGGCAGTATAATCGTCTGGAGTTCGCAAAATTTATAACTTTTAATGTGTTGCCGAATGTAATCAAGTTTATAGTTAATCTGATTCGAAAAAAGTATAGATGTCGTGGTATCTCTGAACTAACCGCATACTGCATTGTACTTAGTTTCCCATTGTTTTTTCTTCTTTTTGTTGTTGTCTGTTGGGTTTTTTTTTTGTTTTTTTGTTGTTTTTTTTTTTGCCTTTTTGTCTTTTTTTCAGTTTTGTTTGTGACAATATTTTTCATTAGCTTGTTAATTTTGTCTTATAAACCAATAAATCAAAAAATAAACAATATTAGCCTATATTATTTTCATAAAAGCAATTTTGCAGACCTGTGTCATTCCGTTTTTGTTCCACAAAGAAATTTGAAATAAACCGTGTGCTGTTGCAAAAACAAGCAAATAAATTTTCGCTACAGAAGATTTCATTTTTACTTAAAAATTAAATGAGAAGACACTAGATTGTTATATCGGGTTTAGAGACGGAAAATTCCACTCTACACACAATCTGCACAAAATTCACAAAATAATTTATCGATCTATACATCGACATACCTATTCATCATCAACTGACATCCTAACATGTTTAATTTCAATTGTAAATTTTAAAAACTTCTGCGATTAACATGTGTTTTATTCACAAAGAGCAATTGCCAATCACGAGTTATTGACTCACCGTTAATTTGTGAGAAGATCCACATTTTAAACTCATTGATTATATGTTGCAAAATATCACAAAGGATAAGTTCGGGTTTTGTTCAGTTTAGTTTGACTTCGTCTGCCCTGTTTTAACATTTATATATATGTCGTAGCGCATTGGGTTTCATTTATAGCTGACTTTGTGCAAATTGTTTAAACTGTTGAACTTTGACTTTAAACACCATGTTAAATGCTTAAATAAGAGTATTTTTTGAGGAGAAAAAAAACTTGAAAATTTGTAGATGATTTTTACACTTAATAAAATGTTGTTTTTTTATGAAATAGTTAATGCTTACCATTAAATAGACAAGGCCAACAGAAAAGAAAATTATTATCTGGGTCAACAAAGCGGTATTTTCAGACAGTGATACTATATATTGTATGTTAAATTGCTATGGCAGCAGAATCGAAATAACATAATAGTTTCGTTTGAGGCGATAAAAAAAACTTACATAACGCGAATGTTCCTTACCACAACATAGCGGTTACCTAACTAATCCAGACATACTCAGGCATAAAAAAACGTGGGGCGATAACTCTTCTGGTTAGATATGCAGAAAAGCGTGAAGTGTCGACAGAAAGAAAAATCTTACGGAGCACAGATAATTAATCTATTCCGTAGGTTTTCCTGTTGTCCCTTTTCTGTTTAATTTGACGTTGATCGATTTCTGTTCGTGTCAAAACAGGTGGGATGTCGACAAGGCCTTTCACTTCATGGACGCCATTTGTAATCAGAGGGAGCCTGCCATAGGTCTACCTCAACAACCCCACGGAAGGACTTGTTGATGGCTGGAAGAACAACTGTTACACATATTAATACGAAATGACAAAAACTGAGTCCGTAACAGTTAAGCACCTTTTCGGTTTAGAGACCGGAAATTGGATCAAGATCATTAAAGTGTTTTGAACAGGTGGGGAAAATGAAGCATCTGTGCAATATGTGAAGTGTTGGTTACGCTTAGCGCGCTTTCAATGTCTGTTTCAGATTTTTAAGCATACATAATTTGTAGGCCAAGTGAAGTTTAATTCGCCGGAACCAAGACTGGAAACTGATGGTACCCATATGGTCAAAGTGGGAGGATATGAATAACTACTCTAATTAGCAATGCTTTCATTTGGAAAATTTGAAAGCGCAGTAATGTTACACTCTAATGGATGTCTACACGTTTGTCGGCCGACAATGTTTACTTCCGGTTGTTTTCCGTAAAAAAAGTTTCTTTAGATATTACATGCTCAGTTAAAGCTAAATTTCCTTCCGCATAAAGTATTTCCCATTGAATACCCGTAGCATGGTACGGCCTTGTGCAATATGATCCTTTAATAGTTTTATTCTTGTTCGTTTTTCACATTATACATGTATCTAAAACAGGGGACTATTGTACAATCATTGATTTCTTTCTGTAATAATTTCCCCCCTTTTTCTCTTTTTTTTTTTTTTTTTTTTCGTATTCAGGCGAACAAAGACCACTTCTTATTGTTTCGCTAAATTTCGATTTGAACAATTTTTCATTCATTCACTTGCAACAGACAATCTTTATGCTACCAAATTATCCAACTTTAAAACTTCAATGACTGCTTTTCATTGATTATACCATTACTTTTAACTAAGTTTTACAGTTGCTGTGGAATCAAGATTTTTTTAGATAAATTACACAATCACCAGTCCCATACTGCCAGCTTGTACTGGCAAAAGTCGTTCGGCAGAATTCTACGTAAAACTAAAGAAGGGGAAATATTTGAAGTATCAATGCATTTTGCAATTCTTGATTCTGAACTCAAATAAATTTCGTCCGTTTTATGATTTGCACGCTTTTTCATTTCTTCAATTATCAATTTATTATTAGATGGCAAAGGTGAGCCAATGCCAGTCTTGGAAAGAGGATAATGCTATGAGCGTGCAAACAGTCGAACCATGGCTATTGTATAGTCTTAATGTGTTTGTTGATGTTTGCTGAAGTTCGGGAGTGTTCGGGAGTGTTCGGGGTGCTCAAGGTGTTCATGGTGCTCGGTGATGTTCACAGTTTCTTGATGGTGTTATGGGACGTTTGGAAGTGCTCGATGGTGCTCGCTGGAGTTTCATCTTGACTTTAACTCGTGTAAACTTCATCACGCCACACCAAGCTTTTAAAACAGTACCCAAAGTCAAAATATGTCTAATTATTCAATAATACGTAACTATATAAAATGATAATGCATGAATTAGTTCAATGCAGGATCTTAAACTTTTTATTCATGACATTTTAAAATACCACACTGGTGTAGCTTAGGGTACACAAGTTTCAAAATTGTCTTGGAGATGTTCTACATGAAGATTTTAAGAATGTAATAATATTATAATGATGATGATGATGATGCTGATGCTGACGACAACGACGACGACGACGATGACGATGATGATGATGATGATGATGATGATCTTTTAAAACAATACTCAAAGTCAAAATTTGTCAGATAATTGTATTGTAACTACATTTTTTTTGTATTTTTTTGTATTTTAAATGATAATATACGAATAAGTTCAATGCAAAATTTTTGTTTTAGAAGATTTTAGTTTAGTCTTAAATCATACAGTGTTTCACATGACAACCAATATTAGGAATAAGGTGACTAACATCTCAAATGTTGATCTATTCAGCGTTAATCATCACTAAGTACAAATCGATCGTCAGATCATGACGAATCGATGAGATATACAGTATATCTATGACACACGATTCCTACGCAGTTGGCATTGGCCACTGTGTACGCGGATTCAGAACGGGTTGTTCGATGATTGTAGACCACCTCAAGGCCAAGGAGAATCTGTTGCCAATTTAGCAAACAAAAGAGTTTTCATTCATAGAAGTAGTGGTCGGGAATCTGAATCATTGCGAGGCCCGGTTAAAACCGCCTCCCGGCACGTGAGCTACCAAGGTAATGCACGTTCACATACAGATATTGGTCCGTGCATTAGTTATGCAAATCTATCGCGTTTCATCCACCAATCAGATAACGCGTTACAAATGGATATTTCCCAGAGGTCACTCTGTCTCTGGGATCAATCAGAAAGCTATAGATCTGACACCCCACGGCATTATGGGTATTATATACGTTTGTAGTAGCACGCGTTCTAAACACTGCACAGCATCAGACTTGCCGTCACAGAAAGACAAGGATTGTTGTAAACACTGACGTTTTATTTATTTGTTTAAATGGAATCGTCGGACTTCTTAGACAGAAACAAGATATCACCCAATACATGTGTGTTTTAGTGGTGATATATATATATATATATATGTCAAGTAGTAATAACGACATATATATATATGTATAACGTTCCTGTGATATATTTCAATATCCTTCAATGCCAGCTTGAATCAATTTAATTTAACTCAGACAACATGATGTTTCCATTCAAAAACTTCCCAAAACACTTACGAAAACTAAATTTCGCATGTCACAAGAAAACTGTGTGACAACAGATAAATGTCACTTTGAATTACAATTACGACAAGGACACTAAAATAGTAATGTACACGCCTTATTTTTCCTCTCCTCCATTCAAGTACTGTTTGGTTTTTTTTTTAGCAATTTTGGAGGACCTACAACTGTTTACAGTCATCACAGAGATGACAGCTCGCTAAAACATGTCGAATGAAACAACAGGATAACGTCATTACTACTAATGGTATCGTCCTATTCTTTTTATTTTGAGTACTATCCGTCACGTCCTCCAGTTCCGGACGGCCGTGACGGATATTAGAATGTTTGAACTCTTGTAAAGGTGTGAGTTGTTCGCCTTTATGCTTCCAAGGCAGCTTCTATCGGACTTCTAAATATGAATATACATTGTAGAATAATTGTAAATTTCTGTATTCAATTTGATAGAGTGATGGGTACATCATATTCTTTCAATGATTACAGACACAAAATTCATCCAAACGAGCATTTTACTAAACTAAATTAGGTGATCATGGTCATTTCAGCGTTTCTATTTCCTTGTTTACGGCGTGGTATAAAGTGCCGATTTTGTTTAGGAATAAATTATTGTCATTACCACCGAAACGTGCTTGAAATTAAATTTTCCGATCCATTCACTGTTAATGTAAACAAACAGACGCGCCACAGACTACACTTCCGGTTCTGCCCCTACCGCTGTGACATTTTTCGTCTGTACAGGAAAGTGAAACCATGGAGGGAGCAGGAAATGGCGGTTATCGGTAGTGTAAACACCTGTATAGGGGGAGGGTGATGATGGCCGACATATGGCAGGAAGTTTGGGGTTAATTCGGGACGTTCGAATCCACTTTTTTTCCACAAACCACTGCGAGTGCGACATGAAGATAAAAAGTTTTGATTAAAGCTGGCGGCCTGTGGAACCTGGAGTGCGGAGTAATATCGGGATCCGGGATCCTGGTCTAAACCATGCTGGGCATCAACTTTTTTTTTAATTCTGATAAAATGTAAAGGACGTCATATGGAAGGTACCAATTACTCTAGTGTAAACTGATTTTATCCTGTTTAATCAAAACACTGGTTAATGCTGATAAAAATTAATCCTTTCTTTTATTGTATAAAACACTTCATGACTTTGATTCTTTGTTTGCATTTTTTTTTTTTTTTTTTTTATTATTATTATTTTTTATTCATTTAGTATATACAAATATGATATATTGATATATATTAATCTATATGACTATCCTTTTCTACGATAACGTTCACTTGAAAAACAAGAGTAAATATACTGGTCATCAACTTGCAATACTAGTCATAGTATATGTATAAATGTATATATTTTAGTATAATATTTCTTTGTCATGGAATCAAATTCTACGTTTTTGAGATCAGTGACATTTATGCAGCACAGATCTTTAAACTCGTGTGGAAAATACATAGATAAATAACACTCAAATGACCGTGTACATCTGGAAAAGCTGTGAAATTTCACACATTATAAAGAGACACCCCATATCACAGCGCCACTGTGATACCAGAGTTATCTAACCCAGCGTTATCGCCCTTATCGCCGTACAAAGTCATATCGACGCTTTCAACGCACCCAGATTGCAAGCATCTTATCTATCCTGATGTGTCACCGGCCATTGACGACAGCGTGTTGTTTGGAATTCAATTTGATTTTTAAAGTTATCAGGCAAAGAGAGAGCAGGCCGGATATCAGACAAACTCGGCATGTCCTTATAAGATTTTTCAATATAAATCTGCATTATAACAAACAAGGTAAATTACTTTAGTAAGGTTTAAAAGAAGTTTGATTACGCGATTGTACATTTCACACTTGTGTTTGAAAATATAACGATCTTCGATTTTCGCGGTGGCCGAGTGGTTAAGGTGTACCGACACTTTATCACTAGCCCTCCACCTCTGGGTTGCGAGTTCGAAACCTACGTGGGGCAGTTGCCAGGTACTGACCGTAGGTCGGTGGTTTTTCTCCGGGTACTCCGGCTTTCCTCCACCTCCAAAACCTGGCACATCCTTAAATGACCCTGGCTGTTAATAGGACGTGAAACAAAAACCAAACCAAAAAATAATGATCTTCCTCGGTATAAAGCCTGTTATCAAATATTTTATATTTTGCTGCCTTAGTTAATGTTTCACAATTTTAATGGAACACGACAGATAATTTTTTTGGATATTTAAAAATTAAAATTTCATTTTTAATTTTAACGTTAACTTTTGAGATTTATTAATTCTTAGTTAATTTCTCTGTGATTATATTCCAGATAACTCTTCCTTTATATCAGGTTAAAGTTCAAATTCATTTTTATTTAAGTATCAAACACACAATACAATTTCTTCGTAAAAGTAAGGCATGTCCATCCAGTAGCGACTTATTAAGACGCTGTGATATATATAATAAAATGCAGTCTAAAATACCGTACACTTAAAGATTATTAGGTAAGAATATTCTATGTTATTAAAAGTAGCTACGTTATGTTACATGATTAAAAGCTGAGAAAAATATTTCTTTACATATTCTATTTTCAGTGAGCACAGTCGCCCCTTTCCGATTTCAAAGGAAAGTGACCAAGATTTGATGTTAAACAGCATACCTGATTTCTCTCTCAATTTAACGTTTATTATTAATGGATTTCACTCATGGTCCTGTCGTTAGCTAAATTCAGCTATTCTTAAAGTCTTAAAACATCAATGGTCTGTTGAGAGGTAGTGAACGTCCATCCCATGTCACCCCTCGTAGCCAAGTTACCGGAATATTTGGATATGACGGAAAGACTCGAGTGGTTTTCCGATTAATATGGTATTCCGTTAGGGCCAAATTTCCAATATCGCTCCTTCGCTCCTTCGACCTAAACGCAAAGGAGCGAAAACATGATGGCAAAGGAGCGAAAACACGATGGCGAAGGAGCGAAAGGGGCGAAACCACAATGGTGACGTTTCAATGACCACTCTGTCACACTCATCAGACAAATAACCAGTGTAAAGCATTTGCGCACTGAGCTTTTAAGTGTACGAGATTGTAAATAAATCGACATGTCTTTCTCGTCCACACTACAATCTGTGTACAGTGATATGGCAAACTGTGTACAAGACGATTCGGGTGACGAGAAGTCGATTCGGGTGACGAGAAGTCGATTCGCCTTCGCTTTGTTTGATGTGCGAGCGAAAGTATATGGGCCCACTCGTCCCGGTTTAGAACCAGTCCACTCTGACTTGTCCAGATGGCTTCCTTCACCTGCCACTTGAAAACATTGTTCTGTCTGTCAATCACTCAAGTCAATGACGTGACTCTATGATGTTACACAAACCTTGGATTTGATCTGTGATCTGTAATTGCGGTTTATTGATATAGGACTGATTTTTTCCGACCTGATCTTGTAAACTCCCCCGCCATCTTGGGTTTCTACGTCTTTTTGGTGTTCTCGAAGACGGACTCCAAACCGTCTCCTGGTTCTCGCATCCGAATCTATAGACATTTCTCGAGTTCCATGGACGCGATAAAACCTCTGGATCGTTTAGGATAATCCCTTTATGTACGGGATGACACACTCAAACTATAGGTGTTTGTGTCAGGTAACCCACTTATAAACTACAGGTGTGTGTGTCAGGTGACACACTCATAAACTACATGTGTGTGTCAGATAACACACTCATAAACTACATGTGTGTGTGTCAGGTAACACACTTATAAAGTACAGGTGTGTGTGTCAGGTAACACACTCATAAACTACAGGTGTGTGTCAGGTAACACACTCATAAACTACAGGTGTGTGTCAGAAAACACACTCATAAACTACAGGTGTGTGTGTCAGGTAACACACTCATAAACTACAGGTGTGTGTCAAGTAACACACTCATAAACTACAGGTGTGTGTCAGGTAACACACTCGTAAACTGCAGGTGTGTGTCAGGTAACACACTCATAAACTACAGGTGTGTGTCAGGTAACACACTCATAAACTACAGGTGTGCGTCAGGTGACACACTCATAAACTACGGTGTGTGTCAGGTGACACACTCATAAACTACAGGTGTGTGTCAGGTGACACACTCATAAACTACAGGTGTGTGTCAGGTGACACACTCATAAACTACAGGTGTGTGTCAGGTAACACACTCATAAACTACAGGTGTGTGTTAGGTAACACACTCATGAACTACAGGTGTGTGTGTCAGGTGACACACTCATAAACTACAGGTGTGTGTGTCAGGTAACACACTCATAAACTACAGGTGTGTGTGTGTCAGGTAACACACTCATAAACTACAGGTGTGTGTCAGGTAACACACTCATAAACTACAGGTGTGTGTGTTAGGTAACACACTCATAAACTACAGGTGTGTGTTAGGTAACACACTCATTAACTACAGGTGTGTGTTAGGTAACACACTCATAAACTACAGGTGTGTGTTAGGTAAAACACTCATTAACTACAGGTGTGTGTTAGGTAACACACTCATTAACTACAGGTGTGTGTTAGGTAACACACTCATTAACTACAGGTGTGTGTTAGGTAACACACTCATAAACTACAGGTGTGTGTTAGGTAACACACTCATTAACTACAGGTGTGTGTTAGGTAACACACTCATTAACTACAGGTGTGTGTTAGGTAACACACTCATAAACTACAGGTGTGTGTTAGGTAACACACTCATTAACTACAGGTGTGTGTTAGGTAACACACTCATAAACTACAGGTGTGTGTTAGGTAACACACTCATTAACTACAGGTGTGTATCAGGTTTAAAAATCATGGGCGATTCTCAAAAATAGAAGTCAACGCCCGTCAAGTCCGAATATTGTTCGCATGTCATTAATCTTAAAAACACAAAGTTAACATATTCTTTAATCTACTTATAAAAAATGTGTGTTTGAAATTAGTTTCTCTTAGCGATATATTAGGGACAAGTTTTAAAGCAAATACAAAATATGTAGCTACAAGTATTGTTCTGTGTAACATTATAACATTGTGTTTATACATTATAACTTTGTGTTAATACATTATAACTTGCAGGTAGGGCGTAAGAATGTTGTACCTGCTGCCCCCATTGCATGATCGTAAGAGGCGACTAAACTTGGGATCTTATCTTTTCTCTTCTTTCTGAACAACTTTCTTCTTCCTAATGTCTCCCTTGACAATGCCTCACTTTTGGTCTTCAGTTGAGCGTTCGCCGCTGTGAGGAAGGTTTTGGGTTCTGTCCTCTAGCCGAGACATACCAGAATCTTTAAAAATGGTAGTTGCTACTCCTGCTTAGCGCTCAGCATATTTGGAGTGGGACGACTGGTTGGCCCGTTGTCAGTATAATGTGACCGGGTGGGGTGTGCTGCTGGGTGTCTTCGGCAGTATGCTCCAGTGAGATAGCACTTTAAATCGGCAAAAGTTCCGGCCTATCACAAGGAGACTTAACACGAACATACCACAGCCTCCCATAACACACATACGCACTCGCCACACGCATACATACCGCACGCACGGGATGCCGTCCTTAAATGACCTTAGATGTTAATAGGACGTTAAACAAAATAAACCAAACCAAACCAAACCAAATTATAACTTGATGTTCATACATTATAACTTTGTGATATTACATTATCAATTTGTGTTAATACAGAGTACATTATAACGTTTTGTTAATACATTATAACTTGTGTTAATACATTATAACTTGATGTTAATACATTATAACTTTGTGTTAATACATTATAACTTGATGTTAATACATTATAACTTTGTGTTAATACATTATAACTTGATGTTAATACATTATAACTTGATGTTAATACATTATAACTTTGTGTTAATACATTATAACTTGATGTTAATACATTATAACTTGATGTTAATACATTATAACTTGATGTTAATACATTATAACTTGTGTTAATACATTATAACTTGATGTTAATACATTATAACTTTGTGATATTACATTATCAATTTGTGTTAATACAGAGTACATTATAACGTTTTGTTAATACATTAAAACTTTGTGTTAATACATTATAACGTTTCGGAACACCACATTTGCCCAGTCTCAGCTTCAGTTGTACTTAGATAGCTAAAACATCTGTATTGGAAAACATTGTGACACATATATTTTCTATACCATTATGGTGGCGAAAAAAAAACGTTAAAAAACTTTTAGACGAAAATGTGCCTGATTCTGTTTTAACCATATTGGTGGTATCTAGTTCCCTAGTAAGACCCTAACGATCCTCAGGTCCCCGACACATGTTCGCCAGACTCTGTATCAGCCTCTTGTCTCTCCGTTGTCATGGTAACCACTCCATCCTCCACACGACGGCAGTGTGTCACTGTGGCTTCATATCGCTCCGCAATCTGTGCACGTGCCGATATAACCCCGAGTAAGTCACACAAGCCCACGTGAGCCCGAATTTATTCTTTTTATAAACCTTATAGTTTCGGAGTATTCCATTCACATTGATACAAAAAATTCCACATGTTTCTGAATTTCGTCGTTATGGGGCCTAATTATTTTTCCGGGTCCAGCCTTTGTCAAAAAATTGTTTTATTAACATAAGTTTAATTTAAACTTTATATACAAGACACCGATTCTGCCGCTTATGAAGGTTCTAACCGCATATACTGAACACATTACTGCCCGGTGCCCACACAAATGTTAAGAGGAATTTTACGTTTCGCTTAATGGCGAAGTGATTATATACACTTAAATCCTGGAATCATGTTTTGGTTTCTATTTCAAAATACTTGCTTTGAGGAGCCACTATTAAGAAATAGCTTCAGACATCCGTCATAAGAACAGTATATATAATTATCCTTGCAATATACATAAAGTCGTTTTAAAAGCCCTTGGAATGTTTATGAAACACAGGGAAAGTCCCTGAAACCGTTGTTTGTCGACCGTTTTAGACTCTAGGGCGGCTTCTGTTGGTTTTAAATATCCAAATTTTGATGGTGTTCGCGTCGTGGACATAACAAAGTCGTAATTCATATTTCCTATATGACAACTTAAGAGTTAAAGTGCGGCCGTAAAACACGTACGATAAAAACTGTTATCAGCCTTTTGACATAAAAAGAAAGAATTTGATAAGAACGTAAACTTTTGAAGAAAATTGACAACACACATTCTTCGCGACTTATATTTTTAAGTTAAATAAGAAAACGTTGAAATACATCAGCGTTCTTTAAGAGGACGAAACCGAAACCTAAGAAAGGGAATACTGATTAAAAAGTTTATAATCGTACGAACCGTGAACGAAAATAGGCCCGAAATAACAGTCGCCATTCTCCAACAGAAATTCCATCGCTTTATTACAAGGTTAGTCCGTCATGAAAGGCGGAGCTAAGAACAATGCACTTTTATATGTATACATGAAAGACTTCATACATTTCATCTTTTAAAAAGTACATTTCAATGTGCTATTATTGTAAAGGTATAATATAACTATTCAATAACTCCACTTCCTGTGATAGAACCATGGTTGGCTATTAATCTTCCAAAATGACGTGGTAAATTTTTTTCAAAATATTCACAAAAAAAAATATCTTGATAAAGGATGATACAAATTTTAATTGTAATGCATGCAACGTCTTAAAGATTCGATTGAAAAATTTAATTTAAAAAAAGGAAGGTTCATTTTTTAAACTACCCATTACTGGCGTGAAGTACATTTCAATAGAGATATGATATGACTTTTTAAAATATTATTTTACGTTTCATATCAAAAGGCGATAAGAGGCACAGTATCTACGCTGGTATCCCGCTATGACAACTACTTTCCAAGACATTGCTGGGTGTATTGGCAATTGATGAGTCATGTCCATTTCTTTTGGGTGTATGTATGAGTTGTCATTGTGTTTTATGAAAACAGTGACGTTATCCTTTGATAAGAACTGATTTTTTAAATGTAAATTATCTTTTACATCATCGGCTTGATGTTTGTCTCAAAGATAATTGTACTTATCAAATATATTTTAATTAATTGTATCGACACTCTCTGTAGAGCTGCATGTCTTCACAGATATGTTACATGCTATACATGCTTATTAGAATAAGACTGAGATTCGACAAAAGGCCCATGGGCCTGATATCAGGTGGCAGTACCCCAATCTGAATTTTTCAATAGTGTACGATTCAGATGAACATTTTTTGTAACCACGTCATTGTCGAAGAACGATCTGAAAATGTATGAAGAAAATAATTTCAACAGACTAATCATTTTTATTTCTGCCAAAAACAAAAAAATAGACATCGCACGAGCCATTTTTACTGCGTAAAGAACGACACAACATTCTATGAAATTTTAATCTACAGCCATTAAATCGTAAATTGATAGTCTATGGAGAGTTTATACTGTAGTGCATTCTAAGGTTTCATTATTTTGATTAATGAGTGTTAACACAGGTGTTGATTTGAAACGTTTTTATTTTTGAGTTGTTGTTGTGTGAAAATAAAAGTCAGTTATGTTAGGAAACAAAAGTCATTTGCAGTCATGTTACTTGTCATTCAACAAAGCACAGACTTTGTCACTTACATCAAACACAGATTTTGTCACTTACATCAAACACAGACTTTGTCACTTACATCAAACACAGACTTTGTCACTTACATCAAACACAGACTGTGTCACTTACAACAAAGCACAGACTTTGTCACTTACATCAAACACAGACTTTGTCACTTACATCAAACACAGACTT
Organism: Pecten maximus; assembly: GCF_902652985.1. Lineage (NCBI taxonomy): Eukaryota > Metazoa > Mollusca > Bivalvia > Pectinida > Pectinidae > Pecten > Pecten maximus. The sequence goes on from NC_047025.1 coordinate 2,481,507, forward strand.
TGTCACTTACATCAAACACAGACTTTGTCACTTACATCAAACACAGACTTTGTCACTTACATCAAACACAGATTTTGTCACTTACATCAAACACAGACTTTGTCACTTACATCAAACACAGACTTTGTCACTTACATCAAACACAGACTTTGTCACTTACATCAAACACAGACTTTGTCATTCGTTTTGTCACTTACACCAAACATATATTTTGTCATTTCCACTGAACATTGTCACTTACACCAAACACAGATTTTGTCACTTACACCAAACACAGATTTTGTCACTTACACCAAACACAGATTTTATCACTTACACCAAACACAGATTTTGTCACTTACACCAAACACAGATTTTGTCACTTACACCAACCTCAGAATTGGTCACTAACACTAAACTCAGATTTCACAGAATTCTCACTTACATCAAAACTCAGATTTTGTCACTTTCACCAAACACAGATTTTGTCACTTACATCAAAACTTAGATTTTGGCACTTGCACTAAACTCAGATTTCACAGATTTTGTCACTTACATCAAACACAGATTTTGTCACTTACACCAAACACAGATTTTGTCACTTACACTAAACACAGATTTTGTCACTTACACCAAACACAGATTTTGTCACTTACACTTAACACAGACTTTGTCACTTACACCAAACACAGATTTTGTCACTTACACTAAACACAGATTTTGTCACTTACACCAAACACAGAGTTTGTCACTTACACCAAACACAGATTTTGTCACTTACACCAAACACAGATTTTGTCACTTACACCAAACACAGATTTTGTCACTTACACTAAACACAGAGTTTGTCACTCTCACCAGTTTCCTTTCCTGTAAACCCCTTAAGTATCTACCCTGTCAGGACATTATACTCCCCCGTGTGTTTTGTCCGTTACGACATGGTCAGGCCCTTTTCCGACCTTTTGTATACTAAAGTAAGAATGTTTTGACAACTCTGTAAACCAACGTATGTGATGTTTCGTATGTTCCCGAGTTTATACAACACAAACCAGTCACCAGACAGGAATTTATATAAATACTCGGGCCAGGAGATCAGGGATGTTCTGGACCCCGGACATTGAAATACTCGTATCTGATTATGGTTTGTGAAGCATGTAGATAATTGTACAATAAACGACATTGTTTAGAAATTAAAGTTTACACAAAACACAAAATGAAGCAAGGATTTTTTTTTTTTTTTTGCATATTCATCTTCATAAGTTGATTTACTGACGATGCAAAGCGAAACTAGCTCTGATAAGTATTCAAAACTTGTGCCATGCGATATAGCGGAATCCCCAATTCCGGTAAATGTAATACCATTATAAAGCTGATGAAAAGTAATTTGTTTAAACACGGACACGCAACCATACAAATATAATGCGATTTTATCATTTTAACAATAGCCAGACGGGATCTGATGTCCCGAATGGTAGCAGTTACACCGACGTTAGACATTCTAGCTATTACAGAAAGACCATCGCATGTGAATTTTCACCAAAACTTTCTCACAACAAGCATAAAGGCGTGCTGATAAGATCGTGTACGGTGTTCACGGTGACCTAAGCTGGTGAAGTAAACACTCGCGCGCGTGCTGTCAAGGCAATTCATTCAAAACCTATCTCAAGTCTACCGCACTTAGCCGTCGGTGGCTGGTAGAAATTTGAGTAGACCCCTGGACACCCCCCTCCTCCCCGCCTCTAGTAGCTCCGCGGAGCCGACGTACACACTCCCTGATAAACAAAACATCGCCAAGAAAGCGAGTTGTTCATTTGCCACTTGTTGAGTGCAAAGGGGGCTGCCGGTCTCGAGCCGTTACCGCGTGCGCACGAGCACTACTGTAGTACAACACTTGGAACTTTACCAAACTCGTGTAGGGTGTAGTAAACCTGTAGCCATGCCGCGGGCATTTCTCATCACAAATCGGCGATATTTATCCAAAAGACATTCCACATCTGTCCAGCAATCGGACAAAACGTTACCAAACGTTCAATTTGAAGTTATCTACCAAAAGAATATTGGTAAGTATTTTTATTTTTTCAAAAAGTTACGAAACATGCAGATTTTTCTATGAATTTTCTGTTTACTTTGTATGTATGTATCTTTAGCTGTGTGGGGATGGCATCTTGTTTTCCATGACCATCGGACCTCAGTCAAAAATCACTTCTTATAGAACATCGTATGGTATAACAATAGATAAATGAAAATAATTGTCTTCCTTGATCGGTAATTAAATCATAGATGACTTCATTATGCAAGAAATTGTTCCAGTATGGTAGTTTTCTGCCAAAGATTAAAATGTCGCTAATATCTTGTTAGATCATATTCACGCCAATTATTTTTAGGTCTAGGTCTAATTAATTCCATAGAAATAAAATTTTCAATATTGCATTATTTTTCGGTAACGTACGTTTCCTTACTTCTGTATGTCACGAAGCACTGATTTTGCAATTACTGAAGATAGGCTGAAGAATACCACATCAAATGTTGAGTAATATCGTAAAAACGAAATTTCCACCAATTGTCCATGCCGATCTGAACTTAAACGTTATGCAACTTTTATCGTTGACGTAATCTATCATTAAAAGTTTAAATTATTATATCATCGAATCCAATAAAATAAAATGATTATTGAATATAGAGAATCAAATATTGCTTGTCGCGATGAAACACTTAGTTGTTTTTCGGAAATGTTTATAAAACATATCATATGCTTATTGGAAAAAAAATGAAAACGTTCCTTAAAATCACAATGAAAGTGTTCGTTTTCGTATGTATTCGTCTTCACCTAAACGTTGGTTTCTTGACTATACAAAATTAATTTATTGACAAAATGACAAAACTGTACCAAAACTATGACCAGATATGACTCGTTATGATTGTACTAAAAATGAGTCAATCTTCTTTAACGAAAATGCACGTGAAACCAACACCCTTGGTCTTCTTTAATGTTTTCCTTGACGGGAAAGTTTCTAACTTTGTAAAGAACTATACACACCGGAATCAAAAAGAACGGTGCCGGCACTTGTTCGAGGAGGGTAAAATGCTGCCAAGAGTACAATTGGTCACGGACATTTGTGTTCTTTGACCAAGTTTCGTGTTTCCTTTGTGGGTCCCTGTCTGAGCTTCAGTGTCGGCACCATTACTCTGGTAAAGACCCCAGTAATAGTTAATTACACCATATTGACATTTTAATGATTCACACAGTTGTAGGCGTATATTAATAATTCCTCAAACAGGTATACAACTTTCATATTGTCTTTATAGCCCCTGTATTCTGTCTTATTGTCGTAGAACTTTAGCTAGAAGCATTGTAACGACACTAAACAACGCTCAAATGAACTTTGAGGATCACGCAAACATGAAGAAATAGATCTTCCTGTGCCAGCATCATTTCATGCTATTTTGATGTGGTATATTTTAATGATAGAGGTAATCAAGGTTTTATAATCGGTAAACTATTACTAAATCTCGTTTGCGAAATAGATATGGAAATTGGTTTATTAAGAAGGCGAAATGGCAAAATACAATTAGTCTGCACATGTGTAACATTGGTAGGATCCATACAGATTCTATCCTCCCCATTACTTTCCTCCCTCCCAGCTCAACCTAAACCCCCTCCCTCAACCCTTTCCATATCCCCCTCCCCCTATTCCAGCTCCTCCGGGCCCCCTCCCCTCCCAGTAACCCCTCCTCCCAGCGCCCGCGCAAGGCTCCCTTTGTTCGATGGGAGGACAGTTTCTCGACTTACAGTGCCTTACGCTCGGTAATGGCATTTCAATAGAAGTCACGTGACACATAATCTGCCATTCATAATTTGTTTTCATTTGTCACGAGTTAGCGAGAGGCAGCTCTGCTACTGCTCGTGGTATAACCAGTAGGGCCGTTAATGGCCTCCCGGCACACTGCAAAAAGGAGTCGGCAAAATTTAGAGATAATTACTGTTGTAATTGTTTGTAAATATAGGTAGATTACATTTGCTTCCTACCAACAAGTCTGCGGTGTATATTTCGTTATTATGATAGATAATTAACCTTGGTCAACTTAATTATTCCCCAGTACAAACATGACAATTCCCAACACACACATCAGTCATAGCTTAGTCATTATATATATATACACAGCCAGTGTACAAGGATAACATTTCAGATAGTCTGAGTCTAATAATGATAATGTTGTCAAAAACATTGGCCAAATATGACATCAGGAAAATTCACTGGTAGATTTCATCTTGGTGAGGAAGCATGCAAAGTTTAGGGATGTTATCAGAAAATTCTTTTGTTAAACTACAGAAATTTATAAACTGAACATAAATTTAGAAGATTTCATGAAATTTATTTAAACCAACAGATGAATAAAAGGGATGGGGGTACTTTTATATCGTATAAGTCATATAACTATCTAAACCTTTTTTTGTAAGTAAGTAAAAAACAACAACCAAAAAAGGTCGCCATTTTGTCTGTCGAAGCCAAATCATGAGGTTCAAATCAAAGTGTTACTCTGTGTGACGTCATAATATATGTCAAACAAAAGATTATGACAACAATTGAAAGACGGTTTGTAAATGTTTAACTGTTTCTGTATAATAAATTTGCAATATTAATATTTTAGCCATATCCTTAATCGGCTGTTTTGTATTACAGATGTTTCGCCGGTGTCGTCAAGCCTGCCGCCTCCCCCTCCCCCGCCCCACTTATCGTCTGACGACGGCGACAGTGACTACAGCAGCTACACGTCATCGCCTCGCCATGAGTCCAGACCGGACTTGTCACCCAAAATGGATTGCCGATTCGACTGCTCCGACCACATTTCACTATTATTCGATTTCATCAACCAAAGTCCGAGAAAAACAGCATGCAAAGACTTTTATGAACACGAGTCCGAGGCCGTGCGAGTACTAAATTTTGACGAGCCAGATTATTCCTCTTGCACAAAAGTGTTGTCACCTTTGCAAGAGCTGGTGCATCAGCCGTTCGGACGCGTACCTTCGGATAGCTCTGGACTTACTGACTCTCACATATGTCTGGAGTGCGGAAAGCGGTACAGTACGTCAAGCAACCTTGCACGTCATCGACAAACTCATCGCAGCGTAAGTGACAAGAAAGCCAGGAAGTGCCCCCATTGTGAGAAGGTCTATGTGTCTATGCCAGCATACAGCATGCACGTTCGAACCCACAGCCAAGGGTGTGAGTGTATGTACTGCGGAAAGCGCTTCAGTCGACCATGGCTGCTGCAGGGGCATATTCGAACACACACGGGCGAGAAACCATTCTCCTGTCCAAAATGCGGCAAATGCTTTGCAGACAAATCAAACTTGCGCGCGCACATTCAGACGCACTCACCGGACAAACCATATATCTGTGGCCGGTGTGGCAAGGCTTTCGCCCTGAAGAGCTATCTATACAAACACGAGGAGTCGTCCTGTATGAGAGGACAGAGGAATAAAAAATCAGTGGACCTTGACGACATTGTGTCTGAACCGGAAGAACAAAGAATAGTACCTAGTCAACAATCATCAGACCCAACAATGATGCCGGTTTGGTAACTATGGATACCGTCGTTTGACGTTGAGAATTTAAGATAACTTTGGCCTTTTACTTGGACGAGTTTTCTGCTGACCAATAATAACATGCGAGGATTATAGAGGACCAATCAGATTTTTGTATTACGTCACTTTTTTTTTGCAAATGTTTGTATTGTTTCTACAGATGAACAGTAACCTTTCAATAAGTATCCTTTTAAAGATACTCAAACATTTCCGACATTTCAGCTTCAAACTATTCCTTCTAACACAACATGGAGATTTCAAAACATATTTTAACTGTAAGCATTCCAGACATCGCTTTGATACTGTAACGAATTTCATCCATCATTTTAGGTAGAATATTTCATAGGGCACGTTAAACTTTATCAATTCACATTGTAATAGAATATAACATTTATTTTAGTTCTGATATTTTTTCAAAGTAGTAAAGGACGCAAATCCTTTCTACTGATGCTATGTTTATTTTATCCAAATTGTTTTGGTGTCAACGATACAGATTTTATTATATTTATTATTTTATCCTGCGTTCAAACAAAACAATATATTTGTTTACATGTTACTAATATTGACGTAAATTTGACGTCATTATCGGGACCGATGACATCACGATTGGAAGTAAAATAGTGACGTCATACGTTATATTTTGATACTTTTGTTGACTCATATTTAGGCGTGAATTACAGAGGGCAATATTTTTATTCAAACCATTTTGAAATTTACTAAGACTTGTTCATTTTTCTCATGATCACTGTCGACAATATCACATCAAATGCGATAAATAATCAGCTCAAAATAGTTTTCGTCATTAAGACTTGTGTACTACGTGTGATTCTAGATCACGCGCGCGCATTCCCAATCACTGTTTTTTTCTGACGTCTAGATCAGTAGTGAACGACTCCATTCGTTAAAAAGGTGCTATTTTGCTACTTTCCTTGTAGAAATGTTTTTATTTATCATATTGATAAGAAATGGCAGCATGGTTAATGTATTTGCATATGATGATGGTGTAAAAGAACATGTAGCCTTGAGCCATGAATCACAAATCGATAAGTGACTCAGTGTGCCTCCAAATGGTTTCAACAACTGCAGCGATGCTCTACCTACCCGACTGGTAAGTTCCCACGAGATATCGTCAATGTTTGTTGTTCCACTTTGGCCAGCATTCAAGGCTATCTACTTACCTGCTTCTCTATACACACAATATCTAATTATAGTTTTGCCTCATTCTGAGTCACACCAGTTATGACGTCATGTAGAATTATTTTTAGATGACCAATGAAAATGACTTGTCTGTTTTTTGAACACACCTTCGTTTTTAAAAACAAAAAAACGACTTTAATTGTTTTGCATTGATGTTTTCTCCCGAATTATGAATATGTTAAATCATCATTTACCTTTGTACATGATTCCCTCGGTTAAAGTTTGTAAATGAGGGCGGTTTTGTGTTATTTGAAGCTTTCGAATCTTTGCTGTGTCTCGATATTGGTGTGTTGTTTTTGTAAGTTTCCGTATATTTATCTGAAGTAAAAATAACTTATTCGTTTGTATGGCGATTTAATTTATACCATTATGGACTTGATGTAGCAGGAAAGAACGACTTGTTACTATTTTTGGTAACAACAATAGGAAAGGAGGTCGACATATCAAAGATAAAAACCCTCATCATTTTTTTATTTTTTTTTTTTTACCCTAGCAATTTTATGCGTTGCTAGCTATGCATCCTTTTTTAAAAACTATTTGGCATTTTAATGCAGTAAAACCTCATTTTCTCGACTTCTCCTTTACCCCAAACTTCAAATACATTTCAACTGAAAATTTGTTTACAAATAGTGCTTATTTTATAAATACGAATGTTATGTATTTATTGGAGATGCGTTACAAGATCCTTAAGTTATTGTAGACATTAATTTATTTAATTTATCAATAGTATATATTGTTTATAGCAAACTAATTATTATAAGATGATTTTTAGACAGAGATAGATCGTCTATCCTAGAGCGCTGTCCACTTATTTATTTCTTAAACGTATTTTGTGTAAATAAACTAGAGAACCGTTGTATAGGCCGAAATGTTTAGAGTAGGAAATTATGATATGCAATTCAAATTGAATATGATTTTTCTATTTTAGCCGTAAATGTGACCAGTGGTGTTGAATTTTTAATTTTCTGGTTTTATTTTTAGGTCATTTGTCATACCGACATTAAAATCAACAAGGTTGAAAGCCACTTTGATTTACGTTAATTGTTTCATTAATTATGTCTGAGTCAAACTCAAATATTCATCACCCAATCGATGTATAATTCATTTAATGTACATTTTTTATTATTTTTGTGGTGTTTTTATTTTTTGGTCGGTATAACAGGTGGTTTTGATTATTTAACAAAAAAAAAGTATTTAAACGAACTTAATATACAACATCAATAAAATTAGATAATGTTTGCTAAATTCCTCGAACAAATTTTATAATAAGGATAATCTGTCTATACATATGTAAGTCAAGAAATAATATATTATTCAAATAACAATGTTTTTATCTTTACCTGAGAAAATGCCAGTCTTGTCCCATCTCTCTCCGATGGACATGTTTATCTTTTTTCTTATTTTTTTTTTATAATTTTACTGTACATATTTGTCCATATATTTATTACGTGTGTTTGTGTGCCGTGTTGTGAGTCCTAAATCGTATTTATCAATATTTATTCAAATATTTATTACAAAATAATAAGACAACATTTTTGAAAGTTTTTCTACTTATTTATTTTTCTACGAGTTTGCATTAAATTTTTAAATGCTTCATATAATGTAAAATATATTTAAGGAACGATTCATTGATTATTATAATCAAACATCTTTCACATTACATAAAACATTTATCAACTTAACTTATAGTCCTTGTGAAATATTGTAAATTGTTTCTATAACTTAATTTGCTGTTGAGAAACTTTTACTTAAGTTGAGAAAATTATTTAATCTTGGTGATATCTAAACAATGTAGGTGACTTCATATAAATAACATCAATCTTAATAAGATATTTTTTTAAGGACATGACTATACATATTTTACTTATAATGTAGTAAAATGTTTTTTATAAGAGCTCATTCCAATTTCAAGCATTGACAAATCCACAAACAAAATACGAAAAACATTTCATTTCCGGTAATATACATCCTCTACATCTTCATCTCTCTTTCATTCACATCTAATTAAATGTAATTAATCATCGACATTGTTCATGTGGAGATTTTTACTTTTGTTACCGAGCTTGAGTGCCTTATGACAATAGACGCCTTGTAAAGGTGTCGCGAAAGTTTGTACTATGCATTAGATGTGGAATATATTTCTAAGATATTTGGGCGAGTGAGAAATAAAATCTTGGTTTTTATATAATATTTGTTTTCTTATTATTAATTATCTTTACCAGTTAAGTTTTCGTTTGTGATGAAGTGATAGCCGCCCTGTGCATCAGTGGCAGTTGCTATGCCTTGTGGTTCCTTTGTCACAGCCATAAATCACATTTCAATGTGACTGAACCTAGATTGACCTAGATTTGTGTGACCACGTGATCGATGAAACAGAAGACGGTAACTCACCAGCAGCACCTGGTCCAAATCACATTGTTCTTTTTTAATGTCTACAAGCAAATCTAGATTTTGATTCCTCGTAATAAAAGCTTATCAGAACACGTTACAGAGACCTTGTAAAGATGGACGATATGTTGACTCTAAATGGCAATCTTTTTATTGACAATGTCGGCCAGATATATCCTGAGGAACCAGAAAACAAGGACACTACAAACTCTTCAACATCAGCGGCTTAACTCAATCAACTTCCCTTACAACGTAACCAGCATGGACTGCAGTAAGCAGTACGATATGCATGGTGATTTCTATTATCCAGATTGTGATTTTCCATTTCTAGATAGTAAGATCCCTACTTCCCCTACCTTTGGTGTTGACATATTCTTGTTGATTCGATATTCAGAAGTGTGTTTCCATTGTTGACTCACTGACTGAAGAGGCAAGTGGATGAAGACCACGGAGAAGATTTTAGGTCGACATCAAGGTCTCATTTGGGAGTATACTATTTCTGTAAACGATATCAAGCCAGACGTGTCCGATCCTTGTTGATATGCCTAGTGACTCCAACATCCGTTTGACCTAGATTTGTAACGCGGGTGTCGTCGTTGGAGCAGAAGACACTTTATCCAATAACACCAATAGGCTGTTCAAAACGCACCGCATGGACCGTTTGACCTAGATTTGTAAAGTAGGTGTCGTCGATGAAACAGAAGACGCTTTGTCTTTGGAGCGCATGGGTTTAGTCTTTCTGTACCTTTTCATTGATCTCCATGTAAGTCTATATTTTGGTTCACATTTTGCTTTTATTTTATCGATTTTGAGTTAGAGTTATGCTTTCGTTTCAGTTTTTTTGCTGTTATGATATACCGACAAATAGCTTCTTTTGTTATCTCTGGGGAACAGGTTTGGTCAATGATAATGCTATTGAAAAAAGTTGTATTTACCTGAACATTCAGACAAATAATATTTGGGAACGGTCCTTGGTACCGGTTTTACGAATAATGAAATGGTAACTGCATACTTATCCTCTTGTAGAATACCTGCTGTGTTCCTTATCGAGACAACGGTAAGGAAAGCATCTAAACAACACCACATATTTGTCTTGTTTGTTTGTTTGTTTGTTTGTTTGGTAGATCTAGATTTTCATGAAAATGAAGCTATGGTTATGTTTTATGCGGATGATTGTCAACATGAAGCGGAATAAATTTAGCTTAGCTAAAAATACTGGAAGATAGAAAATAAGCACTATGTCAGCATGAACTACAGATTTGAGGGTGTGGGAAACGATGACACTTAATGACTAGAATGTTAAAGGTGATATGAACTGAATAGACACAACTCAACGTCAGGATCTGAGAAAAAAATCTTAAACAACAGAAATTGGGGGGGGGGGCGACAACAAAAGCCACAGGAACTGGGGAGAGGACAAAAAACAAGAACTGGGGGACGACAATAATAACAAAAGGAACTGATGGGACGACAGCAAAAACAACAGAAACTGAGGTACGATAATCAAAACAACAGGAACTAGGCAGACGACAATGACAGTCAAAACAACAGAAACTGAGGTACGATAACCAAAACAACAGGAACTAGGCAGACGACAATGACAATCAAAACAACAGAAACTGAGGTACGATAACCAAAACAACAGGAACTAGGCAGACGACAATGACAATCAAAACAACAGGAACTGAGGTACGATAACCAAAACAACAGGAACTAGGCAGACGACAATGACAATCAAAACAACAGAAACTGAGGTACGATAACCAAAACAACAGGAACTAGGCAGACGACAATGACAATCAAAACAACAGAAACTGAGGTACGATAACCAAAACAACAGGAACTAGGCAGACGACAATGACAATCAAAACAACAGGAACTGAGAAGATGACAGAAAAAACAAAAGGAACTGGTCGTGACGACAACAAAAACAAAAGGAACTGGTCGTGACGACAACAAAAACAAAAGGAACTGGTCGTGACGAGAACAAAAACAACAGGAACCGGGGGACGACAGCAAAAACAACAGGAACTGGGGGGACGAGTACAAAAACAACAGCAACCGGAGGGACGACAGCAAAAACAACAGTAACTGGGGGGAGACAACAAAAACAACAAAAACTGGGGGAGACAACAAAGACAACAGTAGGAAATACTGAAAGTTTCTCAAGGATGGAACAAAAGACAAACAATGTTAACACCGTTCAAAACAAATACTATTTGTTACGTTATAACCAAAATTAAGTAAACTGCATAATTCGGCTGTTTGACCTTCTAAGACTCATCAGTATTGCTTAGGACTAAAATGAGAACAGGAACACCAGCTTAACCAGAGAATGAAAACAATCTATTATCAATAATTACCTAACCCTCTCATAAATAGTTACGTCACAATCGTGGAAAAACCTGACATACACACTTAAGCTAACTGATAAATAAAATGTTTGCATTACGCGTTTTATAAGCTGAACATCGATTTGTTCTATCATCAAAACAAAATGCACTACAACATTGAATGGGTGATTTACGAATGTAAAGGAAGGTTTTGATAATTTATCTCGCTTGCTATTGAAGGGATGGGGTATTTTATGCTCGGACGGACAACTGCATATAATTTTCTAAATTAAGATTGGCGATTATACGTGTTACACTACCAATATGGAATGAAAGGCAGTCGTATTGTCTGGTTTTTAAAGACTCGAGATGCCTTATATTAAAGTTAAAGCAATCTTATCAGTCTTAATTTTTAATGTAAACAGCAAGGTCATCATAATGTCAAGTATTTGAAATTCAACTCGGTACCATCATATGTTTTTACTTATAGACCCATTTTCAAATCCAAAGTCATCTTCTTGTCTACCAGGAATCATCTTCCTTTAATAGAACGCAGAAAACCAATTAAATTTTAACTTTCTCTTCGCTCAGTAGGGGACATACTAAGAGGCAGGCGCGCAGTCTCGTGCAGTTTCATGCTGCACGTGTACCATCCCGCGCGACGGGACTCCTATTATCGTTACTGCTGTCAATTACGTCTGGCTAGTAATGTTAGAGGTTTTTCATTGCCACTGTTTATACTGGAGTTGGTTTTGTCTTTTACTTATCCTCTCCTGGTTCAATTTTATGCTCGAGAGCCCAGTCATTTTCAACCGGAATTAGTATTTGGCGCGCATTACATCTGTCACTTGAACATTTTTATTGGAATAAATTACTTTCATTTTACACTCCGGGTTGTCATTCTATTGAAAAATTCATCACATCTGTGGTCGCTTGCTTAATTTTCTCATTCTAAACGAAGATATCAGAGGCCGAAGTAAAGAGAGAGTAAAAAGTTTTTTCTCGAAATATTTGAGTTCTCCGAAATAGTTTACGCGAAGTTGGAACTGTACCGTTAATGCCAGGAGCGACGGGGTTCCTGTTTCTACAATTAGCCGTGTTTCCATTAATCTGCCACAAGTGTGCCCTGCCGGGCTGCCAGCTCCCTAGGGCCTACAAATGAATGCCACGGAGCAAACTAGCAACCATGTTTTCAAAACAAAAACTCAACTGTTTTTATATAAGGAACCCTTCGTCTATATTTTAGCTCCGATTATTGGTTTTGAAGTAGAACACTCAGAAATCCCACTTTAATGTATACATCGTATCGTTTCAGTTATTCTTTAAGTTAAATGTAATTATAATTATATATTGATGTTAGGGTACCATCATAACATAAAACAATTTAGATAAATTTTGATCCTGTTTTCAAAGATATGAGTTACTTTTTATTTTAATTTTATTTAATTTAGAATTGAAGTGGAAAACGTTGCTGTCTGACATTGTGTGCAATTTTTTTTATCACCTACTCAGGATATAAAAAAACATATTTTAAAGAGATAGTACTTTCGTAAAAATGTCTTGATTGTTCTGATAAACCTTGGGGACATAATGCAAAGTAATTTAACTCCTTTCTTAATGAGTTTCACTACTTTCCTCACACATTAGACCACAAGAAGATATCAAAACTTATAACTGTGTGATTGATATATGATATCTTTCACACGAATTGATGTTTTGCGCTTAACACATTTTCAAAAGGTAGTATCTCATTAAACATCTAGGCACACGTATTTGAAAATATCATAGCAATTATTACAGGGTGAAAATCAACACGCGAAGATAGCTTACACTATCACATAATTTAAGTATACTCATTTTCGTTTGGTTTCAAAGAATGACAGAAGACGAAAGCGCCGTGCTAAATACTTATAATGAAATACTAGTAGCACTTATAATGAAATACTAGTAGTTTTATGTAGAGGAGCTTTTGGTGCATTTATGAATTATTAATTTGATTCTAGATCTTATTTATAAATTAACATGTAGTAAACTACCACAAAATATAATTATTAATGACACTATAAATATTTGATATACACTATATCATAATTGTTCTATCACAGAGTTATATTTTCACTTATGACGCGGGGTGACTCATATATTCTGAACACCTATCTCCGAAAATGTATATACTCGTATAGTATATGTCCAGAACGAGATGAGTAAATCAAGCAAGATATCTGAACTATATTCCAGGTAACTGTTTAATGGGCTGCCAATTTGATGTCAGATCTGTTTGGATAAAAATCGTCACCAATAATCTACTATGATATCAACAGTAGATAGCTATCAGCGAAACAAAAGCCATGAATTTCATCGGATGATGAATACTTTAAAAAAAAACATGGATTTCTTTTTTCTTTTTTTTTCTCTCTCTCTCTCTCTCTCTCTCTGATGTTATTCTGTCACTATCAGTAGTGTGAAAGTGTTTTTCCTTTTTTATTTATTTACACACAGACACGAGACATATCAAGGTTTTATAGTGATTATCTGAGTTTCTTAGACACTTGTCAGCTTTAAAACCGCCCAACAAAGTCAAGTCTGCAACAGCTTGCCCGACGTTTGTACAGGCTTCCAAACACACGTCTTGTGTTAAGTTGTCAGGTGGGGGAGAAAACGTAGATTCTGTGTGGGGATAGATAGCGCCCCGCACTCCACCATTCTTTTCACTTTCATTTTAGCTTAATCTATATTTTTTCTCGGTGAATCATGCATATTTATCATTATACTTACAAACGAACTCGAACCGAAAAGCATGCTATCACACTATTTGTGCATTTGATGGAAATTTAAAGAAAAAAAAACACTAAATAACATTTAATTCTGACAGCGACTGGTGTCTTACAAGGCAAACCGCTGATAAATCAATTTTAGTCAGAAATAATTTGAATACTGTATTATTTCTTATCTTAAGTCGTTGATTTTAAGATATTTCCTTCAAATTCTTTGCATTTTAACTAGACGAATACGTTCTTTAGGATATTGTAGGAACTCCGCTTCGGTCGCCAATGAATTTCGAACATAAAGGCTTTATTATCAAACAGACGTATATCTATATAATGGCATGCCTCTTCCTTTATCATAAGATGTGTACAAACATTTTTAACATTGTAGAAATATTTCTCGAATTGCGGCATTGAAAGTCGTCTGTTCAAGAAAAAGAAAACACAAAAATGGATTTAAATCCTAGTCAGAACAGTTAAGATGAACATAACAATTTTGAACAAGATAAACTGACACAACATTTCGGTTTTTAATTGTTTTACTGGCTCCGAGTCTTAAAACAGATAATTATGCAACAAAGTGTTACCTAGACACCAAAATAGTAAAAATACCATCAACAGTGTCAAGTCTTTTTATATGTTTCTGGACTTGGTTTTGCTGTTTGACCAGAATGTCTATGTAACGTATGTGTGAAACGCCAGAGAAGAAGACGTTTAATGTCGATCCTGAGTCTATTCTTCCCTTGTGTGGAGGGGACAAGCCAGACTAGATTGTGACTGCCACTAGGCGCTAGATAAACAGCTTCTGGTAGAGTTAACCCGACCACCGCGTGACTCGCGTGGCCAGGTTCTACAACTGTCGTAAACGTTGCCCTAAACTTATCTCATGAACGGAGGTTTGTCAGTTGTTTTGTTTTTGCTCAGCAAATGATTGCAGAGATATAGAGTTAACGGCTTCACATGGCATCTCCACATTTGTACATGTAATGCATGTGCATAATAATTTTTCGTTACGCGTATGTTTATGCGCGAGACAGCCTGAATAGTGTGCTGCAAAATGCACTCGTGTGTTTGTGTTTTGTAAGTGGGCATATTCTTACACAACATCTGAATTTGATCTAATTTAACACATGTATTTCTCCCAACAAGCCTGCACAAATTCGCTGGCTGTTCTTTCCAATTTTGCTAATTCACCACTGAAGTAACAGAAAATATTCTTATTGGAATGTTTACCAAGAGACTTAGGGAGTAAAATAAAATAATGCCGTGCAGAAGGAATGAATAAAAAACCAAACACTGGAGAAGTAAATTACTTAAGTGTATATCGCGCTCACCAGATCCTCCCCCAAGCCATTCGCTTCATTTCAGCATTTACTTGGGTCTAACTCTCCTAATTGCTCAACCATTGTCTACTCTCTCTCTCTCTCTCTCTCTCTCTCTCTCTCTCTCTCTCTCTCTCTCTCTCTCTCTCTCTCTCTCTCTCGTCTTATTCCTCCTCCTTCTTTTCCTCCTTCTCCTCCTCCTGTTCTCTCTTTCTCTTCAATAGTCCTTTCCTGCTCACGTGCCAGTATTCTATAGTCCTTTTCCTGCTCACGTGCCAGTATTCTATAGTCCTTTACTCCTCACGTGCCAGTATTCTATAGTCCTTTCCCCCTCACATGCCAGTATTCTATAGTCCTTTCCTCCTCACGTGCCAGTATTCTATGGTCGCTACCCCATTTTCAATCCTGCAACAATCAGCGTCCCCACTCCATTCCCCCTCCCCATGGTATAACATTACACGAGCCAACTGGCATGGCTTCTAACGCTGCACCGGGAATGTGCACGCGGCTGTAACGAGTGTTAAAGTGTTTCGCTACCGCTAATCAAATGTCAAGGTCATCCACAACATCCCATCAAATAATGTTTATATAATAAATTAATTATCCTCCAGTAATCTATGTTATAGCTACATTTTATAACTAATGGCAAGTTGTGTATGTATGATGTATGTATGTGTGTGTGCGTGTGTGTGTTAACTACTACAGTTACTCTACACATGATTCACACATTTGATTTTACACATGAGTACTACCACGAAATGTAAAACAAAATTATAATTTTCAAATTTTGCATTAAAATTTAATTCTTCCAGAAATATAATTTATGTTGAAGTTTTGTTTCCCTTCTGAATGATAAAGCATTGTTGTATATCTAAATATAACTGTGGTTCTACATCTCTTTCTGGATTAGTCATATGTAGGTAAATTGTCGAATGTAATCTGGAAGTGTCCGTGGGTCTCCGGTCTGGCGATAATTACGTGTCCCTTGCCTTCTTTAACATCTGGTAAACGCTACTAAGATATCTAGTATATCCAGAAAACATTACTCTACCGTAAAAATATGTCGGCACTAGACAAGCGACATTTGCGTAAACATTGTGAAAAACACACTGGTCTGGAAACGGGAATAATTGGGTACTGATCTTGGACTACTAGAAATAAACAAGCATCACTTGGAATACTGAAAAATCGTCCTGCTCTGATCTAGGAAACATTGTATACTGTCAGTTGCCCTGTGCTGTATAAGTGACATTGTATTAGTGTTAAAGTATTGATGATATAGTATTGGTGATGTAGTATTGTGATATAGTATTGGTGATATAGTATTGGTGATATAGTATTGGTGATATAGTATTGGTGATATAGTATTGATATAGTATTGGTGATATAGTATTGGTGATGTAGTATTGGTGATATAGTATTGGTGATGTAGTATTGGTGATATAGTATTAGTGATATAGTATTGGTGATGTAGTATTGGTGATATAGTATTGGTGATATAATATTGGTGATATAGTATTGATGATGTAGTATTGGTGTATAGTATTGATGATGTAGTATTGGTGATATAGTATTGGTGATATAGTATTGGTGATATAGTATTGGTGTATAGTATTGGTGATATAGTATTGGTGATATAGTATTGGTGATATAATATTGGTGATATAGTACTGGTGATATAGTATTGGTGATATAGTATTGGTGATATAGTATTGGTGATATAGTATTGGTGATATAGTATTGGTGATATAGTATTGATGATGTAGTATTGGTGTATAGTATTGATGATGTAGTATTGGTGATATAGTATTGGTGATATAGTATTGGTGATATAATATTGGTGATATAGTATTGGTGATATAGTATTGATGATATAATATTGGTGATATACTATTGGTGATATAGTATTGGTGATATAGTATTGGTGATATAGTATTGGTGATATAGTATTGGTGATATAATATTGGTGATATAGTATTGGTGAAATAGTATTGGTGATATAGTATTGGTTATATAGAATTGGTGATATAGTATTGTGATATATTATTTGTGATATAGTATTGGTGATATAGTATTGGTGATATAGTATTGGTGATATAGTATAGGTGATATAGTATTGATGATATAGTATTAGTGATATAGTATTGGTGATATAGTATTGGTGATATAGTATAGGTGATATAGTATTGATGATATAGTATTAGTGATATAGTATTGGTGATATAGTATTGGTGATATAGTATTGATGTATAGTATTAGTGATATAGTATTGGTGATGTAGTATAGTGATAAAGTATTGGTGATATAGTATTAGTGATATAGTATAGGTGATATAGTATTGATGATATAGTATTGGTGATATAGTATAGGTGATATAGTATTGGTGATATATATTGGTGATAAAGTATTGGTGATATAGTATTGGTGATATAGTATTGGTGATATAGTATTGGTGATGTAGTATTGTGATATAGTATTGGTGATATAGTATTGGTGATATAGTATAGGTGATATAGTATTGTGATATAGTATTAGTGATATAGTATTGGTGATATAATATTGGTGATATAGTATTGATGATATAGTATTGGTGATATAGTATTGGTATTGGTGATAAAGTATTGGTGATATAGTATTGGTGATGTAGTATTGTGATATAGTATTGGTGATATAGTATTGGTGATATAGTATTGGTGATGTAGTATTGTGATATAGTATTGGTGATATAGTATTGGTGATATAGTATAGGCGATATAGTATTGGTGATATAGTATACATGATATAGTATTAGTGATATAGTATTGATGATATAGTATTGGTGATATAGTATTGGTGATATAGTATTGGTTATATAGTATTGGTGATATAGTATTGGTGATATAGTATTGGTGATATAGTATTGGTGTATAGTATTGGTGATATAGTATACGTGATATAGTATTGGTGATATAGTATACGTGATATAGTATTAGTGATATAGTATTGTGATATAGTATTGGTGATATAGTATTTGTTATATAGTATTGGTGATATAGTATTGGTGATATAGTATTGGTGATATAGTATTGTGATATAGTATTGATATATAGTATTGGTGATATAGTATTGGTGATATAGTATTGGTGATATAGTATTGGTGATATAGTATTGGTGATATTGTATTGGTGATATAGTATTGGTGATATAGTATTGTGATATAGTATTGATATATAGTATTGGTGATATAGTATTGGTGATATAGTATTGGTGATATAGTATTGGTGATATTGTATTGGTGATATAGTATTGGTTATATAGTATTGGTGATATAGTATTGATGATATAGTATTGGTGATATAGTATTGGTGATATAGTATTGGTGATATAGTATTGGTGATATATATTGGTGATATAGTATTGGTATTGGTGATATAGTATTGGTGATATAGTATTGGTGATATAGTATTGGTGTATAGTATTGGTGATATAGTATACGTGATATAGTATTGGTGATATAGTATACGTGATATAGTATTGTGATATAGTATTGTGATATAGTATTGGTGATATAGTACTGGTGATATAGTATAGGTGATATAGTATTGATGATATAGTATTAGTGATATAGTATTGATGATATAGTATTGGTGATATAGTATTGTGATATAGTATTGGTGATATAGTATTGATGATATAGTATTGGTGATATAGTATTGGTATTAGTGATATAGTATTGGTGATATAGTATTGGTGATATAGTATTGTGATATAGTATTGGTGATATAGTATTGGTGATATAGTATAGGTGATATAGTATTGGTGATATATATTGGTGATATAGTATTGGTGATATAGTATTGGTGATATAGTATTGGTGATATAGTATTGGTGATGTAGTATTGTGATATAGTATTGGTGATATAGTATTGGTGATATAGTATAGGTGATATAGTATTGTGATATAGTGTTAGTGATATAGTATTGGTGATATAGTATTGGTGATATAGTATTGATGATATAGTATTGATGATATAGTATTGGTGATATAGTATTGGTGATATAGTATTGGTGATATAGTATTGGTATTGGTGATATAGTATTGTGATATAGTATTGATATAGTATTGGTGATATAGTATTGTGATATAGTATTGATATATAGTATTGGTGATATAGTATTGGTGATATAGTATTGGTGATATAGTATTGGTGATATAGTATTGGTGATATTGTATTGGTGATATAGTATAGGTGATATAGTATTGTGATATAGTGTTAGTGATATAGTATTGGTGATATAGTATTGGTCTTGTAGTATTGGTGATATAGTATTGGTGATGTAGTATTGGTGATATAGTATTGGTGATGTAGTATTGGTGATATAGTATTGGTGATGTAGTATTGTGATATAGTATTGGTGATATAGTATTGGTGATATAGTATAGGTGATATAGTATTGGTGATATATATTGGTGATAAAGTATTGGTGATATAGTATTGGTGATATAGTATTAGTGATATAGTATACGTGATATAGTATTGTGATATACTATTGGGATATAGTATTGGTGATATAGTATTAGTGATATAGTATTGGTGATATAGTATTGGTGATATAGCATTGGTGATATAGTATTGGTATATAGTATTGGTGATATAGTATTAGAGATATAGTATTGTGATATAGTATTGTGATATAGTATTGATGATATAGTATTGTGATATAGTATTGTGATATAGTATTGGTGATATAGTATTGGTGATATAGTATGGGTGATATAGTATTGGTGATATAGTATAGGTGATATAGTATTGGTGATATATATTGGTGATAAAGTATTGGTGATATAGTATTGGTGATATAGTATTAGTGATATAGTATACGTGATATAGTATTGTGATATACTATTGGGATATAGTATTGGTGATATAGTATTAGTGATATAGTATTGGTGATATAGTATTGGTGATATAGCATTGGTGATATAGTATTGGTATATAGTATTGGTGATATAGTATTAGAGATATAGTATTGTGATATAGTATTGTGATAT
This sequence comes from Pecten maximus, assembly GCF_902652985.1. Classification (NCBI taxonomy): domain Eukaryota; kingdom Metazoa; phylum Mollusca; class Bivalvia; order Pectinida; family Pectinidae; genus Pecten; species Pecten maximus. Next base: position 2,502,110 of record NC_047025.1, read on the forward strand.
AGTATTGATGATATAGTATTGTGATATAGTATTGTGATATAGTATTGGTGATATAGTATTGGTGATATAGTATGGGTGATATAGTATTGGTGATATAGTATTGATGATATAGTATTGTGATATAGTATTGTGATATAGTATTGGTGATATCGTATTTGTTATATAGTATTGGTGATATAGTATTGGTGATATAGTATTGGCGATATAGTATTGGTGATATAGTATTGATGATATAGTATTGGTGATGTAGTATTAGTGATATAGTATTTGTTATACAGTATTATTTACAGACTTATCGATGCTTACAAGTTTTATTAATCAACAGTTGGGAGACTGGAAATTTCCTCGGGTATCAGTCAGTTTTCTCTGATCAAAAAACACTTGGGTGGCGATATCATTTTTTCTAAACAAGATTTAATTCGGACACTCTAAATTCCCCCTATTCTTCGGAGATACTGCCAAATTTTTCCTTAGTCTGATAAACCAAATCTTTGGGATATGAGTAAATTTCCCTTGGGCTTCAAACTTGATAAACCGTGATCTGCTTTAAAAAAATAATTGCAAATTACTAATCGTTAATATGGAAATGTGTTTAACATTGCGAGGCGTAATTGCTACCAAGTGTTCAAGGCCGCAATGGTGAGGTCAACATGGCAGGCGATATTGATGTTGGTGTAACGGGGAAGATGAGGTAGGTAGGTCCAGTTCGTCATGATTTGTGTACATTTCTCTACCATGACTGTACTTTATAAACTATCTCCGAGACTGCCAAACGACAAACTGTATGATATTCTCAAATAAGCATATGGCATTACTCGTGGGACACTTTCCATTACCCGTATAGATGGGGATGTAAATTGGTCTGGCACTTGGAACTGGCTAACCCCCAAACCACCGATAACGCCGGCTATGCTAATCGCTGTTTTAATTATACGACCATCATAGCGAATATAATTACTTATTTGATTTTCTTGCAATCAAATTAATTACAAAAAAACGCAAATTGCATCACAGATGTATCCTCCCGTTCCATAATTTTGGCAGCATGTTGATATCAAAACGACAGAAGACGAATGATATAATAAGTATTAAGGAAGCGCTTCTTTGATGTGAATGACTTTCAGCCAATTCTTAACAGTATTCTCAGTTGTACATCACTTCAGTTGATTAAAATGCATTTTTGTCAACCTCATGCTTTGACTGTGTTACAACAGCTTAAGTAAGATAATAATACCCATTGTCTGTCGTTTTGGGTAGAGTAATTCAAACTACGGAATGCATTGTCTGTTTTTCTAGACTGAGTAAGTCAAATTATTGAAAACTTGTACATTATCTGTCTTTTTAGACAATGTAGGTCAAATTACTGATATCCAATAATTGTCTGTCTTTCTGGACAATAAAGGTCAAATCACTGATATCCATTGACTGTCTTTTTAGGTAAATTAAGTCAAATTACTGATACACATTGTTTTCTTTCTTGACAAAGCAATTCAATGTCAATTATTTGTTATTGATAACCAGATTTTACAGACAAATAAAGACGAATTTAACATACATTACCAATCGGTGAAATACAATCAACTTTTTACGTAGCAAATTCTACATTGGATAGTTGAAACTTGTGTGACGTCACAATCCTATGCATCAATCATCGCGTGATTGCGTTATTAACTCTAACTTCGTCGTTAACATCTGGCAAGCTGAGAAAGTGCCAAATAAACTTAAACTCATTTTACAGCAATATCGAAACCTAATATATAAGCTCATCCTTTCTTTTTTAAGTTAGATGGAAGTGCGCGAGGGGTTCCTACTGTTGGAGAAAACCGGAGTACACCACGAAAGTGTGTTAATACCTAAGTCCACAAAGGCGATGATATGCAGGCGACTTACGCTTTAGTCTGATCCTATTTTTTTTTTTTTTTTTTATTTCATTTTTTAAGGTTTCGGTGTTTTCAATCAAATAATACCAGTTATTTCAGCATTATCAATCTAAATGTACGGGCATAATTTTGTATTTGTAAATTTTTGCGAAAAGTGCTGATATCGTTTGTGTCTTTTGTGCAATTGTTTGGGATTACAGGTGGTAGACACTGATGGAGGATATCATTTCTCTGAAGTTCATTGTAACCTGCCTTTCACGTTTTAATTCATGTGAATTATTGACACTCTTTAGAATATACACATGTACTTTTGTGTTGTTTTTTAATCCAATATTTAAAATCATTAAATTTATTGAATTAACTTTATCGCCTCTTATAATCACGCTAGGTCCTAAGCATCACTGTGGAGTCCTAGAGAGACAAAACAGTTGCCTGATATCTCGACCATCACCTACGAGTCCGAGAAGGACAAAACAGTTTTCTGATATCCCTACCATCACCGACGAGTCCTAGGACGAAACAATTGTCTGACGGGGTGTCAGAAACATACTGAACCATCAATGACGAGTCCTAGAAGGACGAAACAGTTGTCTGATACCCCTACCATCACTGACGAGTTCTAGGACGAAACAGTTGTCTGATATCTCGACCATCACCGACGAATCCTAGAAGGACGTAACAGTCTGATATCCCTACCATCAGTGACGAGTCCTAAAAGGGCGAAACAGTTGTCTGACACCCCTACCATCACTGACGAGTCCTAGAAGGACGAAACAGTTTTCTGATATCCCTACCATCAATGACGAGTCCTAGAAGGACGAAACAGTTTTCTGATACCCCTACCATCACTGACGAGTCCTAGAAGGACGTAACAGTTGTCTGACACCCCTACCATCACTGACGAGTCCTAGAAGGACGAAACAGTTGTTTGATATCTCGACCATCACTGACGAGTCCTAGAAGGACGTAACAGTCTGATACCCCTACCATCACTGACGAGTCCTAAAAGGACGAAACAGTTTTCTGAAATCTCGACCATCACTGACGAGTCCTAGAAGGGCGAAACAGTTTTCTGATATCCCTACCATCACTGACGAGTCCTAGAGGGACGAAACAGTTGTCTGATACCCCTACCATCACTGACGAGTCCTAGAAGGACGTAACAGTTGTCTGATACCCCTACCATCACTGACGAGTCCTAGAAGGACGAAACAGTTGTCTGATACCCCTACCATCACTGACGAGTCCTAAAAGGACGAAACAGTTGTCTGACACCCCTACCATCAATGACGAGTCCTAGAGGGACGAAACAGTTGTTTGATATCTCGACCATCACCTACGAGTCCTAGAAAGACGAAACAGTTGTCTGATATCTCGACCATCACTGACGAGTCCTAGAAAGACGAAACAGTTGTCTGACACCCCTACCATCAATGACGAGTCCTAGAAGAAAACAGCTGTATGATACAATTTAACTCCTTTTTTCTCTACTGAACAAACTCTCAGTTTGGTTTGTATGGTGTTGATATCATGAATTAAGACCGTTTCAGTTTCATTTGAAATACTAAATGATAAATTTCTCTCTAGAATTCCACAGGTGTCAGGCAAATCAACAGTGACAAATGCATTTAAAACTCTTCCGTCCAATCTTAAGCTACAACAGCTTCGGCCATTACTTTTGCCTGCCACTTGACATCCAATAAAAAGAGGAATAACACTTAACTGCTGATTAGAGTATTCTAACTTCCGGTTTGACTGGCAATGAATGGAATATCTGAATCTATGTACACACAGGCATGGGAATTAGGCTAACGTATTTATATATTTGTATAGTATACACAGAGGGTCCATTGTTCAAGCTCCCTATATTTGGATACTCCACACGGCAAAGTTCCAAATTGGCACCGATTCTCCTACTACAGCGTATACATATAGTATGGTAAGTTGGCAAGATTTCAAAGCCATAATTTGTCTCGACAGCTTTCACAACCACATAAAACTCCCATGTATATAGACACGATAATCACACAGACCATGGCGGATGGCTGCTATTTCCTGGTTTCTTCAATGATAATAATTAAAAAAACGTCTAAAAATTTGTTCTGGTCTGTCCACGTTTTGAAGGTCTCATTCAAGGAAGAAATTCAATGTTTCATGAAAGAAGCATAACCGGCAAACTGGTAGACCTTTCCCATGCGAATTAGGAGTAAGTTAAATGGAAATTCCCACGAAGCATCTTTTTCTGGTTTTAATAAGATCTGCATAGAAGTTAACAATGAACGCCGAGGTCTTTCCGGAGAGACAAAGGACAGTATAGAGTGGATTATAATTGGCTCTTCCCCTTCCGACACAACGAACTCATTAAAAGCAACAAGTTACTTATGACATAACAATTACCTCATTAACTTGACTCTATGTTTAAAATATTTTGAGTCCATTCACAAAAAAAAACTAGCAAGTGAAGGGCCCGGAAATATCAGCGACATGTTTTTAATGCGACAACGAAGAATAGCCTTAATTTGAATTCTTTGTTAAAATAATTGTCTAAAAGAATTATATTACTAGACATCATTGCCACATGGACAGGAAATGCAGAACACATTTTATTTTATTTTATTTTTATCTAAATGCGGGCGATTTAATGGGTAATTTGTAGTCCGGTAATAAACTTTGTCATATGAAGACATTGCTAATGAAATGAAATTAATAAAAACGTTCGTATGTATGTCCCATTTCTAAAATTATAATCAACCATATCGGAATTCCCATAATGCACTCAGGAAATGTCCATTTCCGTTTTCAGAGTTGATTATATATTTCTAATTTTACAAACATACCTGTATACATTATACATAGAATTCAATGGTTTCATTATTATGTTTTCATCTTCTTCCTTGAATAATTTATTAATAGACGTATTATTCATTGATAATATTCTTTACTTATATAATTGTTTTGAGTGTGTCAAACGTATGATATATTAATTAAAAGTAAAATTTTGCTAAAAGTTTAACTGCATAACGATATAGTTTTAAAGCAGTTCAGATATACGTCATTTTTGCTTTTGGGTCGAAATGACCCTTTGGCCCAGTAAATGTTTGCTTTTATGCGTTCTGAATTTCGATAACTAATTTTAATGGGTTAATGTTTATTTTATATTTCATATATCATATTTGAGTAATATATGCACAGATACACAGCGACACGCGTCAAGAGTTCGAATTTCGTATATTTTTTTTCTATTAGCTCACGCGGGTAACGCATTAGACTGGACCTGATGCACACTTCAAAGTTATAAAACTTAATTGCTTTAAAGCAAAAACCAACTGCTTTGAATTGGTTTGTGTTCATAAAGAAACAGTTCTGGTGGGTTCTGAATAATTTAAACAAGATGTTGTAACTTCATTAGCATCAACATCAACAGCTAAAACTTAAGAAGGAGAGCTGAATGTCTAGCACTCGTAAAACACTGGAGGAGTACCTCAATGTCGTATCGGCACTAGGTGTCGCTTCCTATCAAGCTAAACCTTTCTCCAGGTTCTTCAGTCTCAATGGCCAACGTCTGGAAAGTGAATTATGTTTATTCACATTTCCGACTTTTGCTTTTGATATTAGTTCTCCGTATAAAAGATCACGATATATTTTCTGTGTTGCACATCCGGTGATGATGTGCATTACAGATGGACTCCACTGTGAAAACAAACCAGAATCTTTGGAATGGTACAGCTACAAGTCGTCCCTAACGACCGCCACCTGCTCTGACCGCGGTGGAATACCACCTTACACAATGTGCTTACCAAAAGGTGAATATTTGTGACATTCCGCTGGCTGGAGAAAAAAATAGTCCTCGGAACACTACCACCTTAGCCTTGTACGAATTATCAGAATGCTTCCAGGAATAGGTAGATCTATGAATAACTGCTCGTACATTTCACATACATACTCACTCACGTGCATATTGTCGACAGGAGAAATGCATTACCTGTTGGTAGACGATGGCGCAATGCATGCCGGTACCTAACACTGTTCGTTACCTGTTGCTTTAACGCGAGATCAAAATACATTTATGTGCGCATCTTGAATTAATTGTGAAAGAAATCAACGTTGTGCATACTTTGTTACACTGCATTCATGTTGCAGTACTGAAGTGTATACGTCTATTCTTAAGAGAACGGAATACTTCTTTTTTCATCTGCATACAAAGACTAATGATAGAAACCAGTGTGATTAATTGATAACGGGTGTCCATTAATTACCAATAAACACTAAACAATTATCTGTTAACTATCAATTAAAATCAAACAATGATCCATTAACTATCAATTAAACCTGAACTATCAATTAAAATCAAACAACTATCCATTAACTATAAATTAAACCTAATCAACAACATATTAATTAGCACTTAAAACCTAACAACTATCCATTAAGTATAAATTAAAACTGACCAACTATACATTAACTGGCAATACAAACTAAACAATTATCCATTAAGTACCAGTTGAAACTAAAATATCCATTCACTATCAATTGATACTGAACAGCTATCATTTTAAACTAAACAAATATTCATTAACTAACAATTTAAACTTAACAACTAAGGAGTTAATGCCTTATCCAGAACAAAAGAGTATTGGTGATCCTCCATGCTTACTAGCTGTATTTGACAAAAACATCATGACTGGTTTGACACGTGGTATCCTCTGTTAGATTTCGCTGTGTTACATATTGGTGGTCGGGATTTATAATGTTCCTGTAGTGTTTTGATATCTGACCGATTTTTGTTGTCTTTTCTCGTTCTTGTTTATTCTTTGAGATTTTTCTGCTTAATAAGACTACTAGTGTAAAGTATTATTGATATTTGTGAATTCACAATCGGCATGCATAAGACGATCAACATGTCTTGCTTTTTTTCTTTTTTATTGTCTATGATAACAACAGCTAATTTCTATATACATATGTACCTCACATATCTTATTGTCTCCTTTGTATTCCTTATATTGTATAAACCATTGTTTATAATGATTCCAATACCTACGATGTATTTATGTATCTGTTTGTCACGTTCTGGATACTTGAACTCTACGAATGGCTATCGTCTTGATCCTTGAAAGAAATTTGTTTTGTTTACGCTCTCCCTCGGCGGTGTACTTGGAGGGCCGTAGACACATCGTAACTTGTAATCATAACCATATCATCGATGAATTTGTTTATTCTTTGATCGCTCGCTTCCTTTATGAAGACTTTACACTAATCATCGACTTCCTCATTTCGTCTACCTAAAGGAGGTATAAAGTCATCGTTATGGAAACAATTAACTTCTTAGGGAAGTGAAAGGATAAGCGTTTCTCTTGCATGTTATCGTGATTAAAAAATATCTTTCAAGCGTCGGAGAGACAAAGAATTTTAAAGGGGATCGCGGAAAGGTAGAAACGTTCGAAACAACAAAGTCCGGAACTCTTTTGTGGCTATTTAATGAAATAATAACAAAAAGAAGGGAGAGAGCTTTGATAAATTTGTAAGACCTCAAATTGGATTGCAATAGGTTGTTCAAATCTGTCTGATTATAGCTGCGAAAAGAGTCTGGATTTTGTTAGCTTCACCAACGTTGTGTGTTTATGTTGTGAATGTACATGAAAAGAATGTTAAAAAGATCTGAAGAACTTCGTATTTTTGTCAAAACTTCATTCTGCCGACTGATAAAAACAAACAAAACAAATCTACTAACACAAATACACAGTTTTATGAATCTCTCCCAGCCAGCAGTTTCCTGTAAAGAATAGATTAAAAGTCTAGAGTAGTTCTCGGCTCAAGTCGGTTATGAACACCACATGCATTTACGTAACTCATTGCCACATCATAGCACATGGTACCAAGCAGCGGTTTGTGGGATTTGTTGGAAACGCTAATTTATTGCCGGAATAGTCGCGTGCCACTATCCAAGACGAAAAAAAAAATGCTTTAAGTGTCTAAACAGAAAGTTTATGCGTTTCTCAAATGAACTAGGGTTTCGGCGTATGTATTACAGACGTGTACACTGTTACAGACTTGCATTAGCTCACGTGCATATGCACGACCTGTACCGGCCTGTCAATAGCGATCGATCACACTGTCATACCGACACAGTGTGTTACAGTAATAGCTACAAGTCACATGTACTGTAGTGCAGTCAATCGCGATAAAAAATGTGTCACATCCACATTATGATAATTATGCTAATTTTGTATATTAGCTTAATTAGCACGTGAAACGGAGATAACATCAACCTCTAACCGACATGTAATTAGCGTGCAATCATTGCATCTTGACGCACATAAATTTTTACCAGTAACTCGATAGGAAATAATTTCACACAATGGAGATCGGTTTTAAAGGATATTATATCATTCTGCAAAGTTTGGTACGCCATACCTTTATATCCAAATAATGGCCCAGAAATTTGTTATATCTAGATTCCAATGTATCATTGTTAACAGTACCAAACTTCAATGAAACAGAGATATGTGAAAAATAATCCAAGCAAAAATTGCGAAAGTTTTTTTTTATTTAAATATTTTGTCTTCCAGAGTGTGAATATCGCTAACAAGGAGGAAATACTTGAGCTCCATCTACCTCTTCGCATGCTTGTTTAAGTCTGGGAGGAGAGTGGACTTGTTCCATACACAACGAAATATGATAATAGGTCACTATCAATTCAATAATTGCATTGATGTCTTGTAGGAATAGCGAATGACAGCAACATATTGGCCGATTGCTGGCGTAATGCGATGGCGCTCTTGAGAGACCAGTGCATTATCTAACCGTGGCGGTAAAGTTTGGTACGCCGGGCGATCTCTCCCTTACAAATATGGCGTAATGGTATGTGGACCATAACAGTCAAATCTGCATTGTAATTTTAGAGTGTTGTATCAAAGCAAGCATACTCATCAATTGCTGTTTGTTTTTAACTTAGTACATTTGTATTTTTACCACAGGGAGGAATCTCATCCAGACATTTCAAGGATATAATTCATGTCAAATTCCAATAAGCTGTTTTGCCTTGAAGGAGGTGCAAAAGAGCCATTGAAATTGTATATATGTAATACGAGGATTGATTGATATGTTGTGAGCCTCGTATTGAAGGAGGTTCTCAAAGATGTTCTTTTTAAGTCCTACTATTCCCTGACTATATAGGGCCGTGTACCCAAGGATTGGTCTCATTTGTAAGTGTAAACAAGACAAGCGACTTTTGCAAATGGACAAAATCGGTTAGGGTTAGGGTCTGTCATTGTCGCAGCTGCCATTCACGATGATGATGATGATGATGATGATGAACGAGTATGCTGCTATGAAGATGATGATGGCTGAAGTGTCATATTGTATTTGTTGTCATATTAAAATTATTAAAAAAAGAAATTCTGTTTATGATTACAGCAATAGTGATGTTGTCCTATCATCGAATATTCAATATATATATATGCACATCCTCCAAAAGTTCTGTTACACTTAGAACGTTTAAATCGAATGTCTAGCCTACAAAATTTGAGAAAAAGTGTTGTAATATCCATATGATAGTCCATTTGTAAGTGACGATTGCAGATTATTTGAAAAATACCTCACTTCTTTGAAGTTGCAGTGAGAGGGAATGGAGGGTCCTATTTTATATAATGTTCAAAAATGAATAAAAATATGGCTTTTTTTTACTGACACGAATAAAAGATATTGTTTAACTGATAAACAGTAAAAAAAATGTAAGAGATGCATTTTTGAAATTTATATTAAGCAAAGAGGGAAACCAGAATGTTGCATTTTGAGGATTTCCATTGTAACAAAATATATGCACTGTTGAAAAATGAACATGAACATTTGAAATCAAGAACAACAAAAAATCCTAAGAAGTTATGATTCTAACAAACTGTAATAAAGACTTCGAGGAAGCACGTTTTCAGTCGCCTATACACACTAAGATAAGTCCCATATACACGTAGACTGTAACAATTTATCAGGTCCCTGTGAGCAAATTGTGTACAGTAAACATGGGATGTGTTTGTATTGATATGTCAAACTGGACATCGCAAGTATTTTGTGACGGCACGTGCCAAACCCCTATGACAGATGTCTACAAACATTACACGCATGAAATCCACACTCTGGCATTGAGACAACTTGGGCAACTGAGTCCTACTAGTATACGGTATTGCTTAATTATTCCCGAATCTCGCTGGTAAACCTTTGCTGTCTTTTCCAATAAGCCATTCCATCAAGCGAAATTATGTATATAAACGAGTTCTAGACACTCGGACATATGCAGTATATTAGAAGTGAAACTGTATCTCGATTTTAGATGGAAGACGCGTGTCCCGATACCCTCGACATGTTGTTCTGTGAAGGCCTGTGAGGATTATGCATTAGGACAAATTAAAGCGAATTAGCAAAATGTCATAACCGACAATGTTGAGTATTTCCAAGGGAAATTTTAAATGGAGGGTCCGTTACCATCAAAGTATTTCAAGATGTGTTTGTTAATATAGACGAAGGTTAGTTTCATTTTCGCGTGTACGTCATAAGCTTTGCATTTTAGTTATACCAAATTTACCTACGGTATAATAATGGCAATGAGTAAATGTGTTGATACGACAGTGTGCCTTTAAAGTCAGTGTTGGCAATGCTATTTTTCTGATAGAAATTAAGCAATGCAAAATTATTTTCTCGCGTCAATAGACGAAGGCTCTTGCAATTTCTTCATTTCAGTATGAATTGATGTTCGCGAAAAAAATAATGAAATTTCGTAGGAACTTCATGGTAACTTGATATCCATTCACCAATTGGGAGATGAATAAATATGATTTATAATATGAATGCATCGCCAAAAAGAAAGAAGAGAGGTCTAATATTATTTCCAAATTTGTCCATATACTTATTGTTGTTGTACAATTTGTCAATGCCCGGCTGTGCTGAGAGAGGAAAAAAATCGGATATTTGATACATCACTGAGGAAGAGTTAACCAATTTAGTGTTTAATTAATGAAACAAAATCTTAATTACTGTTGGGTGTATATTGTTTCATTGTACTATTTCAAATTGAGAACATTTGTGTATACAATAAAATTTATTATAGAGCTATAAATGAAAATCCGCGAGTGCTGCATTTGATTGAATCTGAGGAATGGCATGTGTCAGTGTGCGCTGAATTAGTGGGTATAAATGTATGTCCTTATCAGCGAACCCCAACCCTGACCATAAGGGCTACTTTAGGTCAATCCCGGCTCGTGGCATCCAGCCCCTCTTGTCCCGAATCACGTCTCACAAATAACAAACATTCCAATCACATCAACTCTACAAGATTGATGTACACTTGGGGGTCAAATGGCGTAGGTCTAGTCACATCCAGCATGGTGGACAATGGTCAGTGGTCAGGTTTATTGAAACTTTGTGGTCACTACGAGAGATGTTTCGTAGATTTACACTTGTTGTGTGTCAAATAGATATATCTTAATGAGTTTGGCTTGAAAGCTGTTTTATTTCTTCAGCAAAATTGACGTGAAATAAAGTGGTTTTTTTTTTTTATTTCAAGTGGTTGATTTAATATTATATTACACGAGATTAGCGCGAAAACAAGTAGTTATATTTCTAATGGTTGATCCTATAGAGGTAGTCTTATTTTGAGTGGTTGATCCGATAAAGGTAGTCTTATTTTCTTAATTTGTTTGATCAATAGAGATAGTTTTATTTTGAGTGGCTGATCCAATAGAGGAAGTTTTATTTCAAGTGGTTGATCCGATAGAGGTATTTTATTTTGAGTGGTTGATCCGATAGAGATCGTTTTATTTTGAGTGGTTGATCCAATAGAGGTAGTTTCATTTTGAGTGGTTGATCCTAAAGAGAAGTTTTATTTTGAGTGGTTGATCTTATACAGATAGTTTTATTTTGAGTGATTGATCCCTTAGAGGTTGTTTTATTTTCAGTTGTTGATCAAAAAGAGGTAGTTTCATTTTGACTGTTTGATCCAATAGAGATAGTTTTATTTTGACTGTTCGATCCAATAAAGATAGTTTTATTTTGAGTGGTTGATCCAATAGAGATAGTTTTATTTTGACTGTTTGATCCAATACAGATAGTTTTATTTTGACTGTTTGATCCAATACAGATAGTTTTATTTTGACTGTTCGATCCAATACAGATAGTTTTATTTTGAGTGGTTGATCCAATAGAGATACATGTGTAGTTTTATTTTCAGTTGTTAATTCAATACAGATAGTTTTATTTTCAGTGGTTGATCCTTGATTCCAATCACCAGTTATTGTGTCTGAGATGCCAGGTTTACTTGACTCTGTTTTCTGTACACGGGAGTCGATTTTTACGTGTCTTGAACTACTGGTTTCGATAAAATAAATGGGCTCGTTTGATGTATTATCTTTTAATGGTCAGTTGCGGTGACGCGTTCCATATGTGCTCATGATCTGATCTCTCCGACCTTTCCCGTTTTTAATCTTGAACATGAAATGACCACTGCTTTCAGCTTCTTTCATAAACGGGCTTTGATCTCGGACGAAAAATATAAAATGTTACCGTCATGTCAAAGGTGGTCATGTTAAACATGAAATGATAAAACAAGGTCCATTTATGTTTGTCATAAATAACCCGCTATCGCGCTCTGCCTGTCCACGTGTTCACGCCATTTAGTGTTAAACCTTGGGTGAACCTGCAAAGTCATCATCGCTTTCCACTCTTTAAAATTTATTAATGCCATAATCAGCAATAATGGATACCGTCTCAGGAAATTTCCTCGTCGGAAAATTTATAAATAACTCCGCGTCTCAACGAAAAAGCAAATTATAATTAAGGCGAATTGTGTTCAACTTTTGGGATACTGTCCCGGGAAATTTCGCTGACAGTAAATTCATCATTTACTCTGCATCTCCACGGAAGAGAAAGTAAGAATGAAAGCGAATTGTTTTCAACTTTAAAATGCGGATCTTAAATTTTAAATATATTAAATAGATGAAACTGGGCTAATTTAGGATTTCTTTCTTTGACCACATCTTAATTGTAAGATTAATTGATTTTTGCAAGTTTACAAAGATATTTTACATTATTAGTTCGGTGTCCTGATTGAAAAAGTATTGTAGTTTTATTTAAAATTGCGATATAATTTTGTAAGGAGAAATCCGGAATCAAGCCCGATGTATTTCACGGGAGAGGGGTGTCCAAACGAGGGGCGATGTCTAATCAGAAAATAGAAACGTGAGTGGAGGTTAATTATGTACTGAAGATTTTAGTTCCACTTCGAAAACAGGTTGGGCGAGGGGGAAGGAGAATGAGGGGGCTAAAGGATAGCGTCGTGTCGTCTCCGAGCGTCCTTCCGCACTTTCGCTTGACCGGGCTCTATCTCATACATGGGCGACCTACATTTTGACCTCTGACCTACATCGAATAAAAAATTGATCTAGGCTCTATCTTCTACACGACTTGTCACTTGAACTTATTACTTTGGGTATGAGTTCACCAAGTTGAGGCGGTATGTCAAATGTCATAGGTATGTCACAGTGACCTACATTATGACCTTTGACCTACATCCGGTGGTAGGGGCTGCAATTCGCTAACTTTACTTGTTGGATCTAAACGGTCCTTTTGTAACCGTGAACTTATGATAAGCGAATTAGTTCACCTAAAACATGAATTGCATGATATAAAAAGTTGATGAAGGCAACCTCAAACTTAATATGTTTTAGACGCTCCATAAATCTGTTTTTCACATATGGTCATTATTTGGAAAATATTTTGAATTCTTGAATGAGTTTAAGGATGACTTAGCCTTCAACTTGACTTTCACTTTTTAAATACGGAAATGATTGGCAGGATAACACGAGTATCGGCTAGCCGGCCGTCGCCACAGCGCTGTATATACGGGGTATTAGAGCTCATTACGTCATTACGCACGGTTATGAATGTCCTCCATTATTTTTTTACTTTAAAATCTTGTCTATAAACTTCCATCATAAACAAATGGATGTACGAAACATAATATCTTATGGCAAAAGCTTTAAATCCAGACGTAGTATAATGTCCCTCTCAAATCTCTACAAACCGGAAGTCGTCTCTGACATGACAGGTGCCCAAATGGCATGCTGGGAAAGAAAACCTATTCAAGTAATCCATCACTACGTACTGTTTTCTCAAGATTAGAGGGGTCAATCGTTTATGAAAACAAAATGTTGGACATGACCTGATGTTCTTAAAATCCCGTAATCTGTTCTTAAACCCACGGCCTTATGTTATTTTACGATATTATCGAGATATATTCTTAACAATAATAGTAAAATATATATAATTTATAATTATTACAGAGATGGACCATTCCATTGTTTCCGTTAGAACAATCGTCCCGTATATACGATCCCGAACATGATCTTCGCTCACGGGTGCCTTCCTCCCTCCCTCTATCAACCCCTCCTTTGCCATTTTTCGCGTCACTCTCCAAGCATCACCATCGAAACCACACAAAACCTTTCTGGAAACAGTACCCACTTTTTATCTATCATGCGTGCGCATTTGAGATTTTTTTATCTGAGATGCCCTCTGTTAAAATTCTCTTTGTGTCTGAGAGAGTATTAGTTGTATTATATAATATGCAACTGGTGGTGCGCGTATCTTTAATGAAACATAAATAACGCCAGCCCGGGGATCAGATAGCACGTGATGAAAGCCGATTGTAATCTTCATATTTGTCGCCAGGAAATGTGAAGCTTCAGAGTGCGTGCACGGTCACTCGGCAGACATGTGCACGCGTCACTACGGAATGTGAAGGGAACATGAGTCTTAAAGATTTGAAATGATTACGTTCCGTATTTTTTGTAACGGAAGTTGCTTTCGATAGTAGTAAACATTTCTGTTTTTCTTTTAAAAGAGTTGTCGTTTTTAAAAGTTTCTTTTTAGAAGTGGGTTTTTTTTGGCGTATGTATGTCGGATTTTGAGGGGATTCGTCCTTCAACACTCAGAGTAATGAAACTAAAATGTGTGCGAATTTAAAATCTATTCAAATAGGCGCGAGTGTATGAGTTACGGGCGGGACTTCTGTTCATTGAAAACTTACCATAATTCTCCATAGTAATGGAAGCTTTTAAATGACATTTCTGATAAAAGAAATTTGCTGAATAACCTCAAAATGTATGATACGTGGAAGCAGGGCATTTGTGATAGTCTGTATTACGAAAATGTACTAACGACCTTATTCTCTTTTGTTCACAATTTTTAATATAGCATCGACAAAATATTCATTGGTATGAAAGGATCATGTATATATAATATTTTCACATTAAAAAAATCATTTAAAACATAACATCGTCAATAAGTCAATAAACCATGTTTTGTTACGATCTCGTCGAGAAAAAAGAAACTGGTACAAAGTTGTTCCGTGTTGATGAAACCTTGATTTGACCTCCGTAAAAGACTGTAATTGGGTATATGAAACAAATTATTTTTATTTCTGATTCACGAACCGTTAAACCGTTGAAAGCAGAATTAACGAAATCATATTTTGAATCGATCTCATCGAGAAATAAGAAACTGGTACACAGTTGCTCTTTATTGATGAAACCTTGATTTGACCTCCGTAAAACACTGTAATTAGGTATATGAAATAAATACTTTTTATTTCTGCAATTCACTAACCGTTAAATCGTTGATAGCACAAAGAATGAACGAAATCATGTTTTGTTACGATCTCGTCGAGAAAAAAGAAACTGGTACATAGTTGCTCCGTGTTGATGAAACCTTGAATTGACCTCCGTAAAAGACTATAATTGGGTATATAAAATAAATTATTTTCATTTCTGATTCACCACTATTCATCAATTTGCCGATGGCATTGAACAAGACATGCTCTGCATCAATGTAAACAAATGGTTCTTGTTAAGAGTTTGCGGAGATAGTACTGGTGCAGACAGAGTTCACTGCCGTGATGTACAGATATGTTAACATAGATTAGTTAGCATTATACAAATCTGATACTAAACCCCAGGTAATGTATACAAAAATAACTGGAGGATAAACTTTTGATTGTAAATACACAAACCGGTTTACCCACGACGAGAAGAATATATACAGCTGTTGATCATCGGAACAACTCTTACATTTGTGTGTCGGTAACACTTACCTTGATTGAATTTTGAGTAATGAGCATAGTAGTATATCCAGGTAGGAAATAAAATGCATTGTGAGTTGGGTTTTTTTTGTTTTTGTTTTTGTTTTTTTGGTGTTTTTTTTTTTTTTTTTGTGTGTGTTTTCCCCCCATTGCCATCAGTTGGCATTTACAGGCAATATGACTGCAATTTGTCAACATACGAATTTGTCAAGTCCTACGGTGGTAAAAGAACTGGATAGTAACGCCAGTAATATATGGACACCTCTGTATATGATATGGAATTCATTAACCTCGTTATAACAAGATATCTTTCTTGTAATAACGATATACTGAAATTGTCATCTTGTTATTACAATAGAAGAAAAATAAATCCATGTGACACGTACAGGCCGCCGTAGTCGGGTACCTTCCATGGGAAATAAACCGCTCACTTAGTGACGATAAGTTTGTCTGTGGTTTAGAGATGAAATCCTTCAGTAGTTACTGTCACTTTAGGTACTTTGGCAAATTTACACAAAGCAATGTTAAGGCTGTGTAGATTGGCGATATATCTTTCAGAGTACGTACGTACAGCGATAGTATACTGGCGGCGCGTTCGATGTTGTCCGGAACAGTTTGTTATGATGCACACACCCGACAAAGCTGAAGAGGAAGGCGAGTGATGCCGCGCGCGGTGATAAAGACAGAAACTGACCGGAGATCAACAAACGGACTGACCTTATCGGAGCAGTGATATATGAAATAGTGCCAGCCTGCTGACAGCTATGATTGGTCACTTATCAGTACCGGTCGGGGGTTAATTAGCCCCTCCGCCGATTTCTTCCTCGCCTCTGTGATAATGGTACGGTGGCTATCTGACCGGAGTCTAGTGCTGCCACCTGTTGGTGGTGTCAGATCTAACCATTAGCCCCCGGAGCATCAGGTGAAAGCTGATTTACGCCATTTCGTTATCGATACGTCCGAGGTGTTTGGGACTATATAATTTCTACAACTGACTGTGGCAGGCGATGTTGGATGACATGGTAGATTAGAAATTAGCCGACCATTATGATTAGGTATAAAACACTAACTTGGTGGCATTTAGTCTGTGTAAACAACACTTTAGAACCTCTTACCTGTTCTAATAGAGCTGCCGGTATTGACATGGAGCGTTTCTTGATGAAATGTGTTTATTGCAGAATCTAATCAGGACTTCAAAGGTTTTATATGATATGTGAAGGAAGGCAATAACAATGGTTTTAATTCTTACAATATATATCCACAATTTCAATGAAATTTTGCAGAAACCTTCCATGGCCAAAGGTCATCTAAACTTGTGAATTATGTTGTCCCGTCCCCCAGGGGGCCTGAGGTGTGGAGCATAATAGATCAAATTGACTAAAATTTCAAAAAGCTTTTTCTCAAGGCCCAGATATGTTAGAATCAAGTGTTCCTATAAATTGAAGGGTACAAAAATTGTGAATTTCATGAACTTTAGGTTTCACGTTTCCCCCTGGGGGGAGGTAACATTTACTACAGTTTATTTAAGGAATATCATTTCGAGCATCATTTATTGAATTACTAATGGAAATAATTCAAAACTGATTAGAATTATAAGTTTGGGGTGACAGTTTGATGCTATGCACATATTGGCCCTGACTGACACCAAGGGGGTGAATGGCGGGGTCAAAATCGGTGGAATTGACTGAAATAAATGTAAATTAGAAATGTTAGGTGGCCTTTAAGGTCCAAAGTCCTCTTATTGTTAATGAGTTCTAAACGTGAATAAGAAAAATTGCATGTCCAAGAGCAACTGTATTTACAAATACAATAAGATTTTGTCCGGTTTACGGGAAATAAAAAGATGTTATAGAATGTGATAATAGTGTAATTGAAAGATAAGAAACTACTCTGTTGTCTTTGAAAATTTAGTACCATCGTCAAATTCTAGCTTTATCTGACTTCTCCCCGATAGAACATTTATGGGACGAGTTGGACAGAAGGATGAGATGTAGGCCGTACCCTGTATGCAACATCGCTCAGTTGACACTGGATGAGGAATGGAACCGTTTGACAATGAACAGTGTTAATACCCTGCACTAGAGTCCGTACAACTAGTGTAAATATTGGGGCAGTAGGTGGGGTGAGGGATGGGGATGGGGTTTGGGGTGGGGGTGGGGGGATACACGATATTGGTTGGCTTAGAACGATATTCTTTTCGAGAGGGATACTTGGATCAACATGAAATTTGACTTTGGTACCAAATGTGCATAGATGACAGAGTAGTTCTGTAGCTTTCAATTACACCATTATTGCCTTATACAACATATTTTGTATTTCCCGAAGTAAACCGGGCAATATCGAATTGCGTGTCCCATTCCCGTTCAGTATATGCATGTATGTATGTGTGTAGGGGATGTGGGTGTGGATTTGGGTGGGAGTGTCTGTATATGTCCAATAGCTACCATATCACCATTCATGAAACAGTTTAAACCTTTACCATGGCGGTAGGGAATATTTCGTGAAGACCCCGACGAGGCTTTATTGATAACATGTACAAACATCAGCGACATGACGTGTGCATATGTGAAATCACTTTTATAAAAAAGAAATATGGTGTATTCAAAGTTCACACGCACTTTCAGGGTTCATGGCAGCATATGGGGACATGCCGTCAACGATGCTTGTATCGAAATATCGTTTGGCATACATTTTTTTTTCGGTCGGGAGAACATTTGCCTATGTTTATTATTTCTTTATGTGCCTTCTGTGTAGTACCAAATACCACTTTTATCCTCCCTTCGAGTTCCCATTGACAAAGAGGAGGCATTGCAGCGCCAGCTGACTGGAGTACGGGGTCAATTTAACGACAAGAAATATCTCCGTAATATCAGATGTTTGAGACGTCAAGGTGAAATTTAACAAGAAAAATCTTCGTAATATCATATTTCAGTCCAAGGTGAAATTATCCGTGATTTTGTCTGGTATATTTTATGAAAAATAACCATAGAACACATTCACAATTTTTCACATGTTTTGTCAAGTACGACGTCTGTTCCTTTTTGGCAAGACTTGGCAACAAACTGGGACCACTTGGCCGGGTCCGCGCCGGAGTATTGACAAACTCTCCCGGGATAGCGAATTGATATTTGTGACAACTTGACACGAAATTGCCGAATGTGTGCAATGCATTAAGTAAAGTTGTATATAAGTTGACATTTAATAGACTGCACTCGATTGGAACGCTGCTTTAGAGTAGTTCTAAGGAGTAGCCGTCTTTTCTTGTGTTTATTTAATATCGAAACACTAGCACAACTTTTACGATTTTTAAGAGGTCCTTGTCCAGAAGTGTCTCGGCGTCTGCTCTTAGATTGTCTACGTATGCATGTGAATATTGATCATACAGATTTGGAAATACCACATATTAAACTAAAATCTGACTTCAAATGAATACAAAACGAACACGTCCCTCGCCATAATTGATATATTCATTTAATTAACAAAAATGTAACAGGTCGGTTTAAAATACACATTCACAAAAATACGAAACGAAACAGTCATCTAAGTGTTTTGCATCAATGGAACTTCAAATATTAATTTGAATGGTAAATTCTTGAAATTTCTTCTTTAGGACATACAGGTACATGTAATTTTTACCGTTATTTCTGACACGGGGTAAATAATTTCGAATATTGACCGAGAAATGTTCTATTTCCTCTCTGCACGTGATTATGCAGATTTAAACTTTCTTTTACAACAATGGTGAACCAAATTATATCAATTAATATTAATCACGCTTGGTTGCCCGGATGGAAGTGCGCGTGGGGTCTTACTGTGGGAGGAAACCAGAGTACCCCGGGGAAAACCAACGTGGTCGGGCATGCGCAGGTGTCCCCATATATTTTTTATGTCCGATCGGGGAATCGAACCCCGGTCGCCTAGCTTAAGCACTAGTATGTTACCACTGTATCATCCGACCAAGTGATTATGTGTATATACAACGAGGACGAGGATATTTTGCAATTAAATTAATAACGAAGGCCGCAGGCCTGAGTTATTAATTAAAATTGCAAAATATCCGAGTCCGAGTTGTATATCCTGCAACAATACACGAGTCATCGTTAATTATTTCTATTCTACCATGTACTGTTTAGTTCTGAGATCGACCTCTTTCTAATAGAAAAACAGCAAAGAAACCCAGAGAAAACCTTGTAATTTATTTCTTGAGTATTGCATTATTTGTTGTCGAAATATACAGGCAATACAGTACTACGATAAGAGCATCTATCATATGGCATTGATTTTGAAAATTTAAAAAAAAAAAGGATAAAAAAAGGGGGCCTCCGTAGGATTCGAACTCGCGTCTTGATAAAAATTTATTGAAAGACTAACCCATTAGCCCACTCGGCTATAGTAACCTTTTATAAAATGGGTGAATATTATATATATAAACTGTAACAGCCGTGACTCACGACCGTGTATTATTGGCACGATGTCCAATCTATCTTCTGTGGTGTGAAGACGATATGCCAATGTCATTATCACAGGATCGAGTGTTTGCCTCAAATGAATCACACGGCCTTGAAATTCCAGTAAGACATTTAGCGCTTGACTTGACTATCGGATGTAGATCGAGTCGGTCCTAATATTTTAGCGTACCACGAGATGACATTTTCGCGATGGTGTCTCAACTTTGCCAGCGTCGTTATCAATTCACTGAAATTCTTGGAATAAAATGTATGATTTGTTTTTCTAAACTTGTTCTGATGTTTTAGTACTGCTAATATTTGTTTATCAATATAATTATTCCGGATATGTCGTTCGTGTCTGGTTTCATAGAGTTCGATATTAGTCACGCCTTGCACTGTAGCTCTTCAATCAATAACGTAATAAAGTTCACTTCCGAAGTTTCATTTCAATGTCGTGTTTCGTTTCTCTTCATCCCATTCACAAGGCTTGTATTTTTGTCAATGTAAGAATCTTCTTCTTCCGGTAGGGGTCCTCCAGTCTCCAGGGAATACTGGGACCTATTTATCCATTCCCTAATAAAATCGGGGTCACCCTGTAAGTTCATTCGGCTAACCTCGGCCGATTCCAGTACCCTTCATCTTAGATGGAGTTACGGAATCGGCCGAGATGTGACGAGTGCCTGTAAGTTATATGTAAAATACAAAAAAAAAATGTAATATGTCCGCTCATCTGCAACATATTGACCAATGGCTTGATTATTTTTTTTCTGAGAACATGTACCGCTTCCAATCATGATCGTAATATGTATTTTAGGGGAATTCTTTCATGCAATAATGAAAACGAAAAATGTCTTTGATTTATGGGTGAAGCTCCATTAAATTAAAGTCTATGTCTATTTTTTATTGGGTATGCTGTTCATTTTAATTAATTTATGTCATAGCTACATTTTAACGTATTTCAAAAATGTGTGCAAAATTTTCAAAGTAGATTAAATAGGTAAAATCTACCACCAAATTTGAGAAGACGTAATCGGCGATTGACAGGATAGCTGTGACTAATCAGTTACCAGATTACACGTGGTATCTAAGGAGTTTCATGCACGCGCAGCACGGGCCGACACTATATGCACGGTCGGAGGCGGTTGAATGTTTACACCCTGCCATCGGTTGTGTATTAATGCGCGGTAGTAATTGCTGCAGCATCAGAACAACTCGAGAATAACAGAGAAACTCTCGACACGTGACCTTGAAAAGGTCCAGACGCTATCGCTCGTTCTCGCACAGCACGTGTTTTTGCCATCAAGCAGACGGAGGTTAATCATTATTTGTAAAGTGTGCGCGGCTTCAGCTTTGAGAGTCCGTCTGTTACGTCTGGTTTCGTCACGACCGAAATCCACAAAGAATCTCAACTAGAAGGTCGAATATAAGTAAAACTGCAACAGATATCAACAACAAGTATACTTTATTGTGGGAACTCAAGGTCACATGTCCCCGCTGTAAATATTTTGGTAACTCAGGCCACCTCCCTTGTAAATAAAATGTGGCCCTCAGGTCACCTCCCCTTATATACAATGTGATCCCTCCGGTCACCTCCCCTTGTATACAATGTGACCCCTCAAGTCACCTCCCCCTTGTATACAATGTGACCCCCTCAGGTCACATCCCCCTTGTATACAATGTGACCCCCTCAGGTCACCTCCCCCTTTTATACAATGTGACCCCTCAAGTCACCTCCCCCTTGTATACAATGTGACCCCCTCAAGTCCCCTCCCCCTTCTATACAATGTGACCCCTCAAGTCACCTCCTCCTTCTATACAATGTGACCCCCTAAGGTCACCTCCCCTTGTATACAATGTGAGCCCGTCAGGTCGCCCCCCCCCCCCCCTTCTATACAATGTGACCCCCTCAGGTCACCTCCCCTTGTATAGAATGTGACCCCCTCAAGTCACCTCCCCTTGTATACAATGTGACCCCTCAGGTCACCTCCCCCTTGTATACAATGTGACCCCCTCAGGTCACATCCCACCTATGTATACAATGTGACCCCCTCAAGTCACCTCCCCTTGTATACAATGTGACCCCTCAGGTCACCTCCCCCTTGTATACAATGTGACCCCCTCAGGTCACCCCTTGTATACAATGTGACCCCCTCAGGTCACCTCAACTTGTATACAATGTGACCCCCTCAGGTCCCCCCCTTCTATACAATGTGACCCCCTCAGGTCCCTCCCCCCTTGTATACAATGTGACCCCTCAGGTCACCTCCCCCTTGTATACAATGTGACCCCCTCAGGTCACATCCCACCTATGTATACAATGTGACCCCCTCAAGTCACCTCCCCTTGTATACAATGTTACCCCGTCAGGTCACCTCCCCCTTGTATACAATGTGACCCCGTCAGGTCACCTCCCCCTTGTATACAATGTGACCCCCTCAGGTCACCTCCCCCCTGTATACAATGTGATCCCCTCAGGTCACCTCCCCTTGTATACAATGTGACCCCCTCAGGTCACATCCCCCTTGTATACAATGTGACCCCCTCAGGTCACCTCCCCTGTATACAAATGTGACCCCCTCAGGTCACCTCCCCTTGTATACAATGTGACCCCTCAGGTCACCTCCCCCTTGTATACAATGTGACCCCTCAGGTCACCTCCCCCTTGTATACAATGTGACCCCTCAGGTCACCTCCCCTTGTATACAATGTGACCCCCTCAGGTCACCTCCCCCTTGTATACAATGTGACCCCCTCAAGTCACCTCCCCTTGTATACAATGTGACCCTCAGGTCACCTCCCCTTGTATACAATGTGACCCCTCAGGTCACCTCCCCTTGTATACAATGTGACCCCCTCAGGTCACCTCCCCTTGTATACAATGTGACCCCTCAGGTCACCTCCCCTTGTATACAATGTGACCCCCTCAGGTCACCTCCCCTTGTATACAATGTGACCCCCTCAGGTCACCTCCCCTTGTATACAATGTGACCCCTCAGGTCACCTCCCCCTTGTATACAATGTGACCCCCTAAGGTCACCTCCCCTTGTATACAATGTGACCCCGTCAGGTCACCCCCCCCCCCCTTCTATACAATGTGACCCCCTCAGGTCACCTCCCCTTGTATAGAATGTGACCCCCCTCAGGTCACCTCCCCTTGTATACAATGTGACCCCTCAGGTCACCTCCCCCTTGTATATAATGTGACCCCCTCAAGTCACCTCCCCTTGTATACAATGTGACCCCTCAGGTCACCTCCCCCTTGTATACAATGTGACCCCGTCAGGTCTCCCCCTTGTATACAATGTGACCCCCTCAGGTCACCTCCCCCCTGTATACAATGTGATCCCCTCAGGTCACCTCCCCTTGTATACAATGTGACCCCCTCAGGTCACATCCCCCTTGTATACAATGTGACCCCCTCAGGTCATATCCCGTTGTATACAATGTGATCCCCTCAGGTCACCTCCCCTTGTATACAGTGTGATCCCCTCAGGTCACCTCCCTCTTGTATACAATGTGACCCCCTCAGGTCACCTCCCCCTTGTATACAATGTGACCCCCTCAGGTCACCTCCCTCTTGTATACAATGTGACCCCTCAAGTCATCTCCCCCTTGTATACAATGTGACCCCCTCAAGTCACCTCCCCTTGTATACAATGTGACCCCTCAGGTCACCTCCCCCTTGTATACAATGTGACCCCCTCAGGTCACCCCCCTTGTATACAATGTGACCCCCTCAGGTCACCTCACCTTGTATACAATGTGACCCCCTCAGGTCCCCCCCCTTGTATACAATGTGACCCCCTCAGGTCCCTCCCCCCTTGTATACAATGTGACCCCTCAGGTCACCTCCCCCTTGTATACAATGTGACCCCCTCAGGTCACATCCCACCTATGTATACAATGTGACCCCCTCAAGTCACCTCCCCTTGTATACAATGTTACCCCGTCAGGTCACCTCCCCCTTGTATACAATGTGACCCCGTCAGGTCACCTCCCCCTTGTATACAATGTGACCCCCTCAGGTCACCTCCCCCCTGTATACAATGAGATCCCCTCAGGTCACCTCCCCTTGTATACAATGTGACCCCCTCAGGTCACATCCCCCTTGTATACAATGTGACCCCCTCAGGTCACATCCCGTTGTATACAATGTGATCCCCTCAGGTCACCTCCCCTTGTATACAATGTGATCCCCTCAGGTCACCTCCCTCTTGTATACAATGTGACCCCCTCAGGTCACCTCCCCCTTGTATACAATGTGAGCCCCTCAGGTCACCTCCCCCTTGTATACAATGTGACCCCTCAAGTCATCTCCCCCTTGTATACAATGTGACCCCCTCAGGTCACCTCCCCCTTGTATACAATGTGACCCCTCAAGTCATCTCCCCCTTGTATACAATGTGACCCCCTCAGGTCACCTCCCCCTTGTATACAATGTGACCCCTCAAGTCACCTCTCGTTGTATACAATGTGACCCCCTCAGGTCACATCCCCCTTGTATACAATGTGACCCCCTCAGGTCACCTCCCTTGTATACAATGTGACCCCCTCAGGTCACCTCCCCCTTGTATACAATGTGACCCCCTCAAGTCACCTCCCCTTGTATACAATGTGACCCCTCAAGTCACCTCCCCCTTGTATACAATGTGACCCCCTCAGGTCACCTCCCCCTTGTATACAATGTGACCCCGTCAGGTCACCTCCCCCCTTGTATACAATGTGACCCCCTCAGGTCACCTCCCCTTGTATACAATGTGACCCCCTCAGGTCACCTCCCCTTGTATACAATGTGACCCCTCAGGTCACCTCCCCCTTGTATACAATGTGACCCCCTCAGGTCACCTCCCCCCTTGTATACAATGTGACCCCCTCAAGTCACCTCCCCTTGTATACAATGTGACCCCTCAGGTCACCTCCCCCTTGTATACAATGTGACCCCCTCAGGTCACCTCCCCCTTGTATACAATGTGACCCCTCAGGTCACCTCCCCCCTGTATACAATGTGATCCCCTCAGGTCACCTCCCCTTGTATACAATGTGACCCCCTCAGGTCACCTCCCCCTTGTATACAATGTGACCCCCTCAGGTCACCTCCCCCTTCTATACAATGTGATCCCCTCAGGTCACCTCCCCTTGTATACAATGTGATCCCCTCAGGTCACCTCCCTCTTGTATACAATGTGACCCCCTCAGGTCACCTCCCCCTTGTATACAATGTGAGCCCCTCAGGTCACATCCCCCTTGTATACAATGTGACCCCCTCAGGTCACCTCCCCTTGTATACAATGTGACCCCCTCAGGTCACCTCCCCTTGTATACAATGTGACCCCCTCAAGTCACCTCCCCTTGTATATCATGTGACCATTTCAGGTCACCTCCTCCTTCTATACAATGTGACCCCCTCAGGTCACCTCCCCCTTCTATACAATGTGACCCCCTCAGGTCACCTCCCCTTGTATAGAATGTGACCCCCTCAGGTCACCTCCCCTTGTATACAATGTGACCCCTCAGGTCACCTCCCCCTTGTATACAATGTGACCCCCTCAAGTCACCTCCCCCTTGTATACAATGTGACCCCTCAGGTCACCTCCCCCTTGTATACAATGTGACCCCCTCAGGTCACCTCCCCCTTGTATACAATGTGACCCCCTCAGGTCACCTCCCCTTGTATACAATGTGACCCCTCAGGTCACCTCCCCCTTGTATACAATGTGACCCCCTCAGGTCACCTCCCCCTTGTATACAATGTGATCCCCTCAGGTCACCTCCCCCTTGTATACAATGTGACCCCCTCAGGTCACCTCCCCCTTGTATACAATGTGACCCCCTCAGGTCACCTCCCCTTGTATACAATGTGATCCCCTCAGGTCACCTCCCCTTGTATACAATGTGATCCCCTCAGGTCACCTCCCCTCTTGTATACAATGTGACCCCCTCAGGTCACCTCCCCCTTGTATACAATGTGACCCCCTCAGGTCACCTCCCCCTTGTATACAATGTGACCCCTCAAGTCACCTCCCCCTTGTATACAATGTGACCCCCTCAGGTCACCTCCCCTTGTATACAATGTGACCCCCTCAGGTCACCTCCCCCTTGTATACAATGTGACCCCCTCAGGTCACCTCCCCTTGTATACAATGTGACCCCTCAGGTCACCTCCCCCTTGTATACAATGTGACCCCCTCAGGTCACCTCCCCCTTGTATACAATGTGACCCCCTCAGGTCACCTCCCCCTTGTATACAATGTGACCCCCTCAGGTCACCTCCCCTTGTATACAATGTGACCCCCTCAGGTCACCTCCCCCTTGTATACAATGTGACCCCCTCAGGTCACCTCCCCCTTGTATACAATGTGACCCCCTCAGGTCACCTCCCCCTTGTATACAATGTGACCCCTCAGGTCACCTCCCCTTGTATACAATGTGACCCCCTCAGGTCACCTCCCCCTTGTATACAATGTGACCCCTCAGGTCACCTCCCCCTTGTATACAATGTGACCCCCTCAGGTCACCTCCCCCTTGTATACAATGTGACCCCTCAGGTCACCTCCCCTTGTATACAATGTGACCCCCTCAGGTCACATCCCCCTTGTATACAATGTGACCCCCTCAGGTCACATCCCGTTGTATACAATGTGATCCCCTCAGGTCACCTCCCCTTGTATACAATGTGATCCCCTCAGGTCACCTCCCTCTTGTATACAATGTGACCCCCTCAGGTCACCTCCCCCTTGTATACAATGTGAGCCCCTCAGGTCACCTCCCCCTTGTATACAATGTGACCCCTCAAGTCATCTCCCCCTTGTATACAATGTGACCCCCTCAGGTCACCTCCCCCTTGTATACAATGTGACCCCTCAAGTCATCTCCCCCTTGTATACAATGTGACCCCCTCAGGTCACCTCCCCCTTGTATACAATGTGACCCCTCAAGTCACCTTCCCTTGTATACAATGTGACCCCCTCAGGTCACCTCCCCCTTGTATACAATGTGACCCCCTCAGGTCACCTCCCCTTTGTATACAATGTGACCCCCTCAGGTCACCTCCCCTTCTATACAATGTGACCCCCTCAAGTCACCTCCCCTTGTATATCATGTGACCATTTCAGGTCACCTCCTCCTTCTATACAATGTGACCCCCTAAGGTCACCTCCCCTTGTATACAATGTGACCCCGTCAGGTCACCCCCCCCCCCCTTCTATACAATGTGACCCCCTCAGGTCACCTCCCCTTGTATAGAATGTGACCCCCTCAGGTCACCTCCCCTTGTATACAATGTGACCCCTCAGGTCACCTCCCCCTTGTATACAATGTGACCCCCTCAGGTCACATCCCACCTATGTATACAATGTGACCCCCTCAAGTCACCTCCCCTTGTATACAATGTGACCCCTCAGGTCACCTCCCCCTTGTATACAATGTGACCCCCTCAGGTCTCCCCCTTGTATACAATGTGACCCCCTCAGGTCACCTCAACTTGTATACAATGTGACCCCGTCAGGTCACCTCCCCCTTGTATACAATGTGACCCCCTCAGGTCACCTCCCCCCTGTATACAATGTGATCCCCTCAGGTCACCTCCCCTTGTATACAATGTGACCCCCTCAGGTCACCTCCCCCTTGTATACAATGTGACCCCCTCAGGTCATATCCCGTTGTATACAATGTGATCCCCTCAGGTCACCTCCCCTTGTATACAGTGTGATCCCCTCAGCTCACCTCCCTCTTGTATACAATGTGACCCCCTCAGGTCACCTCCCCCTTGTATACAATGTGACCCCCTCAGGTCACCTCCCTCTTGTATACAATGTGACCCCTCAAGTCATCCTCCCCTTGTATACAATGTGACCCCCTCAGGTCACCTCCCCCTTGTATACAATGTGAGCCCCTCAAGTCACCTCCCCTTGTATACAATGTGACCCCCTCAGGTCACCTCCCCTTGTATACAATGTGACCCCCTCATGTCACCTCCCTCTTGTATACAATGTGACCCCCTCAGGTCACCTCCCCTCTTGTATACAATGTGACCCCCTCAGGTCACCTCCCCCTTATATTCAATGTGACCCCCTCAGGTCACCTCCCCCTTGTATACAATGTGACCCCCGTCAGGTCACCTCCCCCTTGTATACAATGTGACCCCCTCAGGTCACCTCCCCCCTGTATATAATGTGACCCCCTCAGGTCACCGAACCCCCTTGTATACAATGTGACCCCCTCAGGTCACCTCAACTTGTATACAATGTGACCCCGTCAGGTCACCCCCCCCCCCCCCCTATATACAATGTGACCCCTCAGGTCACCTACCCCTTCTATACAATGTGACCCCCTCAGGTCCCCCCCTCCCACCCCCCTTCTATACAATGTGACCCCTTCGAGTCACCTCTTCTTTTAATACACGCCTACACGAGACGTCTGTCCGTCTGTCAGAATATCCAAGTCTGGTGTCAGGGCCAGAGGAAACTCGGGCTACAATGGATTGTGATCGACATTGGCAATATAATTCAGAATGCAATAGATATATACACATACCGTTATCTTTTATTGTAACATATGTTTCTGTAAAATCTCTTTGCAGTATTTTATTTGTTTATCTATGACAAACAAACTACAGACATGTGTAATAATACGACAGGCTATATTTGTAAACAAAAATAAGTCTGATTTTACTTGTTCTTATCTTTAAAATGACGACATTGTGACCATTATTATTACAAATCCAAAGTGGTATCGTCATACCTCTCATCACTACACCGGTAATGCTGAGAAGCGGTTAGGACAATCAAAAAGCGAGTATGCGACAACGCGATAATGCGACAGATAAATTTAATCACTTTGTCGTTAAATCTGTTCCGCTTATGGACAACGTTAAAGGAAATCAGATATACGTATGATGCGAATAGCATTGTTTTCAGTGTTTTATATAGGCGCTGCCTTTTTAACTGTCGCTGTCATCTGCATATGGTCGGATTCCCATCATGTTAATACTAGATACACTTGTACCGATACCGATCTCGTTAAAACGAATACGAGATAATACGAGATCGTCATATCAAGGCCGGTAAGTCGTATCTGGAAGAAACATGTAAGCTAACATTACCAGGTGACACTAGTAGATTTCCTGTCGTGAGAAGCATTTTGCAAAATCTCAATTATTAATCTTATTCACAAAATATATGTCTGGAAATATTTCGAACGCGTACAAAATGAAGTATCAACAAACTGAGCAATATTTGTACAGGTGAAAACTCTACATAATGATTTACGGAAAATTATGAGTAATTCTTTGATCATAACTTTACTGGTGTCGTATATCAGACTGCCAGAAGCATCACATATTTTCCTACATGTAAAGTGCAGTTCTATCGTTACCAGTCTACATACACTTCTTAAGTACACCACCGAAACATCCATCTTAGTTAGCTAATAATGTCCGTCCATAACTCTAATTACGAGTGTGCGCTATAGACATTTTCACAACTGCTGTTATACATGCATAATTGCCATAATCTGTTTCCATGTATATTCAGGAGCGTTTTCCCACGGCAGAATTCCGGATAACCGTTGCTGATTCACTCCTTTAGAAACCACTTGTGTGTACCTGTGTTGTGTTAGGCTGCCGTTGTGAAAAAAATATTGATGCGCGCTTTCATTTATTCTGTTTATCTGTTGATAATACAGAACAGGAGCATTTCTCAGGGACTTATCGCTCGATTCATGACCATTAGACCACCATCTGTTCTCTTTATGATGATACTTACCTCATCGGGCCAGATCGCTTCACCCTCATAAAGTAAAGCTGTCCGGTTGCGCGGTGAAGGCCGCATATCAATAATATAGACCCCCTGCCGAGCACGCCCTCTGGAGTAAGAAGAGGAATATTCCCCCATCTTGATAACATATTTCTTCATCTAATTCTTATATGATGAGTATTTCACGTACATTTTTTTATATCGCCGAATCCAACAGCTATCTTAGATTGATGAAACTATTTTGTTATAAAGACACTCACTTGGTGTAGATTTCTGCAATGGGCTCGTCTCATGTAAGATTAGCGCTGCACAATGTTGGTATGTAGGTATGATAAGATAAGAATATAAAATTGAATAATGACTTTAATGTGTGTATGTGTTTTGCATTTCAATGCAATTTCGGTCATCAAAATGTTTGAGCCTATAGAAATATTTGTGACCAGATTCCAAAGGCTTTATAAAATTTGTAGACAGTGAAATACAGCTGGAGGAGACAACTTCGTGCACAACGATCTTTGAAATCAAAGAAAACAGCATTTGTTAATCTATTTATTTGATTGATTGATTTATTTTTATTTATTTATCAATTTATTTATTTTGTTGATTTGTCTATTTTTATATTTTATTCATTTTATTTTATTTTTAAATCTACTTTTTGTGTTTATTTATTTATTTATTTCATTTATTTGTTTTATTTATTTATCTATTTTATGATTTATTCAATTTTATTTTGTATTTTTTTATCTACTTTTAGTATTTGCTTTAGTTATTTATTTCATATATTCATATATTTCATTTATTTATTTATTTATTTTATTTATCTATTTTTATAACCTATTTTTTTTTTTTTATTATTATTTTTACGCTTTACCTCGCATACATGTATTACTCATTGAACGGCGACCTGTTCTTTCATGATCTTTAATTTTTGTTTCGAAGTAACTTTTCTGTAAAAGGCAAAGAAAAAAAAAGCTTTCTTGTGTATTAAATGTACGGTTCACGAAAGAAAGTTGTGAGGGAGAAACTAAACACAAAATGGTGGACACCGACGATAGATCACTTGTAAGGCAGTTATTATATCAAAATTTTAACTTAAAATGTGTGCTGGAAAGAAACAATAAGGTCATCGTTATATTCCATTGCTAAATCTCAAATGCTTAGAACATTCAGTTTGGAGGTCACCTTCTTCGAATCTTGTCTTGAAGCAGTTGTAGTTTTCCTTTTGTCAAAATATGTATGGCATAGACATTTCTTCTGTGTCGTTAACTTACGGTACCCCGCGTGTTTAGGTTCTGATTGCGAATTTATGACGTCATTACTCCGGCTTAGCAATGTATAAAAGTAAAAATGGTTATTTAAAGAAATTAAATATTCTACTCGTTCAATGTATATGTCTGATTGACGCAGAACATAAAAATGAAATTGAAATTAAAACTCAAATCTGAAAATCATTTTTGTGAGATAAAAGTATGACGAATAGCTGATAAGGATAAATTTGAAACAGAACATGAAAGTTAGATAAGACCCAAGGTTTATGATAATCGCCTATCTGAAACAGAACATAAAAATGGGCAGGACCCAACAGGACGTTTTATGATCACGGTTACTCGAGTTATACCGAGATAGAAAACGATGATTTTTCGCTTTTCTATATAAATAACCTTGCGAAGTGTTAAACGATTTAGAATCTAACCCACTGACCCATATTTGTCTATATACTATGACTTGGCTACATGGTCTTGTTTGATGTGAAAAGATAAACGAAAATTCTCATAGACATGTTTATCATACGTGTTTGTCGACAAATCCCACAGGTAGGACAATTTTTAGCTGTTCTGAACATTTTTGAGAGTGCTTTTTAATAACCCTTTATGCTGCATAATAGAGCTGCTTAATCCTTCTAGAACTCTTCAGTGACACTTGAAGCCAAGAAGGAAGGGGAATCAGAAAGATCAAATTGGACCTATTTTAAACGAACGTTAAAATAAAGAGGGGGAGGGGCATCACTCCTTAATTTGATCAACTTTGTCATCTTCCGTTATTGATTAATAATACCTTCTTCCAACATGTTCCTGTCCTACCTCTCGGAACATCCACGGTCCAGTTGGACACGTCGTGACTGGAGATCTTCGTAGTATGTCCACGGTCCAGTTGACACGTCGTGACTGGCGACCTTCGTAGTATGTCCACGGTCCAGTTGACACGTCGTGGCTGGCGACCTTCGTAGTATGTCCACGGTCCAGTTGACACGTCGTGACTGGCGACCTTCGTAGTATGTCCACGGTCCATTGGACACGTCGTGACTGGCGATCTTTGTAGTACATCCACGGTCCATTGGACACGTCGTAACTGGCGATCTTCGTAGTACGTCCACGGTCCAGTTGGACACGTCGTGACTGGAGATCTTTGCAGTACGTCCACGGTCCAGTTGGACACTTCGTGACTGGCGATCTTCGCATTATCCGAAATGATGACTAAGGAGACTTTTTTCATAACCGGTCCGAATTATCGTGACAATTGGAATATGAACTTTCAAAAAACTTACGGATTTTATGGAATAATATGCAAGAGACTAGGAAAAACGAGTATATGTATACTGTATTGGATTCATTGTCGGAGTGGTTGAATCCATTAGGTCCATAATTCTTAAAACAACAGGCAGCTAGAACTCCAAAATGAAAACAAACAAAACACAAGTCTGTGTATCTTGATCCCGATGTCAAAACCACACTTAACGATCTACTTGACAGGTTTGTGGTTGTGCCTGCAGATAAGACATCCAGTAGCTAGTCTTGATGGATAACAAGGGGAGCCCTACTTGCACTTTATTCGAGTTTCGGTAAGACGAAATACAGACCAATTATACTTAGGTATTGCAATCTTAAAGTATTGCAATCTTTCAAAATACCAAATAACGAGAGGGATGCAGACCTACTTCGTTTATATTGGATTCTTAGACTTTCACAATAATCCTTATAAACAACGTTTTATTGCTAGGTCCAGAAGTTGCTGAAATATGACCTTATTCAAACTTTTTTCTGCCATTCTTAGTACTAGAAAGTCTTGGTTGCAATCCTATTGGGATACTGTTTACTTCAGATGTGAATTTAATGGCATGTGAATTTTAAGTTCTCTAAAGAATTCTTGATCATTCTTGAGCATCCGCTTCTAAAATGGTCCTCTCATTACACTAGCGTTCCCAATTAAGAAACGCCTCCGTTCTCTTGTGATGAGAGAGTTCTTTTCCATGAAAGGCGAACAGCCTTATACACACATACATCGTTAACCATACCACTAGCTTCCCAAAGAAATGGAATCGTGAAAAGGATTAAATTTCTGTTGGACAGCATCGTTGATAAGTTTGGTGACAAATTCTTCCGACAGACCGTATTGCCGTACCTGTGGTAACAAACTTAGTCCTCTCTTGACCGACGTGTTGTTTTCAAGCGAAACTAGTAATATTAACGACTTCATCAGAACAGGTAACAGAGACTTGTGAAGTCCTTCAATTTTACCTTTATGTAATTATATTGACAATACGTTATCTTTAAATAACAAAACACTTTATCGACCGTTTCGATAGGACTTGAAATCAGGGACACTGCAGACTTTTCAACATTTGTGACTTACCTCCATCTTTACTTAAAACTAAGCTGTGTGATAACGTGATGCTTTTAACCTCCCAATTGTTAATTTTCCATTTCTTGATAGTAGCATATCTGTTCCCCTACCTAAGTTGTCCCAGTTAATTTTTCCATTTCTATAAAATAACATACTTGTTTCCCCTACCTACATTGTCCCCGTTGTTAACTTTCCATTCTATAAGGTAACATTCGTGTTTCCCCTACCTAAGTTGTCCAAGATGTTAACTTTCCATTTCTATCAGGTAGCATACCTGTCCCCCCCCCCCCCCCCCCCCCCCCACCCCCCACCCCCTTCCAGATAGTAACATACCAGCTTCCCTGACCTACGATATCCCAGTTGATTCGATATTCAAGAACTTAACGATATCCAAGACAGACTTTGACTACTGACGAGAAATTAACAACACAATTTTCAAGAGATACATGCTGATGAAGATCATGGGAAAGTTTTATGATCTCTCTTGGAATAATCAATTCTTCGTTTTTGCAATTTGAAGTCAGACGTGCCCGAAGCTTGTTAGATATGCATAGGTACCAAATCCTTCCGTAAGTGTTGATGACGTCATTTTAGGGACGTATACGTGTCTGTGTGGGTTGTGCTGGTCTGGACAGGGAACTTTCTTATAATAATGTATACGTAATTCGTGTTCTTCAGAAACCTCCGCACGGCAAAGACCAATTAAAATTTTAATAAGATAACAACGAACCGTTTCTAGACTTGTGTGCCCTGTTCCTGTAACTTAATTAACGAGTCTCGTGAGTTTTAGACGCATATCCTGTGGTTGGTCTATAGTGGTTGTCTCCAGAAACGGTTTTGATGTTACTGATGGAACACCGCATCACCTCCCCATAATTAGTGTCACTCCGCCCAATACTCGAACTCAATAGTCGAGAGAAATTAGTTCATTCAACGCCTCTTAACGAAGAAAGAGAAGCCAAGAAGGAAACAGTGATATCATTTGTGGCGTACATTAAAACAATTTTTTTGAAGTTTCGGTCGTCATAATGTCTCCTTGAGTGAAGACAAAGTAACGGAAGGCTAACGAATACTTCATTAATAATTTCGAGAGGCGTTTTAATCCAAGATGGCTGCCTTTTGGTTAGCTAGAATTAATGCTGCGGTGTCTGTCATTTTAATCATGCTTTGGTCTCGCCCCCATCGCCGAGTTCAGCAGAGCGGAACCCCAACTCATCACTTATCTGCCTAATTGGAGATCGGGGAAGCTTGTCTGGAAAGTCAAAGGAGTAAGGCTCCTTAGAAACGGTCGTTATCACACAGACGCGGTTAACACACCGGATAGTAATCGAACGGGACAGGGCGTGAAGGCGTGAACTTCTGGTGTGGTGTACCACAAGGATTGCCCGTCGAAATAACCACTTACACGCCTTTGTCCCTACATCAACGAATGTCAGTGGAAGAATCAGTGCACGGAGCACCCGTACTCCTAGAGATCATATCAACATTGGTATTGTCGACGCGAGTTATCTTTATGCTTGACAGACA
Source organism: Pecten maximus (assembly GCF_902652985.1). Taxonomy (NCBI): domain Eukaryota; kingdom Metazoa; phylum Mollusca; class Bivalvia; order Pectinida; family Pectinidae; genus Pecten; species Pecten maximus. The sequence continues at coordinate 2,537,460 of NC_047025.1, forward strand.
TAAAAAGTGCATCGCTCGTTCAATCTACACTTGGGATACATTTGTAGGTCTACACAATCCCGCAAATTCATCATAATGGAGCATACTTATACAAGTTTACATAATTCGCATTTTCTACATATATTTCTCTGGTTGCGGTAGAGGTTATCTTGGGTATGGAGAGTAAACCTTTGATACTAGATTTGTGCAGGGTTTTACAGTCCACCCCTGTCATCTCGAGATGTGACAACTCAAAGAATACTAAGCTAAAAGTAAAAACCCAGTCCCGACAATGAAGTTATATATAGAAAATACTCGGGTACTTCAAATACACTGGATATCTCAAAGTTTGTTTTATGACTTCTCTTACTTCGCATAAAAAAAGTTCGGTTATATACAATGTATATATTTTCTTCTTCTTCCTCTTCTTCTTCTTCTTCTTCTTCTTCTTCTTCTTCTTCTCAGACTAAGAGTCAGACTCACAGAATTGAGTGCAGTTGACCCTGGGAAGTCGCATATAAGAGGAAACATAGTTTAAAAACATTTTCATTCAATTTTTTTTTAATTTTTTTTATTATATTAAATAAAATCATGCAACTTATTAAGAGTAGATGGTAACCAGCAAGGGCGGAACTGAAGAATTTCAGATCCGTCTCGCTTGCTGGAGAGGATGGCAGAGAGTTCAAGTAAGTTATGATACTAGGGAAGAAAGAATATTTGTATACATTTTTGTTTCTGTTATTAGGCTATGTGTCGTTGGCAGTTCATAGAGACGATCTTGTGATTTTTTCACAAATAAGTTAACAATGATATTGGCAGAGGATGTAATGATAATGAAATATCAGTATTTATTTATTGGTATTACAATTAGTTTTGGGTTATTAATTAGGCCATAATCTGTTCATGATACTCATAATACCGTTGCCACGCTGCGCGCGTTAGCTTGTGTACATCTATACATTACCCTCCCTCCCCGTTCGGACGGAGTCATCAACTTGATGGCCAGAAGGCGTCTTAATAGTGTCGTAATGTTCATTTTCTGATAACGCGCCATGACAGCTCGTGTTATGGCCTATTGAGTATGTTTGACATCTCAACCTGACGTCACAATGGCGTCCAGCCACAACAATGCCGACTTTCCCGGTGAAATGGGTGGGGAATGCGCAAGGCTACGAAATTACATGCCTGCTCTGATTCAAAACACCTGTCCACAGTGGTCCGTTCCGCCACGTCCAGCACGTGAAATACACGCGGGGGTTTGGTTACGGGGCTTTGCAGTGTGAGTAGTTAACCCCACTTGACCTCGCCACGAGAGGCGGGGTCAAGGACGTGATGTTAGGAGGTCCCCACCATGGAGTCCACTTCAGAACCCAGGGGCTCAATGACATGGCCATATACCTTAGAATTAATCATTTAAAGTCATTTGTGATACTAGAACCCCATGCTACTTAGTAATTCAAGTCCGTGTCATATTAACATGTTGAAGCCACTTATATGTAATTATTTATCCTCTCGCAGGTACACGTATAAACAAATCCGAGTGATATTGATAATTTTCAAATAAATTCATTACCACTATTCCAATGATTTGATAGTTAACATGAAGCGCAAGTAACATTTATATTTACAAACAGAGTCGACCGAATTCCAGTTAGTATTTTTTGCATACGAGTGTATTTCCAAACGTCATCATCATATCATTGTTAAACGATAGGTATTCTATGCGTGTTTTGTGGTACACATGGTTTTCACAATTGCCCCATTTCTATATCGATATCCTACGTGTGAGCAAGTCTTTTAATTTCTCAGTAACTTCAATGTAGAGCGTGTCCCCATTCACCACACACAAGCGTATGAATATATTATGTAAATATTGGGGTACTACTTTCTTCTTCTTTCCAAAGGTTCATGGTTTTACAAACAAACGCCGTGTCTCATTTTGACATCAATTTCAAATATTTTTTTATTTCATTAAATATTTAAACAACTGAGAAATTGATGTAATAAATCAAGTATTGCGATTTATAATTGAAACGAGTGAACTATTTGCTTCAGCTATCTGTCAACGGCTTTTGCCAATGGTTGTCGTCCATGGATAAACTCGACGTCAAAATAATTTTGAACGTAGATCACATCAGATAAACGTTTGTAGCTTTAATATTTGAATTCTGGTAATGTTGTAAATATAAGTATGAACCATTTATATTTTCTTCAATTGATGAGACCGTTTATGAACAATTCAAGAACTCCATTAGATTTATAATCAAATCGATTATCAAAAAGTAAAAGTTGATTTATTTTTGCATGAGAAAATTAAGTATAAGATTGGTCTAATGACATTTCTGTCAAATGGCATGTTAAATACCTTAGTACGCCAGGTCAGGCTATGTGCAATTTACGTAGGTCACATGACACAATTTACCAAGGACACAAGACACAATTTATCAAGGTCACATGACACAATTTACCACGGTCACATGACACAATTTACCAAGGTCACATGACACAATTAACCACGGCCACATGACACAATTTACCACGGCCATATGACACAATTTACCACGGCCATATGACACAATTTACCAACTTGCCTGATTTATCATAATTGCTTGGATGGTATATAAATAAGGGATCGACGTCACGCCGTGAAAAGATGACGTCACCACCAAAATTAATTCGGGCAGGTCTCGTACGTTACGTTGTCTCCGGGGATACAGTATGGACTTCGATCTAAATCTCTCAAACAATTTCAGTTTATTGTTCTTAAAGTAACTTAGATTTAAAAACCCGAAATAATATGTCATGGTCTTGATGTTAAACATCAGTCAGGATTTAACTGATAACCAAGCTTAGTGACCCCTGGCAAGTGGAGACCACATCAGTTGTCATGGTGTTGATGCAGCGCATGCGCAGTCCCAAGCGTGGAGAGTTTTGCATCAAGCGAGACTCGGTGAGGTGCAGTATTGCACAAGAAGAGACCTCTACCGTTTCAGGCCGCAGTGATCCGTATTGTCCTCGCGTGTTAGAAACATCCAGCATGGAATACGGTGTCAAAATTATGCACAGTAAAAATATTTATACGGCGGTATGGAACACGTGCCTGGGACGTGTTGATAGCGGCGGCCATTGTTTATGTTACCGATGCTAACTCAGCTGTCTATGCCGACTTGTGTTTCGTAAAACCTGCTTTCAGTTAGGAGTAGAGTTGATTAGAATTATGAACGAGTGTCAAAGAGCGTGACTTGTACTGTTTTTTACAAAGTAAACGTCGCGTTCCAACTTGTAATGTACACGGAAGGCCAATGTGGACCACACTCCCCACGCGCAAAACACATGGCGACAATTAGGTAAATAGCGATCCGCTAATTCACTTCGACAATGTCTTTTGTAAAAATTCAAAATGGCATTTTGGAATAAATTCTTATGAATAATGGACGGTGAATGAAGTCATCTGGTGCCGGTTTCGGTGTCATATATACATTTCTCGGTGATAAAGACAAAACTCGTAAAACGTGAGGCCATCCACTAGCCCTCCAGACAAACCACTGGCATGGATCATAAACTAGGCTAAAATGGCAATAATGTTGATAGTTTAATAAAAATACACACCCTATCATTAAACATTTCCTGTCACAATACATGTCACAACACACGTCCGACCACAACACAAGTCCGACCACAACACATGTCCGACCATAACACATATCCGACCACAACACACGTCCGACCACAACACACGTCCGTTCACACGTCCGACCATAACACACGTCCATACACACGTCCGACCATAACACACGTCCAACCATATCACACGTCCGACCACAACACACGTCCGTTCACACGTCCGACCATAACACGTCCATACACACGTCCATACACACGTCCAACCACAACACACGTCAAACCATATCACACGTCCGACCATAACACACGTCCGACCATATCACACGTCCGACCATAACACACGTCCAACCATAACACACGTCCGTTCACACGTCCGACCATAACACACGTCCATACACACGTCCAACCATAACACACGTCCGACCACAACACACGTCCGACCACAACACACGTCCAACCACAACACACGTCCGACCATAACACACATCCGACCACAACACACGTCCGACCATAACACACGTCCAACCATAACACACGTCCATACGTACGTCCGTCCACAACACACGTCCATACACACGTCCAACCATAACACACATCCGACCACAACACACGTCCGACCATAACACACGTCCGACCACAACACACGTCCATACGCACGTCCGACCACAACACACGTCCATACGCACGTCCGTCCACAACACACGTCCATACACACGTCCGACCACAACACACGTCCGACCACAACACACGTCCGACCACAACACACGTCCGACCACAACACACGTCCGACAACAACACACGTCCAACCATAACACACGTTCGACCACAACACATGTCCGACCACAACACACGTCCGACCATAACACACATCGGACCACAACACACGTCCGACCACAACACACGTCCGACCACAACACACGTCCGACAACAACACACGTCCAACCATAACACACGTTCGACCACAACACACGTCCATACGCACGTCCGACCACAACACACGTCCGACCACAACACACGTCCGACCATAACACACATCCGACCACAACACACGTCCGACCACAACACACGTCCAACCATAACACACATCCGACCACAACACACGTCCGACCACAACACACATCCGACCACAGCACACGTCCGACCATAACACACATCCGACCACAACACAAGTCCATACACACATCCGACCACAACACAAGTCCATACGCACGTCCGACCACAACACACGTCCATACGCACGTCCGTCCCACAACACACGTCCATACACACGTCCAACCATAACACACGTCCGACCACAACACACGTCCGACCACAACACACGTCCGACCACAACACACGTCCGACCACAACACACGTCCGACCACAACACACGTCCGACAACAACACACGTCCAACCATAACACACGTTCGACCACAACACATGTCCGACCACAACACACGTCCGACCATAACACACATCCGACCACAACACACGTCCGACCACAACACACGTCCGACCACAACACACGTCCGACCACAACACACGTCCAACCATAACACACGTTCGACCACAACACACGTCCATACGCACGTCCGACCACAACACACGTCCGACCACAACACACGTCCGACCATAACACACATCCGACCACAACACACGTCCGACCACAACACACGTCCAACCATAACACACATCCGACCACAACACACGTCCGACCACAACACACGTCCGACCACAACACACATCCGACCACAACACACGTCCTATCATACACAAAATCCTATCCACACACACATCCACTACACTACCATCCACCACAACCTACACATCCATCACACACGTCCGATCCTACACACACCATATCCATCCACATACACACATCTACACTACACACGTCACATACCATATCACTACCACACACACAGTCCTATCACTACACCGTCCATCACTACACTACAACACGTCCATACACACTCCAACCATAACACCCATCACACCACCAACACACGTCCGATCAACCATCAAACACACGTCGACCACTACACACAGTCCGATCACATTACACACGTCCATCAACCACTATACACACGTCCTACACTACACACTCCTATCCTAACACATTCCGACCAACAACACAGTCCTATCACTACACACGTCCATCACTAACACACATCCTATCACTAACACAGTCCTATCTACACACACGTCCTATCACTACACACGTCCTATCACTACACACATCCTATCACTACACACGTCCTATCACAACACGTCCATACGCACGTCCGACCACAACACACGTCCGACCACAACACACGTCCGACCATAATACACATCCGACCACAACACACGTCCGACCACAACACACGTCCAACCATAACACACATCCGACCACAACACACGTCCGACCACAACACACGTCCGACCACAACACACATCCGACCACAGCACACGTCCGACCATAACACACATCCGACCACAACACAAGTCCATACACACATCCGACCACAACACAAGTCCATACGCACGTCCGACCACAACACACGTCCATACGCACGTCCGACCACAACACACGTCCATACGCACGTCCGACCACAACACACGTCCATACATACGTCCGACCATAACACACGTCCGACCACAACACACGTCCGACCACAACACACGTCCGACCACAACACACATCCATACATACGTCCGACCACAACACACATCCATACATACGTTCGACCACAACACACGTCCATACATACGTCAGACCACAACAACCATCGACACAACACATCCGATCAACACACACGTCCTACACTATGTCACACAGTCCTACTCCACCTAACACACACCGTCCATCACTACACACGTCCTATCATTACACACGTCCTATCACTACACACATCCTATCACTAACACAGTCCCATCAACACACGTCGACTCACATACACACATCCTACCACATTACACACGTCCACATAACACACATCCGTACACACATCCTGTCATACACATCCACACACACCAAGTCCTATAACGACACGTCCTGACCACATACACACGTCCTGATCATACACACACGTCCTATCACTACACACATCCTATCACTACACACATCCTATCACTACACACGTCCTATCACTATACACATCCTATCACTACACACGTCCTATCACTACACACGTCCTATCACTACACACGTCCTATCACTTCACACGTCCTATCACTACACACGTCCTATCACTACACACATCCTATCACTACACACGTCCTATCACTACACACGTCCTATCACTACACACATCCTATCACTACACACATCCTATCACTACACACATCCTATCACTACACATCCTATCACTACACACATCCTATCACTACACACATCCTATCACTACACACGTCCTATCACTACAACACTCATCATAACACATCCGATACTCACATCCTAACACTATACACATCCTATCAATACACATGTCCTATCACTACACACGTCCTATCACTATACACGTCCTAGCACTACACACGTCCTATCACTACACACGTCCTATCACTACACACATCCTACACACATCCTATCACTACACACGTCCTATCACTACAACATCTAGCACTATACACAATCCTATCATCACACACATCCATTCACACACACTCCTATCCTACACACGTCCTTCATACACAGTCCATCACTACACCATCGTATCACTACACACATCCATCAGCTACGCATCCATCACACACCATCCATCACTATACACGTCTACACTACACAGTCTATCACACACACATCTATCCTAACACATCCTATCATACACACTCCTATCACTACACACATCTATACTACACATCCTATCACTACAAATCCTATATACACACGTCAATCACTACACACATCCTATCACTAACACGTCTATCACTACACAATCTATCACTACACATTCCTATCATACACGATCCTATCACTAAAACTCTATCATACACACATCCTATCACTCACACGTCCTATCAAAACACTCCTATCATAACACATCCTATCACTACACACATCTACTAAAGTCTATCATAACAGTCTATCATAACATCTCCTAACAACTATCATCCGTATACTACACGTCTACATAAAATTATTCGAATCATCAACTAGAAATTCAGACACAAGTACCAACCATCTAACATCTTAAAAGTCTTCATAAGCTTCATATCAGTCATCAACAACGATCATACACAACTACAACAATCCTTACTAATAGTTCTAAATCCTTAACTATCACTACACACATCCTATCACTACACACGTCCTATCACTACACACGTCCTATCACTACACACGTCCTATCACTACACACATCCTATCATTACACGTCATATCACTACACACGTCCTACCATATTGCAAAAAGTGTAAGTATTGCGAATTCATCATACAGTCGTAATGAAAAGATTCGAGACTTTCCGAGTGTTCGAAGTAACCAACCATATCTTATACATTACTTTACTGAAATTTTACTTCGACTTAGAAAGATCTTCGAGTTATCAGAATTCGAAATATCTCAATTTGACTGTATAATATTCATTGATCATTGACCACAGAAATCGTAATCTTTAAACAAGATAATCATTCTGTAACTACTAGTATTGTCTTCGGAATGTGAGAAAAGTGGCGCTTCCTTATTTTAGCGAGATGAAGGTATGGTGGTATTTCGACCACATTCCAGGGACGATGGGCGCTACAGATTCGAAATGTGTTACCGCATCGTCCGGGGTCTCAAATCTCGCCAACAATGTGCGTTGTCCCACATCAAAGACCTATTGTGTGGCCCCAAATCCTGAGGCGTCTCTCAGATCCGACTTTCATAGCCTGATGCAGGTTTGATGTTTTTTTCTCCCATATGATGTAAACGATAGTAAGAAAGCACGCGCGGCGCATGCATATAATTAAATCTTGATCTCTCGGGAGATTGACTCCTACTGTTTACTATACACTGACCTAGATTTTTTAAAAAATTATTTTAATTAGATAAAACCGATAAAGCAATTAAGCAATAATTAATTAAATATCATACATACGGAAATACGTATGGAAGAGTTGCTCAGTTCATTATAGTTTTCCTTTCGCCGACTAGCAATGTGTCGCCAAAGACTATTCGTCATTCTGCTAATGAAATCGGCAAGGTGTTTCTTATCACACCTACCACGTGCACAGAAGTATCCAATCAGAGAAGAGGTTACAGGTTTAGATGATCCATTGGCATTGATTCACTATTACCATTGATATTTGCACAGGACAAAAGCACGCTATTTGAGGTGGGAGGGTTAGGGGATATTTTAAACACATACCTTTATAGTATTACCAAAGTTAATGGAACACGGTTAAGTTTTGAACAATTTAAAAAAAGTAAACGTTTGATTTTTTTGTATTCTGAATATTCTAGTTAATTTTCCAGTGTGTTGTAGATGTTTGTTTGAAAATTGGCGCCCCATGTAGACCGGAAAGTTACTTTCGTCGCTTGTGTAAGGATATCTTAATATCATATACGAAATGATTTGTAACGAACCCCTGTGATGCATGTCTCCATGTGACACAGGGGATCGCTGTGTGTGTAATTTTCCTGTATATTGCATAACTATCACAGGGGATTGTAACGTGATACATGTCTCCACTATATTACATAACTATCACAGGGGATTGTAACGTGATAAATGTCTCCCCTATATTACACATAACTATCACAGGGGACTGTAGTGTGATACATGTCTCCCCTATATTACACATAATTATCACAGGGGACTGTAACGTGATACATGTCTCCCCTATATTACACATAACTATCACAGGGGACTGTAACGTGATACATGTCTCCCCTATATTACATAACTATCACAGGGGACTGTAGTGTGATACATGTCTCCCCTATATTACACATAATTATCACAGGGGACTGTAACGTGATACATGTCTCCCCTATATTACATAACTATCACAGGGGACTGTAACGTGATACATGTCTCCGCTATATTACATAACTATCACAGGGGACTGTAACGTGATACATGTCTCCGCTATATTACACATAACTATCACAGGGGACTGTAGTGTGATACATGTCTCCCCTATATTACACATAACTATCACAGGGGACTGTAGTGTGATACATGTCTCCCCTATATTACACATAACTATCACAGGGGACTGTAACGTGATACATGTCTCCCCTATATTACACATAACTATCACAGGGGACTATAACGTGATACATGTCTCCCCTATATTACACATAACTATTACAGGGGACTGTAGTGTGATACATGTCTCCTCTATATCACATAACTATCACAGGGGACTGTAGTGTGATACATGTCTCCCCTATATTACATAACTATTACAGGGGACTGTAACGTGATACATGTCTCCCCTATATTACACATAACTATCACAGGGGACTGTAGTGTGATACATGTCTCCTCTATATTACACATAACTATCACAGGGGACTGTAGTGTGATACATGTCTCCTCTATATTACACATAACTATCACAGGGGACTGTAACGTGATACATGTCTCCCCTATATCACATAACTATCACAGGGGACTGTAATGTGATACATGTCTCCCCTATATTACATAACTATCACAGGGGACTGTAACGTGATACATGTCTCCCCTATATTACATTACTATCACAGGGGACTGTAGTGTGATACATGTCTCCCCTATATTACATAACTATCACAGGGGACTGTAGTGTGATACATGTCTCCCCTATATTACATAACTATCACAGGGGACTGTAGTGTGATACATGTCTCCCCTATATTACATAACTATCACAGGGGACTGTAGTGTGATACATGTCTCCCCTATATTACACATAACTATCACAGGGAACTGTAACGTGATACATGTCTCCCCTATATTACACATAACTATCACAGGGGACTGTAACGTGATACATGTCTCCCCCATATTACACATAACTATCACAGGGGACTGTAACGTGATACATGTCTCCCCTATATTACATAACTATCACAGGGGACTGTAACGTGATACATGTCTCCCCTATATTACATAACTATCACAGGGGACTGTAACGTGATACATGTCTCCCCCATATTACACATAACTATCACAGGGGACTGTAACGTGATACATGTCTCCGCTATATTACACATAACTATCACAGGGGACTGTAGTGTGATACATGTCTCCCCTATATTACACATAACTATCACAGGGGACTGTAACGTGATACATGTCTCCCCTATATTACACATAACTATCACAGGGGACTGTAGTGTGATACATGTCTCCGCTATATTACACATAACTATCACAGGGGACTGTAACGTGATACATGTCTCCCCTATATTACATAACTATCACAGGGGACTGTAACGTGATACATGTCTCCCCCATATTACACATAACTATCACAGGGGACTGTAACGTGATACATGTCTCCCCTATATTACATAACTATCACAGGGGACTGTAACGTGATACATGTCTCCCCCATATTACACATAACTATCACAGGGGACTGTAACGTGATACATGTCTCCCCCATATTACACATAACTATCACAGGGGACTGTAACGTGATACATGTCTCCCCTATATTACATAACTATCACAGGGGACTGTAACGTGATACATGTCTCCCCCATATTACACATAACTATCACAGGGGACTGTAACGTGATACATGTCTCCGCTATATTACACATAACTATCACAGGGGACTGTAGTGTGATACATGTCTCCCCTATATTACACATAACTATCACAGGGGACTGTAACGTGATACATGTCTCCCCTATATTACACATAACTATCACAGGGGACTGTAACGTGATACATGTCTCCGCTATATTACACATAACTATCACAGGGGACTGTAGTGTGATACATGTCTCCCCTATATTACACATAACTATCACAGGGGACTGTAACGTGATACATGTCTCCCCTATATTACACATAACTATCACAGGGGACTGTAACGTGATACATATCTCCTCTATATTACACATAACTATCACAGGGGACTGTAGAGTGATACATGTCTCCCCTATATTACACATAACTATCACAGGGGACTGTAACGTGATACATGTCTCCCCTATATTACACATAACTATCACAGGGGACTGTAACGTGATACATGTCTCCGCTTTATTACACATAACTATCACAGGGGACTGTAACGTGATACATGTCTCCTCTATATTACACATAACTATCACAGGGGACTGTAGAGTGATACATGTCTCCCCTATATTACACATAACTATCACAGGGGACTGTAACGTGATACATGTCTCCCCTATATTACACATAACTATCACAGGGGACTGTAACGTGATACATGTCTCCCCTATATTACACATAACTATCACAGGGGACTGTAACGTGATACATGTCTCCCCTATATTACATAACTATCACAGGGGACTGTAACGTGATACATGTCTCCCCTATATTACACATAACTATCACAGGGGACTGTAACGTGATACATGTATCCCCTATATTACACATAACTATCACAGGGGACTGTAACGTGATACATGTCCCCCCTTTATTACACATAACTATCACAGGGGACTGTAACGTGATACATGTCTCCGCTATATTACACATAACTATCACAGGGGACTGTAACGTGATACATGTCTCCTCTATATTACACATAACTATCACAGGGGACTGTAACGTGATACATGTCTCCCCTATATTACACATAACTATCACAGGGGACTGTAGTGTGATACATGTCTCCGCTATATTACACATAACTATCACAGGGGACTGTAGTGTGATACATGTCTCCCCTATATTACACATAACTATCACAGGGGACTGTAACGTGATACATGTCTCCCCTATATTACACATAACTATCACAGGGGACTGTAACGTGATACATGTCTCCCCTATATTACATAACTATCACAGGGGACTGTAACGTGATACATGTCTCCGCTATATTACACATAACTATCACAGGGGACCTTGCTTATTTTCCCATCTTCCGTACATCTTCAATTTTCTGTATGGAAAAATAACATTTGCGAATCTGAAGCAAACTACATTGCTTCAATACCATAACATTTCATGAGACAACTAAGCAATGCAGTCGGCGCAGGGAACTGGTTTTGACGATGTTCAGTCTTGGGAAAACCTCGATCGAGCTATTAGTTATCACTGACCCCTGAAATAAAACGTTTCTACCCGAATGTGCTATTCAATTTGATAGTTAGCCTTTTTTTCTTTTTCTTTCGTTTTCGTTGCATATTTTGACGCCCGATAATGCTCAAAAAATCGCAAAAACACATCAGAACCAGGGTAATGCCTCAATTCTAAACGTAGAATTTCAATCGATGCTGTAGTTTTACGTTTCTTTGATTAAAACCAAATTTCTGATTTTTTTTTTTTTTTTCACATTACGCTTGTGTATGTAATTTGTGAAATCGTACACCCGACCCGTGCTGGGGCTGTATCCTTAAGAACGGAAGCTTACGGACTTCATAATACATCTGTAGGCAATTTGGCAAAGTGTGCAATTTTCATTAAATTAAAGTCGTTATCCTGTAAGGCCCGGTGATAATTTCAAAAATGATTTCGTTACAAGATACCGGACTATGATGTTTTTATATTGCTGCATTTAGAAATAAAAAACATACTCGAGAATGGTATACATATGTTGAAAAATAACTAGAAAATCTGAATATTTCTATTAGTACATGTGGTTTTTGTATGATTCGCTGTTTATATGTTAAGTTGTGAGCCATTAATTCCTCGTACTTGTATCGTATTGCCTTTTAAGTACCGAACTAGCGTTAAATACTAAAGCTGTGTGATCGCCACAGTTACGCGATATACGGTGTCTACACGGTTTCTGCACGATGTATACACGATGTATGTACGATGTCTACACGATGTCTGTACGATGTCTACACGATGTCTGCACGATGTATACACGATGTATGTACGATGTCTACACGATGTCTGTACGATGTCTACACGATGTCTGTACGATGTCTACACGATGTATGTACGATGTCTGTACGATGTCTGTACGATGTCTACACGATGTCTGTACTATGCATACACAATGTCTGTACGAGTTTGCACGATGTTCAAACGATTTCTACATGAGTTCTGCACGATGTCTGTACGATGTCTACACGATGTCTACACGATGTCTACACGATGTCTGTACGATGTCTACACGATGTATACACGATGTCTGTACGATGTATACACGATGTCTACACGATGTCTACACGATGTCTGTACGATGTCTACACGATGTCTGTACGATGTCTGTACGATGTCTGTACGATGTCTACACGATGTCTGTACGATGTCTGTACGATGTATACACGATGTCTGTACGATGTCTGTACGATGTATACACGATGTCTACACGATGTCTGTACGATGTCTGTACGATGTATACACGATGTCTGTACGATGTCTGTACGATGTCTACACGATGTCTACACGATGTCTGTATGATGTATACACGATGTCTACACGATGTCTGTACGATGTCTGTACGATGTCTACACGATGTCTACACGGTGTCTACACGATGTCTACACGATGTCTACACGATGTCTACACGATGTCTACACGGTGTCTACACGATGTCTACACGATGTCTACACGATGTCTACACGGTGTCTACACGATGTCTACACGATGTCTGTACGATGTATACACGATGTCTACACGATGTGTGCGCGATAGAATATATGTGCTCCGTGCATATAAAACCGTACGTACGATGGGCGATCGAAAATATAATATTAATTTCAATTAAATTCCAGGTCCAAATTGTATTGTATTGTGTTATTGTGTTGTGTTATTGTGTTGTGTTATTGTGTTGTGTTATTGTGTTGTGTAATTGTATTGTATTGTGTTATTGTATTGTGTTATTGTATTGTGTTATTGTATTGTATTATTGTATTGTGTTATTGTATTGTATTGTGTTATTGTATTGTATTGTATTGTGTTATTGTATTGTATTGTGTTATTGTATTGTATTGTGTTATTGTATTGTATTATATTGTATTGTGTTATTGTATTGTGTTGTGTTATTGTATTGTGTTATTGTATTGTATTGTATTGTGTTATTGTATTGTATTGTGTTATTGTATTGTGTTATTGTATTGTATTGTGTTATTGTATTGTATTGTATTGTGTTATTGTATTGTGTTATTGTGTTGTGTTATTGTTAGTTATTGTGTTATTGTATTGTGTTATTGTGTTGTGTTATTGTTAGTGTATTGTGTTATTGTATTGTGTTATTGTGTTGTGTTATTGTTAGTGTATTGTGTTATTGTATTGTATTGTGTTATTGTATTGTATTGTTTATGTATTGTATTGTATTTATTGTGTTGTGTAGTATTTCATGTTTTGCAATGAATTTTGTAGTATTGTATTGTTTTGTTTTGTATGGCTGTTGTTATACATTGTATTGTGTTATTGTATTGTGTTGTATTTCATGGTTTTGTAATGTATTGTAGTATTGTATTGTTTTGTTTTGTATGGCTGTTGTTTTACATTGTATTGCTATTTTTTAACGGCCCATCAACAATTTGAATCAATTAGGGCCAAACGTCACCAGATTACAAGGACGTTCACCGAAAGTAGACACATCCAACTCAAATTAAAATGTTAAAAGGTAAAAATTCAAAAACCACTGATACGTAACGAACCGGTTGCCAAATGCATTACATTTCATGATATAGTTCTATCGCACGTAAATAATCAAATATAAGCACTTCGATAAAACGTTTGACAGTGAAAGGCTGATCTCAGATATGACAAATTGGAGGTATCTTTTGGTCCATAGATTTGAGGGATTAGTTTCAATAAAAATTTCTCAATTTCTCACACTGCTTAAAGGTGTGTTAATATTTCTCTTTTGAATGCCAGTCATATCGGCATCTCATATATAGTTGAATGTACGATTCCGCATACAAAATATAGCAAATAATGGCAGTCACAACACTGATCCCTGACGTACTGTACACATACTTCTCAAACGGAACATCCATTTTATAACCTTCATCTGATTCCAAATGCTTCAAACCTGCACTTCAGATCAATGTCTAGGAAAGCTGTAGACACCAGTGATATTCCAATATGAAACAAGGATGACGACCTCTTTGTTTCGCACAATAGTTTGCCCAAATTATGATAATTACATCTTGAAAAGCTTGAAATAAAATCATTTTAAAAAAATATCCATTTCATTAACTTAACTTAAATATGAATTCATTAATTAACTTCATCGGCTAATATTAAATTGTCAACTTTTTTTTAATCTGATATGATTATAAAAATATCGTCAAATATAGATAAAGCATATTGATATAATAGTGGACGACATATCGCATTCGATTTTATTGATCAATCAAATGCCTTGTGACATCACCAAGGAATTATGAATTGTCATTAATATGGATCAATTTTTTTTCTTTAATGATCTGTTTTCATATTAATTAATATAAAAATTAATATAATTTGATAAATCAATATCATAAGTCATAAAGTCGGTCGTATGGCGCAGTGGACAGCAAAATATGCACCCGCCAAGTCGGCAGGGGCTCGATTCCTCAACCAGACATTAAATGGTGTCGGGTCACCGTGTGTTTGGTCGCGAGCAAAGGTAGTGCTACCTAAATCAAGAAATGAATTATTTAATTCGCCTGAAAATTTTATAACAGTTCATTTAACAATACATTTATGTCACAAATCGGAAAAAATGACAATCTATATATATCTATTATACAAAATAATGTTGTAGGGATAGAATGTTCAGTTTTACATTATATTGGAGACGATTTGACCTCTCGCAGATTACCAAGGTAACGAGGATCGTATAAGGCGTCATTAAAAAATGCATATTTGATGTGAAGCTAAATCACTGTACTGTAGCAGATATGACTGGCTTTGATTTTCACAGTTATTAACTAAAACAGTATGCGCTCTTCAATTTTATATTTGATATACAGAATTCATCCATGAACTAGTCATATCATGTAATTAAAGACATTTAACGGCAATAAACTCCGCAGATATGATTCTAACAAACGGGCGAGCCCAGTCGGAGCTCGAAACTGTATATAATAATGACCGGCTTACATAGCTGGTATAATATATAACATGCATATCATATAATTAATAATTTTCAACAGTTTGTAAACATTTATATGTTTATCTACATGTGTAAATCGAACAAGCCCCAGGTGCACGTCAAAATCCGATTCATAGAAACGCTTCTTATTGCCGCTCGGCCTCAGTTATAAGATGAATACAAATGTACTATTAGTTGAGAGGAAAACTGACTTTTTTTTTTTTTTCAAAGCATGAAATTTGGCATAAGTGTACTTTGGGCTAAAACTAAAAGATTGAGATATTGAGGCATCGTAAAAAAATAAATAGATAAATAAAATACTTCTGTTTTTTCAAGATGGCGGCATTTTTTACCGGTAAGATTGAGTAGGGGTAACGAATGCTGTAAATATCTCATTCATCATTGATGTGTATCAAATTGACGTTGACCTTCCATATGATTACAATTTTGTTGGGTCTTTTTTTCTTCTCGACTTTCATACTATTGAGCCGTCAATCTATCTTACTTTTTCCCCTTTATGTTTTTGCCATTGTTCTTGTTTATTAATAAACATTCTATTATCATTCCCCGGCTGTAATACGCAATTCATACAGATATAGGCATCAAGTTAACCAATATTGAAGTAATCTATCAAAATGGGAAACGGGTCAAAATATGTCTAGCTATTACTTCCTACACACCGACATTAAACTGTTATACATATTGATATGAATAAACATCTGTACTTCAAAAATTCAAATACAGTGTACATCCGTCCACTCATCCGTCTATTGAAAGGTTTCATTTAACCGACTATAGTCAGTGTTTTGTCGGCTGTAGATGGTTAATATTTTACACGACTCCGCCTAATAATATAGATACCGTCTCATCGACTATAGTCAGTGTTCTGTCGGCTACTGTTAGCCGATGGTTTAACGCCTACACGACTCCACCTAATTATATAGATATCGTCTCGTCGACTATAGTCAGTGTTCTGTCGGCTACTGTTAGCCGATGGTTTACCGCCTACACAACTCCACATAATTATATAGATATCGTCTCATCGACTATAGTCAGTGTTCTGTCGGCTACTGTTAGCCGATGGTTTACCGCCTACACGACTCCGCCTAATTATATAGATATCGTCTCATCGACTATAGTCAGTGTTCTGTCGGCTACTGTTATCCGATGGTTTACCGCCTACACAACTCCACCTAATTATATAGATATCGTCTCATCGACTATAGTCATTGTTCTGTCGGCTACTGTTAGCCGATGGTTTACCGCCTACACAACTCCACACAATTATATAGATATCGTCTCGTCGACTATAGTCAGTGTTCTGTCGGCTACTGTTAGCCGATGGTTTACCGCCTACACGACTCCATCTAGTAATATAGATATCGTCTCATCGACTATAGTCAGTGTTCTGTCGGCTACTGTTAGCCGATGGTTTACCGCCTACACGACTCCGCCTAGTGATATAGGTTTCGTCTCATTAACTATTGTCAAGAGTTATGTCGACTACAGTTAGTTACTGGTTTACCGCCTACACGACTCTACCTGTTGCTTGGTTTCGTCTCACCAGCTGTAGTCAGTGTTCTGTTAGCTTTAGTTAGTTACTGGGTTACCACCTAAACGACCTTTGGCTATAGGTTTTATTTCACCAAAAGCAATTTTAATCAATATTCTATCGGCTTTAGTAAGATACTGGTTTACCGCCTACATGACTCCGCCTATTGCTAAGTTCCCCAACCCACGGTCCATATGTATGTATTATACATAGATAGTGAGTTGGAAGTTGTATCGTGCCCCTGTGATTCATAAGTGATTATCATATACGCCTCAACAAATCTTTAGTAGGAAACGTCACCGAAAGAGTTTTTAAGCTGAGGCGAAATGTATATTATATTGATTTATAGCACGCGCCACGTGCTTTTTCTGTACGGCCTTCTTTATGTTCGTCGCCTGCATTTCGCTGCAGTCGTCAATCAGAAGGCACGTGCTAGTCTCGAGCTAATGACGTCGTGTTGCTTGTCATAATTAACTTATGTAATCTCGAGGTGATATAGGACCAGCCCCAGCTGTCATGCTGAGTTACGAATGCGCATGACCGGGATATCTATGATTTGTGATACGACTGTAGATACTGGGTATTTGGAGATTTTCAGTGGCAGGCTCAATTGCAAAAAACAGTTTGACAGTGGTCGGTTGAAACGTTTGACTCATTGTGTACGAGCTCCGGCAAAGTGCATTCGTATAGCAACACGAAATTCTTTCTGCCGGCGAGGAAAAGAGATTCTCAATAAACGCTTGCTTGATCCTTCGAATGGGTATAATGTGAACAAGTCTAGTTTTCGTGTGCGATTTATTTTCGCGTATTTCGCGGGCGATTAAATTCCGCGATTATCAATCGCCGCGAAATAGTTTTAATATTTGTACAGTAGGCCTTTTTTATGACTGCAAATCTCGAAATAAAATTGCCGCGAAAAGGTCGTTAGGCATGGAAACGCGAAATTAGGTCGCCGCGAGAATAAATTGGTTAAGTATAAAGTAATAGTATATCTACAAATATGTTCTTTATGGGAAAATGGTTAGGATCAGTCAACTATTAGCGGGTGTCGCTTAACACTCAAACAAACAAAAACAGCCAACTGATCTAATGGAAATTCTGTCTTCCTTTTTATTTTAGAAATAATTAACGATGATTCGTGTATTATTGCAGGATATACAACGAGGACAAGGATATTTTGCAATTGAATTAATAACGAAGGCCGCAGGCCTGAGTTATTAATTAAAATTGCAAAATATCCGAGTCTGAGTTGTATATCCTGCAACAATACACGAGTCAAAGTTGATTATTTCTATTCTACCATGTACTGTTTAGTTCTGAGATCGACCTCTTTCTAATAGAAAAACAGCAAAGAAACCCTGAGAAAACCTTGTAATTTATTTCTTGAGTATTGCATAATTTGTTGATGAAATATACAGGCAATACAGTACTACGATGATAATATATTATATGGCAATAAATTTTAAAAAAAAGGATAAAAAAAGGGTGGGTGGGGGTGGGGGTGGGGTGGTGGTGGGGGGGGGGGGGGGGGGGGGGTGGGGGGGGGGGGGGGGGGCTTTTGTAGGATTTGAACTCGCGTCGTGATAAAAATTTATTGAAAGACTAACCCATTAGCCCACTCAGCTATAGTAACCTTTTGTTAAACGGGTGAATATTACATATATAAAATTGTTACAGCCGTGACTCCCGACCGTGTGTTATTGGCACGAGCGTGGGTTATTGGAAAATAATACATGGTTTTAAACCAATCAAAACTGGCGTTGCATAGCACACATGGTAGAATTCTGGTTTTACTATTAACTGTTATTCGGCTCTACCATTTCCAGCAAGCATCATTTCCCTCTCCATCTCCACCCTCCCCTCTAAATTACAACGTATCTATATGCATAATGACCTACATATCGCTCCTTAAGTCGTTGACATCTGTTTATAAAATTACTTTCAAGAACTTAAAAACCCAAAATCAGCATGGAGCCGGATCCTGTGGTCCGCTGTCAGTCCAGGTGTTACCATATGTCGAGCTTCTTGCGGCGTTGAAACCTGTTTGGGTTCCGACCCTTACCATTTCCGAAATGTTTGATTACACCCCGTGTTTTAAACCATTAATATAACGCGTCCAATTTCGGTTTCATTAAAGACCTCTGCCACTGTTTGCGAGATTTCGACACGTGTCATATTTAATCCCAAGCATGCATTTACTGGGGAAGGGTACAGGTCAGGTCAAGAGTTTTACTAATTATAGCGTAATCAAAATGGAAGTGGTCTGGTCTTAATTTTGCTTTATGAAAATTATAACTTTTTTTAATCTTCTAGTGTGTCGTTATAGTAGAGCTGCATTCTATGGTAGTATCACGTGACATCGTGTGCCGCTTGGTGACCGGCGACTTTTGATGAGACGAGGCAAAATGCTACATATTGGGATGGAAAAGACAGACACCTTAATTGAGAGTAGAGAGGGACAGGGATCTTACTTCCACTCTCCAATAGGAATCCTGTCACTCCCCACTCTCCAGTAAGACCCCTGTCACTCCCCACTCTCCAGTAAGACCCTGTCACTCCCCACTCTCCAGTAAGACCCCTGACACCCCCACTCTCCAGTAAGACCCCTGTCACTCCCCACTCTCCAGTAAGACCCCTGTCACTCCCCACTCTCCAGTAAGACCCCTGTCACTCCCCACTCTCCAGTAAGACCCTGTCACTCCCCACTCTCCAGTAAGACCCTGTCACTCCCCACTCTCCAGTAAGACCCCTGTCACTCCCCACTCTCCAGTAAGACCCCTGTCACTCCCCACTCTCCAGTAAGACCCCTGTCACTCCCCACTCTCCAGTAAGACCCCTGTCACTCCCCACTCTCCAGTAAGACCCCTGTCACTCCCCACTCTCCAGTAAGACCCCTGTCACTCCCCATTATCCAGTAAGATCCCTGTCACTCCCCACTCTCCAGTAAGATCCCTGTCACCCCAACTCTCCAGTAAGACCCTGTCACTCCCAACTCTCCAGTAAGACCCTGTCACTCCCCACTCTCCAGTAAGACCCTGTCATTCCCCACTCTCCAGTAAGATCCCCGTCACTCCCCACTCTCCAGTAAGACCCTGTCACTCCCCACTCTCCAATAAGACCCTGTCACTCCCCACTCTCCAGTAAGACCCTGTCACTCCCCACTCTCCAGTAAGATCTCTGTCACTCCCCACTCTCCAGTAAGACCCCTGTCACCCCCACTATCCAGTAAGACCCCTGTCACTCCCCACTCTCCAGTAAGACCCCGTCACTCCCCACTCTCCAGTAAGACCCCTGTCACTCCCCACTCTCCAGTAACAACCCTGTCACTCCCCACTCTCCAGTAAGACCCCTGTCACTCCCCACTCTCCAGTAACAACCCTGTCACTCCCCACTCTCCAGTAAGACCCCTGTCATTCCCCACTCTCCAGTAAGACCCCTGTCACTCCCCACTCTCCAGTAAGACCCCTGTCACTCCCCACTCTCCAGTAACAACCCTGTCACTCCCCACTCTCCAGTAAGACTCCTGTCACCCCCCACTCTCCAGTAAGACCCTTGTCACTCCCCACTC
The DNA here is from genome assembly GCF_902652985.1 of Pecten maximus. Classification (NCBI taxonomy): domain Eukaryota; kingdom Metazoa; phylum Mollusca; class Bivalvia; order Pectinida; family Pectinidae; genus Pecten; species Pecten maximus. The sequence goes on from NC_047025.1 coordinate 2,559,315, forward strand.
TCCAGTAAGATCCCCGTCACTCCTCCCTCTCCAGTAAGACCCCTGTCACTCCCCACTCTCCAGTAAGACCCCTGTCACCCCCACTCTCCAGTAAGACCCCTGTCACTCCCCACTCTCCAGTAAGACCCCTGTCACTCCCCACTCTCCAGTAAGACCCCTGTCATTCCTAGCTCTCCAGTAAGACCCCTGTCACTCCCCACTCTCCAGTAAGACCCCTGTCACTCCCCCCACTCTCCAGTAAGACCCCTGTCACTCCCCCCCACACTCTCCAGTAAGACCCCTGTCACTCCCAACTCTCCAGTAAGATCTCTGTCACTCACCACTCTCCAGTAAGACCCTGTCACTCCCAACTCTCCAGTAAGACCCTGTCACTCCCAACTCTCCAGTAAGACCCTGTCACTCCCCCTCACACTCTCCAGTAAGACCCCTGTCACTCCCCACTCTCCAGTAAGATCCCTGTCACTCCCCACTCTCCAGTAAGATCTCTGTCACTCACCACTCTCCAGTAAGACCCTGTCACTCCCAACTCTCCAGTAAGACCCCTGTCATTCCCCACTCTACAGTAAGACCCCTATCACTCCCCACTCTCCAGTAAGACCCTGTCACTCCCCACTCTCCAGTAAGACCCCTGTCACTCCCCACTCTACAGTAAGACCCCTGTCACTCCCCACACTCCAGTAAGACCCTGTCACTCCCCACTCTCCAGTAAGACCCTGTCACTCCCCACTCTCCAGTAAGACCCCTGTCACTCCCCACTCTCCAGTAAGACCCCTGTCACTCCCCCACACTCCAGTAAGACCCCTGTCACTCCCCACTCTCCAGTAAGACCCTTGTCATCCCCCCACACTCTCCAGTAAGACCCCTGTCACTCCCCACTCTCCAGTAACAACCCTGTCACTCCCCACTCTCCAGTAAGACCCCTGTCACTCCCCACTCTCCAGTAACAACCCTGTCACTCCCCACTCTCCAGTAAGACCCCTGTCACTCCCCACTCTCCAGTAAGACCCCTGTCACTCCCCACTCTCCAGTAAGACCCCTGTCACTCCCCACTCTCCAGTAACAACCCTGTCACTCCCCACTCTCCAGTAAGACTCCTGTCACCCCCCACTCTCCAGTAAGACCCTTGTCACTCCCCACTCTCCAGTAAGATCCCCGTCACTCCTCCCTCTCCAGTAAGACCCCTGTCACTCCCCACTCTCCAGTAAGACCCCTGTCACCCCCACTCTCCAGTAAGACCCCTGTCACTCCCCACTCTCCAGTAAGACCCCTGTCACTCCCCACTCTCCAGTAAGACCCCTGTCATTCCTAGCTCTCCAGTAAGACCCCTGTCACTCCCCACTCTCCAGTAAGACCCATGTCACTCCCCCACTCTCCAGTAAGACCCCTGTCACTCCCCCTCACACTCTCCAGTAAGACCCCTGTCACTCCCAACTCTCCAGTAAGATCTCTGTCACTCACCACTCTCCAGTAAGACCCTGTCACTCCCAACTCTCCAGTAAGACCCTGTCACTCCCAACTCTCCAGTAAGACCCTGTCACTCCCCCTCACACTCTCCAGTAAGACCCCTGTCACTCCCCACTCTCCAGTAAGATCCCTGTCACTCCCCACTCTCCAGTAAGATCTCTGTCACTCACCACTCTCCAGTAAGACCCTGTCACTCCCAACTCTCCAGTAAGACCCCTGTCACTCCCCACTCTACAGTAAGACCCCTATCACTCCCCACTCTCCAGTAAGACCCTGTCACTCCCCACTCTCCAGTAAGACCCCTGTCACTCCCCACTCTACAGTAAGACCCCTGTCACTCCCCACACTCCAGTAAGACCCTGTCACTCCCCACTCTCCAGTAAGACCCTGTCACTCCCCACTCTCCAGTAAGACCCCTGTCACTCCCCACTCTCCAGTAAGACCCCTGTCACTCCCCACACTCCAGTAAGACCCCTGTCACTCCCCACTCTCCAGTAAGACCCTTGTCATCCCCCCACACTCTCCAGTAAGACCCCTGTCACTCCCCACTCTCCAGTAACAACCCTGTCACTCCCCACTCTCCAGTAAGACCCCTGTCACTCCCCACTCTCCAGTAACAACCCTGTCACTCCCCACTCTCCAGTAAGACCCCTGTCATTCCCCACTCTCCAGTAAGACCCCTGTCACTCCCCACTCTCCAGTAAGACCCCTGTCACTCCCCACTCTCCAGTAACAACCCTGTCACTCCCCACTCTCCAGTAAGACCCCTGTCACCCCCCCACTCTCCAGTAAGACCCCTGTCACTCCCCACTCTCCAGTAAGATCCCCGTCACTCCTCCCTCTCCAGTAAGACCCCTGTCACTCCCCACTCTCCAGTAAGACCCCTGTCACCCCCACTCTCCAGTAAGACCCCTGTCACTCCCCACTCTCCAGTAAGACCCCTGTCACTCCCCACTCTCCAGTAAGACCCCTGTCATTCCTAGCTCTCCAGTAAGACCCCTGTCACTCCCCACTCTCCAGTAAGACCCATGTCACTCCCCCACTCTCCAGTAAGACCCCTGTCACTCCCCCTCACACTCTCCAGTAAGACCCCTGTCACTCCCAACTCTCCAGTAAGATCTCTGTCACTCACCACTCTCCAGTAAGACCCTGTCACTCCCAACTCTCCAGTAAGACCCTGTCACTCCCAACTCTCCAGTAAGACCCTGTCACTCCCCCTCACACTCTCCAGTAAGACCCCTGTCACTCCCCACTCTCCAGTAAGATCCCTGTCACTCCCCACTCTCCAGTAAGATCTCTGTCACTCACCACTCTCCAGTAAGACCCTGTCACTCCCAACTCTCCAGTAAGACCCCTGTCACTCCCCACTCTACAGTAAGACCCCTATCACTCCCCACTCTCCAGTAAGACCCTGTCACTCCCCACTCTCCAGTAAGACCCCTGTCACTCCCCACTCTACAGTAAGACACCTGTCACTCCCCACACTCCAGTAAGACCCTGTCACTCCCCACTCTCCAGTAAGACCCTGTCACTCCCCACTCTCCAGTAAGACCCCTGTCACTCCCCACTCTCCAGTAAGACCCCTGTCACTCCCCACACTCCAGTAAGACCCCTGTCACTCCCCACTCTCCAGTAAGACCCTTGTCATCCCCCCACACTCTCCAGTAAGACCCCTGTCATTCCAACTCTCCAGTAAGACCCCTGTCACGCTCCACTCACCAGTAAGACCCCTGTCACTCCCAACTCTCCAGTAAGATCCCTGTCACTTTCCACTCTCCAGTAAGACCCCTGTCACTCCCCACTCTCCAGTAAGACCCCTGTCATTCCCCACTCTCCAGTAAGATCCCCGTCACTCCCCACTCTCCAGTAAGACCCTGTCACTCCCCACTCTCCAATAAGACCCTGTCACTCCCCACTCTCCAGTAAGACCCTGTCACTCCCCACTCTCCAGTAAGATCTCTGTCACTCCCCACTCTCCAGTAAGACCCCTGTCACCCCCCACTCTCCAGTAAGACCCCTGTCACTCCCCACTCTCCAGTAAGACCCTGTCACTCCCCACTCTCCAGTAAGACCCCCGTCACTCCCCACCCTCCAGTAAGACCCCTGTCACTCCCCACTCTCCAGTAACAACCCTGTCACTCCCCACTCTCCAGTAAGACCCCTGTCACTCCCCACTCTCCAGTAACAACCCTGTCACTCCCCACTCTCCAGTAAGACCCCTGTCATTCCCCACTCTCCAGTAAGACCCCTGTCACTCCCCACTCTCCAGTAAGACCCCTGTCACTCCCCACTCTCCAGTAAGACCCCTGTCACTCCCCACTCTCCAGTAAGACCCCTGTCACCCCCCACTCTCCTGTAAGACCCCTGTCACTCCCAACTCTCCAGTAAGATCCCTGTCACTCCCCACTCTCCAGTAAGACCCCTGTCACCCCCCACTCTCCAGTAAGACTCCTGTCACTCCCCACTCTCCAGTAAGACCCTGTCACTCCCCACTCTCCAGTAAGACCCCTGTCACTCCCCACTCTCCAGTAAGACCCCTGTCATTTCCACTCTCCAGTAAGACCCCTGTCACTCCCCACTCTCCAGTAAGACCCCTGTCACTCCCCACTCTCCAGTAAGACCCCTGTCACTCCCCCTCACACTCTCCAGTAAGACTCCTGTCACTCCCAACTCTCCAGTAAGATCTCTGTCACTCACCACTCTCCAGTAAGACCCTGTCACTCCCAACTCTCCAGTAAGACCCCTGTCACTCCCCACTCTACAGTAAGACCCCTATCACTCCCCACTCTCCAGTAAGACCCTGTCACTCCCCACTCTCCAGTAAGACCCCTGTCACTCCCCACTCTACAGTAAGACCCTGTCACTCCCCACACTCCAGTAAGATCCTGTCACTCCCCACTCTCCTGTAAGACCCCTGTCACTCCCCACTCTCCAGTAAGACCCTGTCACTCCCCACTCTCCAGTAAGACCCCTGTCACTCCCCACTCTCCAGTAAGACCCCTGTCACTCCCCACTCTCCAGTAAGACCCTTGTCATCCCCCCACACTCTCCAGTAAGACCCCTGTCATTCCAACTCTCAAGTAAGACCCCTGTCACGCTCCACTCACCAGTAAGACCCCTGTCACTCCCCACTCTCCAGTAAGATCCCTGTCACTTTCCACTCTCCAGTAAGACCCCTGTCACTCCCCACTCTCCAGTAAGACCCCTGTCACTCCCCATTCTCCAGTAAGATCCCTGTCACTCCCCACTCTCCAGTAAGATCCCTGTCACCCCAACTCTCCAGTAAGACCCTGTCACTCCCAACTCTCCATTAAGACCCTGTCACTCCCCACTCTCCAGTAAGACCCTGTCATTCCCCACTCTCCAGTAAGACCCCTGTCACTCGCCACTCTCCAGTAAGACCCCTGTCACCCCCACTCTCCAGTAAGACCCCTGTCACTCCCCACTCTCCAGTAAGACCCTGTCACTCCCCCACTCTCCAGTAAGACCCCTGTCACTCCCCACTCTACAGTAAGACCCCTGTCACTCCCCACTCTCCAGTAAGACCCCTGTCACTCCCCACTCTCCAGTAAGACCCTGTCACTCCCCACTCTCCAGTAAGACCCCTGTCACTCCCCACTCTCCAGTAAGACCCCTGTCACTCCCCACTCTACAGTAAGACCCCTATCACTCCCCACTCTCCAGTAAGACCCTGTCACTCCCCACTCTCCAGTAAGACCCCTGTCACTCCCCACTCTACAGTAAGACCCCTGTCACTCCCCACACTCCAGTAAGACCCTGTCACTCCCCACTCTCCTGTAAGACCCCTGTCACTCCCCACTCTCCAGTAAGACCCTGTCACTCCCCACTCTCCAGTAAGACCCCTGTCACTCCCCACTCTCCAGTAAGACCCTTGTCATCCCCCCACACTCTCCAGTAAGACCCCTGTCATTCCAACTCTCAAGTAAGACCCCTGTCACGCTCCACTCACCAGTAAGACCCCTGTCACTCCCCACTCTCCAGTAAGATCCCTGTCACTTTCCACTCTCCAGTAAGACCCCTGTCACTCCCCACTCTCCAGTAAGACCCCCTGTCACTCCCCATTCTCCAGTAAGATCCCTGTCACTCCCCACTCTCCAGTAAGATCCCTGTCACCCCAACTCTCCAGTAAGACCCTGTCACTCCCAACTCTCCATTAAGACCCTGTCACTCCCCACTCTCCAGTAAGACCCTGTCATTCCCCACTCTCCAGTAAGACCCCTGTCACTCGCCACTCTCCAGTAAGACCCCTGTCACCCCCACTCTCCAGTAAGACCCCTGTCACTCCCCACTCTCCAGTAAGACCCTGTCACTCCCCACTCTCCAGTAAGACCCCTGTCACTCCCCACTCTACAGTAAGACCCCTGTCACTCCCCACTCTCCAGTAAGACCCCTGTCACTCCCCACTCTCCAGTAAGACCCTGTCACTCCCCACTCTCCAGTAAGACCCCTGTCACTCCCCACTCTCCAGTAAGACCCCTGTCACTCCCCACTCTACAGTAAGACCCCTATCACTCCCCACTCTCCAGTAAGACCCTGTCACTCCCCACTCTCCAGTAAGACCCCTGTCACTCCCCACTCTACAGTAAGACCCCTGTCACTCCCCACACTCCAGTAAGACCCTGTCACTCCCCACTCTCCTGTAAGACCCCTGTCACTCCCCACTCTCCAGTAAGACCCTGTCACTCCCCACTCTCCAGTAAGACCCCTGTCACTCCCCACTCTCCAGTAAGACCCCTGTCACTCCCCACTCTCCAGTAAGACCCTTGTCATCCCCCCACACTCTCCAGTAAGACCCCTGTCATTCCAACTCTCAAGTAAGACCCCTGTCACGCTCCACTCACCAGTAAGACCCCTGTCACTCCCCACTCTCCAGTAAGATCCCTGTCACTTTCCACTCTCCAGTAAGACCCCTGTCACTCCCCACTCTCCAGTAAGACCCCTGTCACTCCCCATTCTCCAGTAAGATCCCTGTCACTCCCCACTCTCCAGTAAGATCCCTGTCACCCCAACTCTCCAGTAAGACCCTGTCATTCCCAACTCTCCATTAAGACCCTGTCACTCCCCACTCTCCAGTAAGACCCTGTCATTCCCCACTCTCCAGTAAGACCCCTGTCACTCGCCACTCTCCAGTAAGACCCCTGTCACCCCCACTCTCCAGTAAGACCCTGTCACTCCCCACTCTCCAGTAAGACCCTGTCACTCCCCACTCTCCAGTAAGACCCCTGTCACTCCCCACTCTACAGTAAGACCCCTGTCACTCCCCACTCTCCAGTAAGACCCCTGTCACTCCCCACTCTCCAGTAAGACCCTGTCACTCCCCACTCTCCAGTAAGACCCCTGTCACTCCCCACTCTCCAGTAAGACCCCTGTCACTCCCCACTCTCCAGTAGGATCCCTGTCACTCCCCACTCTCCAGTAAGACCCTGTCACTCCCCACTCTCCAGTAAGACCCCTGTCACTCCCCACTCTCCAGTAAGACCCCTGTCACTCCCCACTCTCCAGTAAGACTCCTGTCACTCCCCACTCTCCAGTAGGATCCCTGTCATTCCCCACTCTCCAGTAACAACCCTGTCACTCCCCACTCTCCAGTAAGACCCCTGTCACTCCCCACTCTCCAGTAACAACCCTGTCACTCCCCACTCTCCAGTAAGACCCCTGTCACTCCCCACACTCCAGTAAGACCCCTGTCACTCCCCACACTCCAGTAAGACCCTGTCACTCCCCACTCTCCAGTAAGACCCCGTCACCCCCACTCTCCAGTAAGACCCCTGTCATTCCCCACTCTCCAGTAAGACCCCTGTCACTCCCCACTCTCCAGTAAGACCCCTGTCACCCCAACTCTCCAGTAAGACCCCTGTCACCCCAACTCTCCAGTAAGACCCCTATCACTCCCCACTCTCCAGTAAGACCCTGTCACTCCCCACTCTCCAGTAAGACCCCTGTCACTCCCCACACTCCAGTAAGACCCTGTCACTCCCCACTCTCCTGTAAGACCCCTGTCACTCCCCACTCTCCAGTAAGACCCTGTCACTCCCCACTCTCCAGTAAGACCCCTGTCACTCCCCACTCTACAGTAAGACCCCTGTCACTCCCCACACTCAAGTAAGACCCTGTCACTCCCCACTCTCCTGTAAGACCCCTGTCACTCCCCACACTCCAGTAAGACCCTGTCACTCCCCACTCTCCAGTAAGACCCCTGTCACTCCCCACTCTCCAGTAAGACCCCTGTCACTCCCCACTCTCCAGTAAGACCCCTGTCACTCCCCACTCTCCAGTAAGACCCTGTCACTCCCCACTCTCCAGTAAGACCCCTGACACCCCCACTCTCCAGTAAGACCCCTGTCACTCCCCACTCTCCAGTAAGATATCTGTCACCCCCCCACTCTCCAGTAAGACCCCTGTCACTCCCCACTCTCCAATAAGACCCCTGTCACTCCCCACTCTCCAGTAAGATCCCTGTCACTCCCCACTCTCCAGTAAGACTCCTGTCACTCCCCACTCTCCAGTAAGACCCTTGTCATCCCCCCACACTCTCCAGTAAGATCCCTGTCACTCCCCACTCTCCAGTAAGATCCCTGTCACCCCAACTCTCCAGTAAGACCCTGTCACTCCCAACTCTCCATTAAGACCCTGTCAATCCCCACTCTCCAGTAAGACCCTGTCATTCCCCACTCTCCAGTAAGATCCCCGTCACTCCCCACTCTCCAGTAAGACCCTGTCACTCCCCACTCTCCAATAAGACCCTGTCACTCCCCACTCTCCAGTAAGACCCTGTCACTCCCCACTCTCCAGTAAGATCTCTGTCACTCCTCACTCTCCAGTAAGACCCTGTCATTCCCCACTCTCCAGTAAGACCCCTGTCACTCGCCACTCTCCAGTAAGACCCCTGTCACCCCCCCACTCTCCAGTAAGACCCTGTCACTCCCCAACTCTCCAGTAAGACCCCTGTCACCCCCACTCTCCAGTAAGACCCCTGTCACTCCCCACTCTCCGGTAAGACCACTGTCAACCCAACTCTCCAGTAAGACCACTGTCACTCCCCACTCTACAGTAAGACCCCTGTCACTCCCCACTCTCCAGTAAGACCCCTGTCACTCCCCACTCTCCAGTAACAACCCTGTCACTCCCCACTCTCCAGTAAGACCCCTGTCACTCCTCCCTCTCCAGTAAAACCCCTGTCACTCCCCACTCTCCAGTAAGACCCTGTCACTCCCCACTCTCCAGTAAGACCCCTGTCACTCCCCAACTCTCCAGTAAGACCCTGTCACTCCCCACTCTCCAGTAACACCCCTGTCACTCCCCACTCTCCAGTAAGATCCCTGTCACTCCCCACTCTCCAGTAAGACCTCTGTCACTTCCAACTCTCCAGTAAGACCTCTGTCACTCCCCACTCTCCAGTAAGACCCCTGTCACTCCCCACTCTCCAGTAAGACCCCTGTCACTCCCCACTCTCCAGTAAGACCCCTGTCACTCCCCACTCTCCAGTAAGACCCCTGTCACTCCCCACTCTCCAGTAAGACCCCTGTCACTCCCCACTCTCCAGTAAGACCCCTGTCACTTCTCACTCTCCAGTAAGGTCCCTGTCACTCCCCACTCTCCAGTAAGACCCCTGTCACTCCCCCCACTCTCAAGTAAGACCCCTGTTACTCCCAACTCTCCAGTAAGACCCCTGTCACTCCCCACTCTCCAGTAAGACCCCTGTCACGCTCCACTCACCAGTAAGACCCCTGTCACTCCCCACTCTCCAGTAAGATCCCTGTCACTCCCCACTCTCCAGTAAGACCCCTGCTACTCCCCACTCTACAGTAAGACCCCTGTCACTCCCCACTGTCCAGTAAGACCCCTGTCAATCCCCACTCTCCAATAAGACCCCTATCACTCCCCACTCTCCAATAAGACCCCTGTCACTCCCCATTCTCCAGTAAGATCCCTGTCACTCCCCACTGTCCAGTAAGACCCCTGTCAATCCCCACTCTCCAATAAGACCCCTATCACTCCCCACTCTCCAGTAAGACCCCTGTTACTCCCCACTCTCCAGTAAGACCCCTGTTACTCCCCACACTCCAGTAAGACCCCTGTCACTCCCCACTCTCCAGTAAGATCCCTGTCACTCCCCACTGTCCAGTAAGACCTCTGTCAATCCCCACTCTCCAATAAGACCCCTGTCACTCCCCACTCTCCAGTAAGACCCCTGTCACTCCCCACTCTCCAATAAGACCCCTGTCACTCCCCACTCTCCAGTAAGATCCCTGTCACTCCCCACTCTCCAATAAGACCCCTGTCACTCCCCACTCTCCAGTAAGACTCCCGTCACTCCCCACTCTCCAGTAAGATCTCTGTCACTCCCCACTCTCCAGTAAGACCCCTATCACTCCTCACTCTCCAGTAAGATCCCTGTCATTCCCCACTCTCCAGTAAGACCCTGTCACTCCCCACTCTCCAGTAAGACCCCTGTCACTCCCCACTCTCCAGTAAGATCTCTGTCATTCCCCACTCTCCAGTAAGACCCCTGTCACTCCCCACTCTCCAGTAAGACCCCTGTCACTCCCCACTCTCCAGTACGATCCCTGTCACTCCCCACTCTCCAGTAAGATCCCTGTCACTCCTCACTCTCCAGTAAGACCCCTGTCACTCCTCACTCTCCAGTAAGACCCCTGTCACTCCCCACTCTCCAGTAAGACCCCTGTCACTCCCCACTCTCCAGTAAGACCCCTGTCACTCCTCACTCTCCAGTAAGACCCCTGTCACTCCCCACTCTCCAGTACGATCCCTGTCACTCCTCCCTCTCCAGTAAGACCTCTGTCACTCCCCACTCTCCAGTAAGACCCCTGTCACTCCCCACTCTCCAGTACGATCCCTGTCACTCCTCACTCTCCAGTAAGACCCCTGTCACTCCTCACTCTCCAGTAAGACCCCTGTCACTCCCCACTCTCCAGTAAGACCCCTGTCACTCCCCACTCTCCAGTAAGACCCCTGTCACTCCCCACACTCCAGTAAGATCCCTGTCACTCCCCACTCTCCAGTAAGACCCCTGTCACTCCCCACTCTCCAGTAAGACCCTGTCACTCCCCACTCTCCAGTAAGACCCCTGTCACTCCCATTAAAGCTGCTTTTCATACTCAAACCTCAAAACTGTCTATAATTACTCAGAGCGTTTCCTTAATATTCTTATATGTGAACCATATGAAATAAGTTTCAAATTAGTTTGTATATCACATTTTCATTTTATGGATATATCTTCCAGTGTCCATTACGTGGAGATGGAAGGCGATCATAAGTCATATCTGTAGAAAACAAATTAACTTGATATTTTGTATTATATACATCTGTCAGAAGTTAAAATCAAACCATGATGTTGTTGAATCTGAATACGTAATTGCAGGCCGTTCGTCTTGTGAAGGATCGGACAAATTTTCAGTCTCAACAAACGATCAATGTTATTAGAAGATGTGTCCCGACCCCCTCCCTAATGTTATCAGAAGACGTGTCCCGACCCCCTCCCTAATGTTATCAGAAGTACGTCCCGACCCCCTCCCTTATGTTATCAGAAGTATGTCCCGACCCCCTCCCTAATGTTATCAGAAGTATGTCCCGACCCCCTCCCTAATGTTATCAGAAGTATGTCCCGACCCCCTCCCTAATATTATCAGAAGAGGTGTCCCGACCCCCTCCCTAATATTACCAGAAGAGGTGTCCCGACCCCCTCCCTAATGTTACCAGAAGAGTCGTCCCGACCCCCTCCCTAATATTACCAGAAGAGGTGGCCCGACCCCCTCCCTAATGTTATCAGAAGTATGTCCCGACCCCCTCCCTAATGTTATCACAAGAGGTGTCCCGACCCCCTCCCTAATGTTATCAGAAGAGGTGTCCCGACCCCCTCCCTAATGTTATCAGAAGTATGTCCCGACCCCCCTCCCTAATGTTATCAGAAGTATGTCCCGACCCCCTCCCTAATGTTATCAGAATAGGTGTCCCGACCCCCTCCCTAATGTTATCAGAAGCGGTGTCCCGACCCCCTCCCTAATGTTATCAGAAGTATGTCCCGACCCCCTCCCTAATGTTATCAGAAGAGGTGTCCCGACCCCCTCCCTAATGTTATCAGAAGAGGTGTCCCGACCCCCTCCCTAATGTTATCAGAAGTATGTCCCGACCCCCTCCCTAATGTTATCAGAATAGGTGTCCCGACCCCCTCCCTAATGTTATCAGAAGACGTGTCCCGACCCCCTCCCTAATGTTATCAGAAGTATGTCCCGACCCCCTCCCTAATGTTATCACAAGAGGTGTCCCGACCCCCTCCCTAATGTTATCAGAAGAGGTGTCCCGACCCCCTCCCTAATGTTATCAGAAGTATGTCCCGACCCCCTCCCTAATGTTATCACAAGAGGTGTCCCGACCCCCTCCCTAATGTTATCAGAAGAGGTGTCCCGACCCCCTCCCTAATGTTATCAGAAGTATGTCCCGACACCCCTCCCTAATGTTATCAGAAGTATGTCCCGACCCCCTCCCTAATGTTATCAGAAGTATGTCCCACCCCCTCCCTAATGTTATCAGAAGTATGTCCCGACCCCCTCCCTAATGTTATCAGAATAGGTGTCCCGACCCCCTCCCTAATGTTATCAGAAGAGGTGTCCCGACCCCCTCCCTAATATTATCAGAAGTATGTCCCGACCCCCTCCCTAATGTTATCAGAAGAGGTGTCCCGACCCCCTCCCTAATGTTATCAGAAGAGGTGTCCCGACCCCCTCCCTAATGTTATCAGAAGACGTGTCCCGACCCCCCTCCCTAATGTTATCAGAAGAGGTGTCCCGACCCCCTCCCTAATGTTATCACAAGAGGTGTCCCGACCCCCTCCCTAATGTTATCAGTAGAGGTGTCCCGACCCCCTCCCTAATGTTATCAGAAGACGTGTCCCGACCCCCTCCCTAATGTTATCAGAATAGGTGTCCCGACCCCCTCCCTAATGTTATCAGAAGAGGTGTCTCGACCCCCTCCCTAATGTTATCAGAAGTATGTCCCGACCCCCTCCCTAATGTTATCAGAAGAGGTGTCTCGAACCCCTCCCTAATCTTATCAGAAGTATGTCCCGACCCCCTCCCTAATGTTATCAGAAGAGGTGTCCCGACCCCCTCCCTTATGTTATCAGAAGTATGTCCCGACCCCCTCCCTAATGTTATCAGAAGATGTGTCCCGACCCCTTCCCTAATATTATCAGAAGAGGTGTACCGACCCCCTCCCTTATGTTATCAGAAGAGGTGCCCCGACCCCCTCCCTAATATTATCAGAAGAGGTGTACCGACCCCCTCCCTAATGTTATCAGAAGAGGTGTCCCGACCCCCTCCCTAATGTTATCAGAAGAAGTATCCCGACCCCCTCCCTAATGTTATCAGAAGTATGTCCCGACCCCCTCCCTATTATTACCAGAAGTGTGTCTCGACCCCCTCCCTAATGTTATCAGAAGTGTGTCCCGACCCCCTCCCTAATGCTATCAGAAGTGTGTCTCGACCCCCTCCCTAATGCTATCAGAAGTGTGTCTCGACCCCCTCCCTAATGCTATCAGAAGTGTGTCTCGACCCCCTCCCTAATGCTATCAGAAGTGTGTCCCGACCCCCTCCCTAATACTATCAGAAGTATGTCCCGACCCCCTCCCTAATGTTATCAGAATAGGTGTCCCGACCCCCTCCCTAATGTTATCAGAAGAGGTGTCCCGACCCCCTCCCTAATGCTATCAGAAGTATGTCCCGACCCCCTCCCTAATGTTATCAGAAGTATGTCCCGACCCCCTCCCTAATGTTATCAGAAGTATGTCCCGACCCCCTCCCTAATGTTATCAGAAGTATGTCCCGACCCCCTCCCTAATGTTATCAGAAGTATGTCCCGACCCCCTCCCTAATGTTATCAGAAGTATGTCCCGACCCCCTCCCTAATGTTATCAGAAGTATGTCCCGACCCCCTCCCTAATGTTACCCGTAAAGGTGTCCCGACCCCCTCCCTAATGTTATCCGTAAAGGTGTCCCGACCCCCTCCCTAATATTACCAGAAGAGGTGTTCCGACCCCCTCCCTAATGTTATCAGAAGTATGTCCCGACCCCCTCCCTAATGTTATCAGTAGTATGTCCCGACCCCCTCCCTAATGTTATCAGAAGTATGTCCCGACCCCCTCCCTAATGTTATCAGAAGTATGTCCCGACCCCCTCCCTAATGTTATCAGAAGTATGTCCCGACCCCCTCCCTAATGTTATCAGAAGTATGTCCCGACCCCCTCCCTAATGTTATCCGTAAAGGTGTCCCGACCCCCTCCCTAATGTTATCAGAAGTGTGTACCGACCCCCTCCCTAATGTTATCAGAAGTATGTCCCGACCCCCTCCCTAATGTTATCAGAAGAGGTGTCCCGACCCCCTCCCTAATGTTATCAGTAGACGTGTCCCGACCCCCTCCCTAATGTTATCAGAAGTATGTCCCGACCCCCTCCCTAATGTTATCAGAAGATGTGCCCCGACCCCCTCCCTAATGTTATCACAAGAGGTGTCCCGACCCCCTCCCTAATGTTATCAGAAGTATGCCCCGACCCCCTCCCTAATGTTATCAGAAGACGTGTCCCGGCCCCCTCCCTAATATTATCAGAAGACGTGTCCCGACACCCTCCCTAATGTTATCAGAATAGGTGTCCCGACCCCTCCCTAATCTTACCAGAAGAGTCGTCCCGACCCCCTCCCTAATGTTATCAGAAGTGTGTCTCGACCCCCTCCCTAATGTTATCAGAAGAGGCGTCCCGACCCCCTCCCTAATGTTATCAGAAGAGGCGTCCCTACCCCCTCCCTAATGTTATCAGAAGTATGTCCCGACCCCCTCCCTAATGTTATCAGAAAACGTGTCCCGACCCCCTCCCTAATGTTATCAGTAGAGGTGTCCCGACCCCCTCCCTAATGTTATCAGTAGAGGTGTCCCGGCCCCCTCCCTAATGTTATCAGAATAGGTGTCCCGGCCCCCTCCCTAATGTTATCAGAAGTATGTCCCGACCCCCCTCCCTAATGTTATCAGAAGTATGTCCCGACCCCCTCCCTAATGTTATCAGAAGTATGTCCCGACCCCCTCCCTAATGTTATCAGAAGAGGTGTCCCGACCCCCTCCCTAATGTTATCAGAAGTATGTCCCGACCCCCTCCCTAATGTTATCAGAAGAGGTGTCCCGGCCCCCTCCCTAATGTTATCAGAAGTATGTCCCGACCCTCTCCCTAATGTTATCAGAAGAGGTGTCCCGGCCCCCTCCCTAATGTTATCAGAATAGGTGTCCCGACCCCCTCCCTAATGTTATCAGAAGTATGTCCCGACCCCCTCCCTAATATTACCAGAAGAGGTGTTCCGACCCCCTCCCTAATGTTATCAGAAGTATGTCCCGACCCCCTCCCTAATGTTATCAGAAGAAGTATCCCGACCCCCTCCCTAATGTTATCAGAAGTATGTCCCGACCCCCTCCCTAATGTTATCAGAAGAGGTGTCCCGACCCCCTCCCTAATGTTATCAGAAGAGGTGCCCCGACCCCCCGACCCCCTCCCTAATGTTATCAGAAGTATGTCCCGACCCCCTCCCTAATGTTATCAGAAGAGGTGTCTCGACCCCCTCCCTAATGTTATCAGAATAGGTGTCCCGACCCCCTCCCTAATGTAATCAGAAGAGGTGTCCCGACCCCCTCCCTAATGTTATCAGAAGTATGTCCCGACCCCCTCCCTAATGTTATCAGAAGAGGTGTCCCGACCCCCTCCCTAATGTTATCAGAAGTATGTCCCGACCCCCTCCCTAATGTTATCAGAAGTATGTCCCGACCCCCTCCCTAATGTTACCAGAAGAGGTGTCCCGACCCCCTCCCTAATGTTACCAGAAGAGGTGTTCCGACCCTCTCCCTAATGTTATCAGAATAGGTGTCCCGACCCCCTCCCTAATGTTACCAGAAGAGGTGTCCCGGCCCCCTCCCTAATGTTACCAGAAGAGGTGTCCCGGCCCCCTCCCTAATATTACCAGAAGTATGTCCCTGCCCCCTCCCTAATGTTACCAGAAGAGGTGTCCCGGCCCCCTCCCTAATATTAGCAGAAGTATGTCCCGACCCCCTCCCTAATGTTACCAGAAGAGGTGTCCCGACCCCCTCCCTAATGTTACCAGAAGAGGTGTCCCGGCCCCCTCCCTAATGTTATCAGAAGTATGTCCCGACCCCCTCCCTAATGTTATCAGAAGAGGTGTCCCGACCCCCTCCCTAATGTTACCAGAAGAGGTGTCCCGGCCCCCTCCCTAATGTTATCAGAAGTATGTTCCGACCCCCTCCCTAATGTTATAAGTAGTATGTCCCGACCCCCTCCCTAATGTTATAAGTAGTATGTCCCGACCCCCTCCCTAATCTTATCAGAAGAGGTGTCCCGACCCCCTCCCTAATGTTATAAGTAGTATGTCCCGACCCCCTCCCTAATGTTATCAGAAGTATGTCCCGACCCCCTCCTTAATGTTATCAGAAGAGGTGCCCCGACCCACTCCCTAATGTTATCAGAAGTATGTCCCGACCCCCTCGCTAATATTATCAGAAGAGGTGTCCCGACCCCCCTCCCTAATGTTATCAGAAGTATGTCCCGACCCCCTCCCTAATGTTATCAGAAGTATGTCCCGACCACCTCCCTAATGTTACCAGAAGTATGTCTCGACCCCCTCCCTAATGTTATCAGAAGTGTGTCTCGACCCCCTCCCTAATGTTATCAGAAGAGGTGTCCCGACCCCCTCCCTAATGTTATCAGAAGTATGTCCCGACCCCCTCCCTAATGTTATCAGAAGTATGTCCCGACCCCCTCCCTAATGTTATCAGTAGAGGTGTCTTGACCCCCTCCCTAATGTTATCAGAAGTATGTCCCGACCCCCTCCCTAATGTTATCAGAAGTATGTCTCGACCCCCTCCCTAATGTTATCAGTAGTATGTCCCGACCCCCTCCCTAATGTTATCAGTAGTATGTCCCGACCCCCTCCCTAATATTACCAGAATAGGTGTTCCGACCCCCTCCCTAATGTTATCAGAAGTATGTCCCGACCACCTCCCTAATGTTATCAGAAGTATGTCCCGACCCCCTCCCTAATGTCATCAGAAGTATGTCTCGACCCCCTCCCTAATGTTATCAAAAGTATGTCCCGACCCCCTCCCTAATGTTATCATTAGTATGTCCCGACCCCCTCCCTAATGCTATCAGAAGTATGTCCCGACCCCCTCCCTAATGTTATCAGTAGTATGTCCCGACCCCCTCCCTAATGTTATCAGTAGTATGTCCCGACCCCCTCCCTAATATTACCAGAATAGGTGTTCCGACCCCCTCCCTATTGTTATCAGATGTATGTCCCGACAACCTCCCTAATGTTATCAGAAGTATGTCCCGACCCCCTCCCTAATGTTATCAGAAGAGGTGCTCCGACCCCCTCCCTAATGTTATCAGTAGTATGTCCCGACCCCCTCCCTAATGTCATCAGAATAGGTGTCTTGACCCCCTCCCTAATGTTATCAGAAGTATGTCCCGACCCCCTCCCTAATGTTATCAGAATAGGTGTCCCGACCCCCTCCCTAATGTCATCAGAACTATGTCCCGACCCCCTCCCTAATGTTATCAGAAGTATGTCCCGACCACCTCCCTAATGTTATCAGAAGTATGTCCCGACCCCCTCCCTAATGTTATCAGAAGAGGTGCCCCGACCCCCTCCCTAATGTTATCAGTAGTATGTCCCGACCCCCTCCCTAATGTCATCAGAATAGGTGTCTTGACCCCCTCCCTAATGTTATCAGAAGTATGTCCCGACCCCCTCCCTAATGTTATCAGAATAGGTGTCCCGACCCCCTCCCTAATGTTATCAGAAGAGGTGTTCCGACCCCCTCCCTAATGTTATCAGAAGAGGTGTCCCGACCCCCTCCCTAATGTTATCAGAAGTATGTCCCGACCCCCTCCCTAATGTTATCAGAATAGGTGTCCCGACCCCCTCCCTAATGTTATCAGAAGAGGTGTCCCGACCCCCTCCCTAATATTACCAGAAGAGGTGTCCCGACCCCCTCCCTAATGTTATCAGAAGTATGTCCCGACCCCCTCCCTAATGTTATCAGAAGTGGTGTCCCGACCCCCTCCCTAATGTTATCAGAAGTATGTCCCGACCCCCTCCCTAATGTTACCAGAAGAGGTGTCCCGACCCCCTCCCTAATGTTATCAGAAGAGGTGTCCCGACCCCCTCCCTTATGTTATCAGAAGAGGTGTCCCGACCCCCTCCCTAATGTTATCAGAATAGGTGTCCCGACCCCCTCCCTAATATTACCAGAAGAGGTGTTCCGACCCCCTCCCTAATGTTATCAGAAGTATGTCCCGACCCCCTCCCTTATGTTATCACAAGAGGTGTCCCGACCCCCTCCCTAATCTTATCAGAAGTATGTCCCGACCCCCTCCCTAATGTTATCAGAATAGGTGTCCCGACCCCCTCCCTAATATTACCAGAAGAGGTGTTCCGACCCCCTCCCTAATGTTATCAGAAGAGGTGTCCCGACCCCCTCCCTAATCTTATCAGAAGTATGTCCCGACCCCCTCCCTAATGTTATCAGAATAGGTGTCCCGACCCCCTCCCTAATGTTATCAGAAGTATGTCCCGACCCCCTCCCTAATGTTATCAGTAGACGTGTCCCGACCCCCTCCCTAATGTTATCAGAAGTATGTCCCGACCCCCTCCCTAATGTTATCAGAAGAGGTGTCCCGACCCCCTCCCTAATGTTATCAGAAGTATGTCCCGACCCCCCTCCCTAATGTTATCAGAAGTATGTCCCGACCCCCTCCCTAATGTTATCAGAAGTATGTCCCGACCCCCTCCCTAATGTTATCAGAAGTGTGTCCCGACCCCCTCCCTAATGTTATCAGAAGTATGTCCCGACCCCCTCCCTAATGTTATCAGAAGTATGTCCCGACCCCCCTCCCTAATGTTATCAGAAGTATGTCCCGACCCCCTCCCTAATGTTATCAGAAGTGTGTCCCGACCCCCTCCCTAATGTTATCAGAAGTATGTCCCGACCCCCTCCCTAATGTTATCAGAAGTATGTCCCGACCCCCTCCCTAATGTTATCAGAAGTATGTCCCGACCCCCTCCCTAATGTTATCAGAAGTATGTCCCGACCCCCTCCCTAATGTTATCCGTAAAGGTGTCCCGACCCCCTCCCTAATGTTATCCGTAAAGGTGTCCCGACCCCCTCCCTAATATTACCAGAAGAGGTGTTCCGACCCCCTCCCTAATGTTATCAGAAGTATGTCCCGACCCCCTCCCTAATGTTATCAGTAGTATGTCCCGACCCCCTCCCTAATGTTATCAGAAGTATGTCCCGACCCCCTCCCTAATGTTATCAGAAAGAAGTATGTCCCGACCCCCTCCCTAATGTTATCAGAAGTATGTCCCGACCCCCTCCCTAATGTTATCAGAAGTATGTCCCGACCCCCTCCCTAATGTTATCCGTAAAGGTGTCCCGACCCCCTCCCTAATGTTATCAGAAGTGTGTACCGACCCCCTCCCTAATGTTATCAGAAGTATGTCCCGACCCCCTCCCTAATGTTATCAGAAGAGGTGTCCCGACCCCCTCCCTAATGTTATCAGTAGACGTGTCCCGACCCCCCTCCCTAATGTTATCAGAAGTATGTCCCGACCCCCTCCCTAATGTTATCAAAAGATGTGCCCCGACCCCCTCCCTAATGTTATCACAAGAGGTGTCCCGACCCCCTCCCTAATGTTATCAGAAGTATGCCCCGACCCCCTCCCTAATGTTATCAGAAGACGTGTCCCGGCCCCCTCCCTAATATTATCAGAAGACGTGTCCCGACACCCTCCCTAATGTTATCAGAATAGGTGTCCCGACCCCTCCCTAATCTTACCAGAAGAGTCGTCCCGACCCCCTCCCTAATGTTATCAGAAGTGTGTCTCGACCCCCTCCCTAATGTTATCAGAAGAGGCGTCCCGACCCCCTCCCTAATGTTATCAGAAGAGGCGTCCCTACCCCCTCCCTAATGTTATCAGAAGTATGTCCCGACCCCCTCCCTAATGTTATCAGAAAACGTGTCCCGACCCCATCCCTAATGTTATCAGTAGAGGTGTCCCGACCCCCTCCCTAATGTTATCAGTAGAGGTGTCCCGGCCCCCTCCCTAATGTTATCAGAATAGGTGTCCCGGCCCCCTCCCTAATGTTATCAGAAGTATGTCCCGACCCCCTCCCTAATGTTATCAGAAGTATGTCCCGACCCCCTCCCTAATGTTATAAGTAGTATGTCCCGACCCCCTCCCTAATGTTATAAGTAGTATGTCCCGACCCCCTCCCTAATCTTATCAGAAGAGGTGTCCCGACCCCCCTCCCTAATGTTATAAGTAGTATGTCCCGCCCCCCTCCCTAATGTTATCAGAAGTATGTCCCGACCCCCTCCTTAATGTTATCAGAAGAGGTGCCCCGACCCACTCCCTAATGTTATCAGAAGTATGTCCCGACCCCCTCCCTAATATTATCAGAAGAGGTGTCCCGACCCCCTCCCTAATGTTATCAGAAGTATGTCCCGACCCCCTCCCTAATGTTATCAGAAGTATGTCCCGACCACCTCCCTAATGTTACCAGAAGTATGTCTCGACCCCCTCCCTAATGTTATCAGAAGTGTGTCTCGACCCCCTCCCTAATGTTATCAGAAGAGGTGTCCCGACCCCCTTCCTAATGTTATCAGAAGTATGTCCCGACCCCCTCCCTAATGTTATCAGAAGTATGTCCCGACCCCCTCCCTAATGTTATCAGTAGAGGTGTCCCGACCCCCTCCCTAATGTTATCAGAAGTATGTCCCGACCCCCTCCCTAATGTTATCAGAAGTATGTCTCGACCCCCTCCCTACTGTTATCAGTAGTATGTCCCGACCCCCTCCCTAATGTTATCAGTAGTATGTCCCGACCCCCTTCCCGAATGTTTATCAGAAGAGTGCCCCCGACCCCCTCCCTAATGTTATCAGTAGTATGTCCGACCCCCCCTCCCTAATGTCATCAGAATAGGTGTCTTGACCCCCTCCCTAATGTTATCAGACGTATGTCCGACCCCCGCCCTAATGTTATCAGAATAGGTGTCCCGACCCCCCTCCCTAATGTTATCAAGAAGAGGGTTCCGACCCCCTCCCTATGTTATCAGAAGAGGTGTCCCGACCCCCTCCTAATGTTATCAGAAGTATGTCCCGACCCCCTCCCTCATGTTATCAGAATAGGTGTCCCGACCCCCCTCCCTAATGTTAGCAGAAGAGGTGTCCCGACCCCTCCCTAATATTACCAGAAGATGGTGTCCCGACCCCCTCCCCTACATGTTATCAGAAGTATGTCCCGACCCCCTCCCTAATGTTATCAGAAGTGGTGTCCCGACCCCCTCCTAATGTTATCAGAAGTATGTCCCGACCCCTCCCTAATGTTACCAGAAGAGGTGTCCCGACCCCCCTCCCTAATGTTATCAGAAGAGGTGTCCCGACCCCCTCCCTTATGTTATCAGAAGAGGTGTCCCGACCCCCTCCCTAATGTTATCAGAATAGGTGTCCCGACCCCCTCCCTAATATTACCAGAAGAGGTGTTCCGACCCCCTCCCTAATGTTATCAGAAGTATGTCCCGACCCCCTCCCTTATGTTATCACAAGAGGTGTCCCGACCCCCTCCCTAATCTTATCAGAAGTATGTCCCGACCCCCTCCCTAATGTTATCAGAAGTATGTCTCGACCCCCTCCCTAATGTTATCAGTAGTATGTCCCGACCCCCTCCCTAATGTTATCAGTAGTATGTCCCGACCCCCTCCCTAATATTACCAGAATAGGTGTTCCGACCCCCTCCCTAATGTTATCAGAAGTATGTCCCGACCACCTCCCTAATGTTATCAGAAGTATGTCCCGACCCCCCTCCCTAATGTTATCAGAAGTATGTCTCGACCCCCTCCCTAATGTTATCAAAAGTATGTCCCGACCCCCTCCCTAATGTTATCATTAGTATGTCCCGACCCCCTCCCTAATGCTATCAGAAGTATGTCCCGACCCCCTCCCTAATGTTATCAGTAGTATGTCCCGACCCCCTCCCTAATGTTATCAGTAGTATGTCCCGACCCCCTCCCTAATATTACCAGAATAGGTGTTCCGACCCCCTCCCTAATGTTATCAGAAGTATGTCCCGACCCCCTCCCTAATGTTATCAGAAGTGGTGTCCCGACCCCCTCCCTAATGTTATCAGAAGTATGTCCCGACCCCCTCCCTAATGTTACCAGAAGAGGTGTCCCGACCCCCTCCCTAATGTTATCAGAAGAGGTGTCCCGACCCCCTCCCTTATGTTATCAGAAGAGGTGTCCCGACCCCCTCCCTAATGTTATCAGAATAGGTGTCCCGACCCCCTCCCTAATATTACCAGAAGAGGTGTTCCGACCCCCTCCCTAATGTTATCAGAAGTATGTCCCGACCCCCTCCCTTATGTTATCACAAGAGGTGTCCCGACCCCCTCCCTAATCTTATCAGAAGTATGTCCCGACCCCCTCCCTAATGTTATCAGAAGTATGTCTCGACCCCCTCCCTAATGTTATCAGTAGTATGTCCCGACCCCCTCCCTAATGTTATCAGTAGTATGTCCCGACCCCCTCCCTAATATTACCAGAATAGGTGTTCCGACCCCCTCCCTAATGTTATCAGAAGTATGTCCCGACCACCTCCCTAATGTTATCAGAAGTATGTCCCGACCCCCTCCCTAATGTTATCAGAAGTATGTCTCGACCCCCTCCCTAATGTTATCAAAAGTATGTCCCGACCCCCTCCCTAATGTTATCATTAGTATGTCCCGACCCCCTCCCTAATGCTATCAGAAGTATGTCCCGACCCCCTCCCTAATGTTATCAGTAGTATGTCCCGACCCCCTCCCTAATGTTATCAGTAGTATGTCCCGACCCCCTCCCTAATATTACCAGAATAGGTGTTCCGACCCCCTCCCTAATGTTATCAGAAGTATGTCCCGACCACCTCCCTAATGTTATCAGAAGTATGTCCCGACCCCCTCCCTAATGTTATCAGAAGAGGTGCCCCGACCCCCTCCCTAATGTTATCAGTAGTATGTCCCGACCCCCTCCCTAATGTCATCAGAATAGGTGTCTTGACCCCCTCCCTAATGTTATCAGAAGTATGTCCCGACCCCCTCCCTAATGTTATCAGAATAGGTGTCCCGACCCCCTCCCTAATGTCATCAGAACTATGTCCCGACCCCCTCCCTAATGTTATCAGAAGTATGTCCCGACCACCTCCCTAATGTTATCAGAAGTATGTCCCGACCCCCTCCCTAATGTTATCAGAAGAGGTGCCCCGACCCCCTCCCTAATGTTATCAGTAGTATGTCCCGACCCCCTCCCTAATGTCATCAGAATAGGTGTCTTGACCCCCTCCCTAATGTTATCAGAAGTATGTCCCGACCCCCTCCCTAATGTTATCAGAATAGGTGTCCCGACCCCCTCCCTAATGTTATCAGAAGAGGTGTTCCGACCCCCTCCCTAATGTTATCAGAAGAGGTGTCCCGACCCCCTCCCTAATGTTATCAGAAGTATGTCCCGACCCCCTCCCTAATGTTATCAGAAGAGGTGTCCCGACCCCCTCCCTAATGTTATCAGAAGAGGTGTCCCGACCCCCTCCCTAATATTACCAGAAGAGGTGTCCCGACCCCCTCCCTAATGTTATCAGAAGTATGTCCCGACCCCCTCCCTAATGTTATCAGAAGTGGTGTCCCGACCCCCTCCCTAATGTTATCAGAAGTATGTCCCGACCCCCTCCCTAATGTTACCAGAAGAGGTGTCCCCGACCCCCTCCCTAATGTTATCAGAAGAGGTGTCCCGACCCCCTCCCTTATGTTATCAGAAGAGGTGTCCCGACCCCCTCCCTAATGTTATCAGAATAGGTGTCCCGACCCCCTCCCTAATATTACCAGAAGAGGTGTTCCGACCCCCTCCCTAATGTTATCAGAAGTATGTCCCGACCCCCTCCCTTATGTTATCACAAGAGGTGTCCCGACCCCCTCCCTAATCTTATCAGAAGTATGTCCCGACCCCCTCCCTAATGTTATCAGAATAGGTGTCCCGACCCCCTCCCTAATATTACCAGAAGAGGTGTTCCGACCCCCTCCCTAATGTTATCAGAAGAGGTGTCCCGACCCCCCTCCCTAATCTTATCAGAAGTATGTCCCGACCCCCTCCCTAATGTTATCAGAATAGGTGTCCCGACCCCCTCCCTAATGTTATCAGAAGTATGTCCCGACCCCCTCCCTAATGTTATCAGTAGACGTGTCCCGACCCCCTCCCTAATGTTATCAGAAGTATGTCCCGACCCCCTCCCTAATGTTATCAGAAGAGGTGTCCCGACCCCCTCCCTAATGTTATCAGAAGTATGTCCCGACCCCCTCCCTAATGTTATCAGAAGTATGTCCCGACCCCCTCCCTAATGTTATCAGAAGTATGTCCCGACCCCCCTCCCTAATGTTATCAGAAGTATGTCCCGACCCCCTCCCTAATGTTATCAGAAGTATGTCCCGACCCCCTCCCTAATGTTATCAGACGTAGTCCCGACCCCCTCCCTAATGTTATCAGAAGTATGTCCCGACCCCCTCCCTAATGTTATCAGAAGAGGTGTCCCGACCCCCTCCCCTAATGTTATCAGAAGTAGTGTCCCGACCCCCTCCCTAATGTTATCAGAATAGGTGTCCCGACCCCCCTCCCTAATATTATCCAGAAGAGGTGTTCCGACCCCCTCCCTATGTTATCAGAAGTAGGTGTCCCGCCCCCCTCCCTAATCTTATCAGAAGTATGTCCCGACCCCCTCCCTAATGTTATCAGAAGTATGTCCCGACCCCCCCCCTAATATTACCAGAAGTGTGTTCCGACCCCCTCCCTAATGTTATCAGAAGTATGTCCCGACCCCCTCCCTAATGTTATCAGAAGTAGGTGTCCCGACCCCCTCCCTAATATTATTCACCAGAAGAGGTGTTCCGACCCCCTCCCTATCTTATCAGAAGTCTGTCCCGACCCCCTCCTAATCTTATCAGAAGTATGTCCCGACCCCCTCCCTAATGTTATCAGAATAGGTGTCCCGACCCCCTCCCCTAATATTACCAAAGAGTGTTCCGACCCCCTCCCTAATCTTATCAGAAGTATGTCCCGACCCCCTCCCTAATGTTATCAGAAGTATGTCCCGACCCCCTCCTTAATGTTATCAGAAGAGGTGCCCCGACCCCCTCCCTAATCTTATCAGAAGTATGTCCCGACCCCCTCCCTAATGTTATCAGAAGTATGTCCCGACCCCCTCCTTAATGTTATCAGAAGTATGTCCCGACCCCCTCCCTAATATTATCAGAAGAGGTGTCCCGACCCCCTCCCTAATATTACCAGTAGTATGTCCCGACCCCCCTCCCTAATGTTATCAGAAGTATGTCCCGACCCCCTCCTTAATGTTATCAGAAGTATGTCCCGACCCCCTCCCTAATATTATCAGAAGAGGTGTCCCGACCCCCTCCCTAATATTACCAGTAGTATGTCCCGACCCCCCTCCCTAATGTTATCAGAAGTATGTCCCGACCCCCTCCTTAATGTTATCAGAAGTATGTCCCGACCCCCTCCCTAATATTATCAGAAGAGGTGTCCCGACCCCCTCCCTAATATTACCAGTAGTATGTCCCGACCCCCTCCCTAATGTTATCAGAAGTATGTCCCGACCCCCTCCCTAATGTTATCAGAAGTATGTCCCGACCCCCTCCCTAATGTTATCAGAAGTATGTCCCGACCCCCTCCCTAAAGTTATCAGAAGAGGTGTCCCGACCCCCTCCCTAATGTTATCAGAAGAGGTGTCCCGACCCCCTCCCTAATGTTATCAGAAGTATGTCCCGACCCCCACCCTAATGTTATCAGAAGAGGTGTCCCGACCCCCTCCCTAATGTTATCAGAAGTATGTCCCGACCCCCTCCCTAATGTTATCAGAAGAGGTGTCCCGACCCCCTCCCTAATGTTATCAGAAGTATGTCCCGACCCCCACCCTAATGTTATCAGAAGTATGTCCCGACCCCCACCCTAATGTTATCAGAAGTATGTCCCGACCCCCTCCCTAATGTTATCAGAAGTATGTCCCGACCCCCTCCCTAATGTTATCAGAAGTATGTCTCGACCCCCTCCCTAATATTACCAGAAGATGTGTCCCGACCCCCTCCCTAATGTTATCAGAAGTATGTCCCGACCCCCTCCCTAATGTTATCAGAAGAGGTGTCCCGACCCCCTCCCTAATGTTATCAGAAGAGGTGTCCAGACCCCCTCCCTTATGTTATCAGTAGAGGTGTCCCGACCCCCTCCCTAATGTTTTCAGAAGATGTGTCCCGACCCCCTCCCTAATGTTATCAGAAGTATGTCCCGACCCCCTCCCTAATGTTATCAGAAGAGGTGTCCCGACCCCCTCCCTAATGTTATCAGAAGAGGTGTCCCGACCCCCTCCCTAATGTTATCAGAAGTATGTCTCGACCCCCTCCCTAATATTACCAGAAGAGGTGTCCCGACCCCCTCCCTAATGTTATCAGAAGTATGTCCCGACCCCCTCCCTAATGTTATCAGAAGTATGTCCCGACCCCCTCCCTAATGTTATCAGAAGTATGTCCCGACCCCCTCCCTAATGTTATCAGAAGTGTGTCCCGACCCCCTCCCTAATGTTATCAGAAGTATGTCCCGACCCCCTCCCTAATGTTATCAGAAGAGGTGTCCCGACCCCCTCCCTAATGTTATCAGAATAGGTGTCCCGACCCCCTCCCTAATATTACCAGAAGAGGTGTTCCGACCCCCTCCCTTATGTTATCACAAGAGGTGTCCCGACCCCCTCCCTAATCTTATCAGAAGTATGTCCCGACCCCCTCCCTAATGTTATCAGAATAGGTGTCCCGACCCCCTCCCTAATATTACCAGAAGAGGTGTTCCGACCCCCTCCCTAATCTTATCAGAAGTATGTCCCGACCCCCTCCCTAATCTTATCAGAAGTATGTCCCGACCCCCCTCCCTAATGTTATCAGAATAGGTGTCCCGACCCCCTCCCTAATATTACCAGAAGAGGTGTTCCGACCCCCTCCCTAATCTTATCAGAAGTATGTCCCGACCCCCTCCTTAATGTTATCAGAAGAGGTGCCCCGACCCCCCTCCCTAATCTTATCAGAAGTATGTCCCGACCCCCTCCCTAATGTTATCAGAAGTATGTCCCGACCCCCTCCTTAATGTTATCAGAAGTATGTCCCGACCCCCTCCCTAATATTATCAGAAGAGGTGTCCCGACCCCCCTCCCTAATATTACCAGTAGTATGTCCCGACCCCCTCCCTAATGTTATCAGAAGTATGTCCCGACCCCCTCCTTAATGTTATCAGAAGTATGTCCCGACCCCCTCCCTAATATTATCAGAAGAGGTGTCCCGACCCCCTCCCTAATATTACCAGTAGTATGTCCCGACCCCCTCCCTAATGTTATCAGAAGTATGTCCCGACCCCCTCCCTAATGTTATCAGAAGTATGTCCCGACCCCCTCCCTAATGTTATCAGAAGAGGTGTTCCGCCCCCCCCCCCTTCCTAATATACCAGAAGAGGTTTCCCGACCCCTCCCTAATGTTATCAGAAGTATGTCCCGACCCCCTCCCTAATGTTATCAGAATAGGTGTACCGACCCCCTCCCTAATGTTATCAGAAGTATGTCCCGACCCCCTCCCTAATGTTATCAGAAGAGGTGTCCCGACCCCCACCCTAATGTTATCAGAAGTATGTCCCGACCCCCTCCCTAATGTTATCAGAAGTATGTCCCGACCCCCTCCCTAATGTTATCAGAAGTATGTCCCGACCCCCTCCCTAATGTTATCAGAAGAGGTGTCCCGACCCCCTCCCTAATGTTATCAGTAGTTTGTCCCGACCCCCTCCCTAATGTCATCAGAAGTATGTCCCGACCCCCTCCCTAATGTTATCAGAAGAGGTGTCTCGACCCCCTCCCTAATGTTATCAGTAGTTTGTCCCGACCCCCTCCCTAATGTCATCAGAAGTGTGTCCCGACCCCCTCCCTAATGTTATCAGTAGAGGTGTCCCGACCCCCTCCCTAATGTTATCAGTAGAGGTGTCCCGACCCCCACCCTACCGTGTGGCCCTGTATGACGTTATTGTGTTGATGGACCGCTAATACTACCGTGTGGCCCTGTATGACGTTATTGTGTTGATGGACCGCTAATACTACCGTGTGACCCTGTATGACGTTAGTGTGTTGATGGACCGTTAATACTACCGTGTGGCCCTGTATGACGTTATTGTGTTGATGGACCTATAAGACTACCATGTGACCCTGTATGACGTTATTGTGTTGATGGACCGCTAATACTACCGTGTGACCATGTATGACGTTATTGTGTTGATGGACCTATAAGACTACCATGTGACCCTGTATGACGTTATTGTGTTGATGGACCGCTAATACTACCGTGTGACCCTGTATGACGTCATTGTGTTGATGGACCGCTAATACTACCGTGTGACCCTGTATGACGTTAGTGTGTTGATGGACCGTTAAGACTACCGTGTGGCCCTGTATGACGTTATTGTGTTGATGGACCGTTAAGACTACCGTGTGTCCCTGTATGACGTTATTGTGTTGATGGACCGCTAATACTACCGTGTGGCCTTGTATGGCGTTATTGTGGTGATGGACCGTTAAGACTACCGTGTGGCCCTGTATGACAGTATTGTGTTGTTGGACCGTTAAGACTACCGTGTGTCCCTGTATAACGTTATTGTGTTGATGGACCGTTAAGACTATCGTGTGGCCCTGTATGACGTTATTGTGTTGATGGACCGTTAAGACTACCGTGTGGCCCTGTGTGACGTTAGTGTGTTGATGGACCGTTAAGACTACCGCGTGTCCCTGTATAACGTTATTGTGTTGATGGACCGTTAAGACTATGTGTGTCCCTGTATGACGTTATTGTGTTGATGGACCGTTAATACTACCGTGTGACCCTGTATGACGTTATTGTGTTGACGGACCGTAAAGACTACCGTGTGTCCCTGTATGACGTTATTGTGTTGATGGACCGTTAAGACTACCGTGTAACCATGCATGGCATTATTGTGTTGATGGACCGCTAATACTACCGTGTGACCCTGTATGACGTTATTGTGTTGATGGACCGTTAAGACTACCGTGTGACCCTGTATGACGTTATTGTGTTGACGGACCGTTAAGACTACCGTGTGGCCTTGTATGACGTTATTGTGTTGATGGACCACTAATACTACCGTGTGACCATGTATGACGTTATTGTGTTGATGGACCACTAATACTACCGTGTGACCATGTATGACGTTATTGTGTTGATGGACCACTAATACTACCGTGTGACCATGTATGACGTTATTGTGTTGATGGACCACTAATACTACCGTGTGACCATGTATGACGTTATTGTGTTGATGGACCGCTAATACTACCGTGTGACCCTGTATGACGTTATTGTGTTGATGGACCGCTAATACTACCGTGTGACCCTGTATGACGTTATTGTGTTGATGGGTCGTTAATACTACCGTGTGTCCCTGTATGCCCTTATTGTATTGAGGGACCGTTAAAATTACCCCGTGGTTGTAAAATCGTTAATATTAGGCGAATTGATCACAATTTACTTTATTTAAAGAGGTCTAGGGGAGGGTGTGTGGTTTTTGCATTTTAATATATAAAATTTGAATCATTAATTGTATTGATCATTGAAGTTATTGATTTCAACAGTATGTAACAAATGTGATTTTGACACAAAGTATCGAAGTTCTAGTATCTCAATTCTGTTACTGCTGTTCTATATATGCCTTATGGAAATAGTTAAACTCATATCCAAATACATTAATTAATTTCGTTGCTGGTCATATGTCCAACACATATATGTGTACATGCATCAAAATGTTACCGATTACACGTGTGTCTGTCGAAAGCAAATGTGTTCAGACCGTATGGATGCGCCTGACACATATGCTCACGGGTTTATGTGTGCCACGCCTCATACTAAAAGACAGTACGAAGTCTGTAATAGCCCTCGATACGATACAGGCCCTGTGTACCACTTACATAGCAGGTACGTGTTGTCTAGAGGTGGAAGGGAGATAACTCTAACTAAATTTAACTTCCGAGTAAAACGTCAAATCAATAATAAATTTTATCATGGCGGCGGACGAGCGAGCTCCGCTGCTGAAGTTCTCAGAAGAAGACGATTATGACGGACCACGGAATAGAAAAGCTCCCTATCGCCTCCCGTCTCAGTTCCCAGGTTTGGGTGACCCGGCGGACGAATTCATACTCCCTCTATCACTCTGCGAGTCCGACCACATCGTGTGTGTGTTCGTCGTGACGTTCGACACTCGGTCAGGTAGATATGTGTATATAAATATCATACTCTGTATCACAACATACTTCGGAACTTCTACGTCATTGTTTCGTCAGTTGTAAGCTGCCCAAACCTGAGATGTTCTAGTTCCGGGTGGTTGCATATGCTAAATAATTATTAAGACCAGCTTCCCTATATAGGTGAACAAAATTAATAATATTATATACATCTACAAGTCCGTGAGAAGACAAATGAGTGTATTGATAATCAAATGGAATAAAATATACATGTATTTGAAAAGTTAACGAAACCATCGTTGACAGATCTTTTTCGCCACGGGAGAGTGACTCTATGTTCTATATGTTTAAATATTAAAAAAAAAAAAAAAAATAGTCGTCTTAATTTCCAAAGTCTTAATTCAGATCAAAATGGAGATTTATAAATGAGTGGGTAAAGGGACTTGGTACAACTTCCCGAGCTATATTTATATGTATAACTGTATGTAAAAGAACTGGACTTGGCTGAATAAAATGCTGATGGCCAGGAATAGCGCCATCATATGTAGTAATTAGCGTCTGTCTAAAGTTCAGAGGTCCCGAGTCGGAGTCTAGTCATTGCACTTTCGAATTCCCTCTCTTGTTACATATGGCGCCCAACTAAATACCCACGGAGATGGTATAGGGTCTGGTATGTGTCTTCAGGATCGAAGGACTTTGTTAAAGGAGGGGAGAATGTAGCAGAATTGGACTTCAGGCTGAATGCTGGTGGCCAGCTGGTAGCTCAAATGCATATGGTTAGAGCATCCGTCTTGAGTTTCGATGTCCCAGGTTTGAGTCCCGATCTGGTCGCCCCAATTTCCCTCTCCTGTTAGATTATTACGAAAAATATCTCATTATTACTTCGTTCCTGCTTCAGCCATCTTCCTGTTCTATATCATCAAGTTTGTATATAGAAGTTGGTTTTCCAGTGGAATTTTATAACGGGATATCTATCTCATGTACATAAGGTATATATGATATACCCTCAACTCAATTTTCCAATCTATTGCAGGAAACATGATCGAATGGTGCATGCCGGAGGACTTTGACCTTGATGGGGTAGAGTTCAAGGCCATGGTCAGTGGATCGCACACCATGACAAAAGACTTTGTGTAAGTACAACACATTAGTGATTTTGAGGAACTTTCGAAGGTTTATCAAAAATGATTTTCTGTTAGTTTTGAGACAAAATTTGGACCCGAAATTGGACAAGAGAAGTACATGGTAACAAGGACAGATTGTATACCAGGAAGTAGTATGTTTAAACATATCAAACAATTCCTTAAAGTCATCATGCATATTAACGTAAATTTGAAATTAATGCCTTCTTTCATAGATTTCTCTGATTTTATTTCAAAATAATACTGTAAGTATTGCTATTTATTATTACATTTGTACAACTGAGGTAAATTTGATATCAAATGGTAATATTTTAGAAATCTACAAATCAACTTTGATTTGACCCTTGAGAGTATATTTTTGACTCCCCAGAGACTTGACCCTTGAGAGTATATTTTTTGACTCCCCAAGCTTTAACCCTTGAGAGTATATTTTTGACGCTCCGGAATGAGACTGGACCTTTGAGAGTATATTTTTGACTCCCCAGAATGAGACTGGACCTTTGAGAGTATATTTTTGACTTTCCAGAATGAGGCTGGACCATTCATTGGAAGACATGTTTTGCCTCCCCAGAATGAGTTTTTAGAGTATCTTTGTGACTCCCTTGAATGAGTTTTAGAGTATCTTTGTGACTCCCTTGAATGAGTTTTTAGAGTATCTTTGTGACTCCCTTGAATGAGTTTTTAGAGTATCTTTGTGACTCCCTTGAATGAGTTTTTAGAGTATCTTTGTGACTCCCTTGAATGAGTTTTTAGAGTATCTTTGTGACTCCCTTGAATGAGACTTGACATGTGGGTTTATGTTTTTGACTCCATAGAATTAGATTTAACTCTTGTGCTTGCATGGACATGTGTATTTGTCATGTACATGTATGTATGGTTTTGACACTTCAGATTTATATTAAGCAATTTCAGATGCTTAAGTACTTAAGCATCTGAAATTGCTTAATATCAAGGGTCCACAACCACAGAGAAAATGTCTATACTGTAGTACTCTGTAACTAATGGAACATTAATTAATCATGTTGTAGTTAATGAAAAAAAAATTATTGTAAACTAACATTCTGACAAACCAAAATGGATTTTAAACAAAGGATAAGTTTTAGAATTTACATATAATTTTGGTTTGAATACTACAGGTGATAATCTGATTGAATTATGACGCAGCAAGGAGTCTAATAATTCTTTTTTTCAGGTACTTCCGAATGGACAACCTATACGGCCTGGCCTGTTTTGAGAATATGCGAGTGGAAAGTGAGATCGAGCGCGGAGCCAGGATGAAATCTGTCGGCATTCTGTCAACATCCTACACACTACTGTACCGACACATGCAGTTTCTGGAGACACAAGTCAGGTATCTACGATTACCTCGTTAGCTCACCTGCCCGAAGGTGAAGGGCTACTAAGTTTGTTCAAATGAATGACCTTGACCTACAGTCACGATCATAGGAGTCAAATATGCTAAAATCTTTCAACAACTTCTTCTCAATAACCAAGAGACTCCAGAGAGCTGTTATTGAGCCAATAGTATGCTGAAATGAAGGCTTGCACGATTTATTTACATGAACAAACCTAGCTAGTCTTCTCTGAAAATTTAATAAAGTGGTAATTTAATCAGCATTAGTTAGTATCTGCGTATAAATGACCTAGATCAACTTCAAAGTTTCTCTAGAAGTAGGTGAGTGATACAGGCCCATTGGGACACTTGTCACTAATACATGTGTATTTGTAACCAACATCCTTCATTCAGTACTTATGCATGTAAACATTGAAAAAAAAAATAAAAAAAAAAAAAAAATTCACAATTTTTTTTCTTTCGGAAAATTGAACCTCAAAAACGTACCTGCATACTATACACGAGTGCCCACTTTACATGAATATTTACGGTATTTATGTATTCACCTTTTATTTTTAAAGACACCAGCTGGAGACACCAGGGAACTACTCACAACTTCATGCGTTTTACCAGGACAAGAAGGGAACACTAACTAGTGATAGTGCTATTAGTGGAATGTCGTCCTCCAACTCGTCACCCTCCACACCAAGTAGAGATCTCCCCGAAATGAAGGTCAGTGCTTCATGGTCAAAGAGACAGGAGGGGACAGTTTCTAGTGGTGTCAGAATGATCTGTCCCTAGGGACACCGTGGGGTTCAGATTTAAGTGGTGTCAAAATGATCTGGGACAGAATACAGGGACGTAATGGGGTTCAGATTTTAGTGGTGCGGAATGATCTGAGGCAGAATACTGTGGCACAGTGGGGTTGAGATTTTGGTGGTGTCAGAATGATCTAGGACAAATATACAGGGACACTATGGGGTTAAGATTTTGGTGGTGTCTGTCAGAATGATCTGGGGCAGAATATAGTAACACAGTGGGTCAAGATTCTAGTTGTGTCAAAATGATCTGGGGCAGAATGCTGGGGCACAGTGGGGTTCAGATTTGGTTGTATAGGATTTGGTTTGTTTTTGTTTAACATACTATTAACAGCCAGGGTCACTTAAGGACGTGCCAGGTTTTTGGAGGTGGAGGAAAGCCGGAGTACACGGAGAAAAACCACCAGCCTATGGTCAGTACCTAGCAAATGCCCCACGTAGGTTTCGAACTTGCAACCCAGAGGTGGAGGGCTAGTGATAAAGTGTCGGGACACCTTAACCACTCGACCACGGGGGTATAGGGTGGGGACTGGACTGGCACAATATATGTATATATAAGTCCATCTGCTTTGGGTATAAATTTGTGGTTTATAGCCTTGGCTAATAATATATAATAATATATATTCCTGGGGAAATCAAGTCCTAATTCGTTATTTGTTTTATTCCTACAGATTACCCATCCAGCCGGTTGCTTTTCACAGTTCATCAAATTTTTTGGCGAGAGTATATTTGTTCTATGGAAGTTCGCTCTACTACAACGAAGACTGCTGTTTTTTTCTCCGCCTCCCATTGGAGTAGTGTGTTACAGGGGTAAGTATATGTGTTATGTTGACATTGACAACATATTCATTTTGGTGTCGATTCATACTTCCGAGTAAATTTGGTGGTGGTTCATACTTCTGAGTAAATTTGGTGGTGATTCATTCTTCTGAGTAAATTTGGTGGTAATTCATACTTCTGAGTAAATTTGGTGGTAATTCATACTTCTGAGTAAATTTGGTGGTAATTCATACTTCTCAGAAGACCTAGGAATACAGGAATCTCCACCTAGAATATGAGACAAACCTGAATGAAGCCCAATCAATGTTCCAACACATCATAGTAATTATTTTCAAATGGAAATTCAGTGATGTACTTGTTAACTATGACATGAGGATGACCTTTGAACTCTGTGTTTCAGTGTACTGTGCATGCTGTCTTGCGAACCGTGATATCCCTGGGCTCGGACATGACATGAAGCCACATTTCTACGTAAACATTGCAGACATAGAGACATTGGAATCAGAAGTGGCGTACATTGCATGTAAGTATCAACGGTCAGGGTTCGATAAAGCAGATATATCATTTTAGCTAAATAGTTATTGTCTGCTTGGTGAAGAAAATAATTGAATTGAATATCTATTTTCCTGATAGCAGTATTTATCTGCAGTAAGCCAACCAAGTCTTTTGTAGTTCAGTAAAAAATGCTTACAAATGCTATTTTAAGCCCACCCTCACCATTTGAAAATCCATCCATGCGTAAGCAATCCTCGTTATTGCTATTTCTCGAGAAGTACTGGAAGGATTTTTCAATCCTCATGTACATATTCTGCTTGGTCCCTTGCTATAGATGTGTCCATTTGATTTTGAGTCTGATCCAGAAATTTGATTTCAATTGATTGTTTAGAGAAAAAAATGCTGTTTAAATTTGATTTATAAAATTGTGTCCATTGGTGTCTAAAGTCATACTATTGGATTCAAAAGAGTTAACATACCCACGAAAGAAAGGGACCTCAAATTAATCCTAAAGAAATAACATTTATTAAAGCAAAACTGCCTTTATTTAATCAACTTTAACAAACTTTGATATTAAACTTCAACACTAGAGGACAGGGCTGATTTGAGGATAAATACGGTACTAAACTTTAACACTAGAGGACAGGGCTGATTTGAGGATAAATACGGTACTAAACTTTAACACTAGAGGAGGGGGCTTATTTGAGGATTAATACAGTTCTTAAAATTAACACTCGAGTAGGGGGGATATTTGAGGATAAATACAGTACTAAACTTTTACACGAAAGGAGGGGGCTTATTTGAGGATAAATACAGTTTTTCAAATTAACACTCGAGTAGGGGGGATATTTGAGGATAAATACAGTACTAAACTTTTACACTAGAGTAGGGGACTTATTTGAGGATGAATACAGTATAATCTATGGTTTTTGATGTGATATCTTCCCTTAAATATCTTATATAAACTCACTTCTTACATGATTTTTATCAAATTAAAGCTGAGCTTCCTTAATTTTGTTTGTTTACAATCCTACAAGGCACGACAGAGAAGATATTTGAGATGAAGACATGTCTATACGATGTCTATATAGATAACCAGGTGATAAAGACACATTCTCCCATCCTCAAGGACAT
This sequence comes from Pecten maximus, assembly GCF_902652985.1. NCBI lineage: Eukaryota > Metazoa > Mollusca > Bivalvia > Pectinida > Pectinidae > Pecten > Pecten maximus. The sequence goes on from NC_047025.1 coordinate 2,594,935, forward strand.
GCTCAAGGTCAGCGACGCTGATCGGGACAAGTACGCAAAACTCAACAATCAAAGGTAAGGCAGAAAGAACGGTTTTTTGGTCACCTGAGACGAAGTCGCCTTTTGTCCGGCGTCGTGCATCGTCCATCGTCTGTTGCCCATCGTTAAAACAATTTACATTTTCAACTTCTTCTCAATTACCAACAGGCCCAGAGACCTGATATTGGGTCCGTAGCATGCTGGGATGGAGGGTGTTCAAGTTTGTTCAAATGGATGACCTTGATATGCTAAAATATATCAAAGCTCAGGTGACTGTTAAGGCCCATGGGCCTCTTGTTTTTACTGATATCTCACCATGTTGGATAGAGGTTGCCGTTGTAAGATAGCTATGTAAGAAAATCTGTCTAACAGCATTTCACATGTGCAGAGTAATCTGCATTCAACAGGGGCAACTCTTACAATGTCGTCTGCTTGTGTTCACATCTGTCAGTTGTCATCGTCGATGTCAGGTTTAAAAAGTTGGAATTAACTAAAAAGATATCTGTATTCAGTAGATACATGTATTGTACTCACAATAAAGTGATAGGGCTACAAGGTAAACATTTTGGGACCAATCTGAAAACAACATGGCCCGACAGACAGCCATCTTTGATTTTGACAATTAAAGTTTGTTATTGCTTTTTCTCAAAAAGTGATTCGAGAATTTTTCTGAAATTCAATTTGGATATTTCCCTTTGTCACTAGTTTTGCATATTCCATTAGGGGACTGATAGGAAAACAACATGGCCAACAGGCGGCCATCTTGGATTTTGATAATTGCAAGTTGCTACTGCCCTCTAGCGGAGATTCAAAATTACCAACCTTTACACATGAAATTTTCGACCAATCAAAACGAGCGTTACTGATGTATATCATCGGTGATGTTTACAAACACACATGGAGGCTTGTGTCATTTTGATGAGATATGTGATAAATGACTTCTTTCAATTGACCAAACACTGTGAATGTTTCCCCAAAGATTGTACGTCTCTGTAATTAGGTAAAATGCCATGACATAGTCGACAAGGCAGCTCTGTACTGGACCCCGCAACTTTTGTTTACTGCGAAACTAAGCCTGAATGTAAAATGTGATTTGATTGGGTGCCCTGGGATTCCAGGGCACGACGATTTAAAGAGGACTATATCTGCCAAGAGTTTCGTGGAGTGTAACATAATCCTGGCTAGCGAAGATGACATACACACATAAAAATGAGTCTTTTAGTTAAACAGAGGCACTTTGACTTGATACAGAGAGACCGGGGAAATGGTCATGATGTTGAGAGACAAGGGGGGTACATGTATATGTATGTGTCGATTAATATATGATATGTATGTTATCTATGCCTGGTTAAAAATACATCTATCAGTTTTGTTTCTGATTCACCCTGGCTTAGGTCTGCCCACCAATTTTCCTATGAAGAGCTCGGTGAGGAAGCGTGCAACGAAGAGGAACTCTTTACTATGTAAGTCAAAAAACTTTCAGACATTTGTCACATCTTACACATTTTCATTTCATTTCAAATTTTATTGGCATTTGATGGTATTAGTCGAAAGGATCAAATAACAGGCCAAGCCTATATAAATTCTCTCCTTATCCTACACATTTTGTTTCAAACTTTTTATATTCACTTTAACTATGATAGAATATTTAGTCAATTCATGATCCAGATCTAGGTCTAAAGATCAATGATCCAAGAAATTTTCTTTTCAGGTTTTTCACCGAATTAAACAACCGCCTGTTCCAGACCTTGTTAGACGTTTCCATGTCACAGGACCGTCAACTCACATCAGAGCACATGAAGAGCATGGGTCTTGACCCATACGGAGATCGCTCCTTCCTTATGGAACTTGTCGAACACTATGGCATTGATGTAGTATTGATGGTGGACAACCCTTGTTGTCCAAAGTGATCGTATTAGGTGCTTTATCCTCAGTGATTCCCAGAGACCGTGAATTTCGGGGCAGTGAAGATGGGCGAGATCTGGATTTTCTTCAACATGGCGAACGAAAACCTTATTTTTCCATGCAAGGAGTATGTCGGAAATACTGTAAACGTACATATTTTAGCGGTAATTTTATTTTAGCGTTTTTCGCGCTAGAAGCCTTGCGCTAAATTATGATTGCGCTAATTACTTTTTCTACGTTCTATTTCTATAGAAAGTTCTGTTGATGCGCTAATTCATCATTGCGTTAACTGGCTAAAATCTGCAAATGCGCTAAAATTTGATTGCGCTAAAATAAATACGTTTACAGTAATTGGTGTTGAGGTGGTGTAATTTTGCGATATGAGCACTAGGTTACGTAGTACAAATACGACGGTTCTTAAGATATGCAGAAAGAAATGGTTGCCATGGAAATCAGGGTTAGTACAGGTACAAAGTAATTTTTACATTCCTTGTGTTTTTCTTCTTCTCCATGAAAATGTTAGAGATGTTTTTTTTCTTTTTTTTATTTCTTCGATTCAAACTCTAAGGTACATGTATATACTGAAAGTTTGCATTGAAGTACAAAATGAATTGATGAAATGCATGATGGTGTAGATAAAATTTATCTTTCATGACTGTTCATCATCTGTGATCAGTGTACCATATGTTCTTACCATGACAAATCCTTTGTCCTTATATGGGCATTAGCCAAATGTTGGCTTTTGTGTGGTTTTGTCTCGTACTTTCACATATACTGAAGCCAAATTTTTATCAAAACTAGTCAAGCTGGTTTTAAAATTTTGTTTTGCTTTCCGCTGTTAAATAAATGTGCTATATTGTCCGGCTACATGTTTAATACTCTTTTGAGATATTATGTGTTTGGTGAAATTAAAAATTGTCAATGATTTTTAGCTATTCAGTCATAACAACCTGTTGTATGTCACTCACATTGTTCATTCTAAAAATAGACATTTACTGAAGTAGTTGTATTTCTTCGGATGATTATGGCAGTGTCATTTTAAAACTAGCTTAATTTTCTTTTTTCTAATTTACTGATGTCTTCCATATAGGGGTCAATGTTATGTGTGTGTATTGTTTGTCAATCAAGGACCGTAATAGCTCAGTCGGTTAGATTGTTGGCCCATGTAACCTTAGGTGAAGATCCGAGGTGCGTGGTTTGACTCTCCCTACCCCGGTACCTGTGGCAGTTTGTTACGCACGATGCTGTGAAACTGACCTGACATTTGTATTTGAGAACACTTACCAATTCTACAAATCTTCATTTGACTCTCACTGTCCATGGCTACAGATGTACAATACTTTGACGTGACAAAATGTCTCTGTATTTCACTGAAGTAATTCTGTTGTCATTTATAGGATTATTGATGTCATGTCATTCATAGGGTTATTAATTTCATGTCGTTCATAAGGTTATTAATGTCATGTGATTCATAAGGTTATTAATGTCATGTCGTTCATAGGGTTATTAATGTTATGTTGTTCATAGGGTTATTAATATCTATTCATTCATAGGGTTATTAATGTCATGTCATTCATAGGATTATTAATGTCATGTCATTCATAGGGTTATTAATGTCATGTCATTTGTAGGGTTATTAATGTCATGCCATTTGTAGGGTTATTGATGTCATGGCATTCATAGGGTTATTAATGTCATGTCATTGGTAGGGTTATTAATGCCATGTCGTTGGGTTATTAATGTCATGCCATTTGAAGGGTTATTAATGTCATGTCGTTCATAGGGTTATTAATGTCATGTCATTCATAGGGTTATTAATGTCATGTCATTCATAGGGTTATTAATGTCATGTCATTCATAGGATTATTAATGTCATGTCATTCATAAGGTTATTCATGTGATGTCATTTGTAGGGTTAACTTATTAATGTCATGTCGTTCGTAGGGTTATTAATGTCATTTATATAGTGAACACCAAGTTCAGTCTCTTGTAGCAAATTTCATCAGTGTAAAAACCAAACATAATATTCTGACATTATAGTGAATGAGCATGGAATGTTACCTGAAATACTTAAACAAAAGTGAAGTCATTGAAAGTTTTGTCTAATTAAAAACAAAGAAATTTGAAATTTCAATTTTAAAAAAAAATCAGCATTTGACTTAATTTGATAATAGCAAGTTTATGTGCGAACTGACAAAAAAGAATGTCTAAAAAAATTTTCCCTAACCTACAGTCAAACTTCATTATCTCAAATTCAAAAATTCTGTATAACTCGGAAATAAAAATTCAATTCCAACAATGAAAATTCTTTATCAAGGACATCATACCAGGGTATCTCTAATATTCAGACCCAACTGACTTTAAGGTAATGAGGTGCGACTGTAGTCAATTTCTCATGTAAGAATATGTTTGATCTTTTGTGGCATAAAAACAATTTTGCAGAAATGGTTGCAAGTTTTGATGTTAACCATTACATGTATATTGTAACCTCAAAAACTTATTTGGTCAGTATAACTGACTGGATATGGGATTTATTATGTATGTAATGTTTCATTCTAGCCACAGTGTTGTAGACATGTAATTTTTTTTCTTCTTTTGAATCATATTTAAGTGCAACATGATTTATATTCGTCACATGATTAAGCGTGTATAAATATCCATTTGGGGAAATGCTTTTGCTAATGATTGTCTACAATTTTGATTGTCTTCAATGTAAATAACTGCTGTTTATGATATATATACATATATAAACATATTCCATATTACCCTAATTTAATATTATTTATATAGAGGATCAGTTAGCTTGTTTTATGCGACTTCTGAAACAAATCCAGAAAGTGTCGTTTAAAGATATGAGTGGAAAATCCATGATGAGTAATATTAATTTTATATCGAATGGAAACCACTTTATCACATTTCAGACATAACCTATATTCTGTTAGCCATTAATTTTAGAAATAGCTTTTTCTCATGCTGAAATGAAATTTAAGCTGGTGATCAATTTTTTTTTTTTTTTAAACTCCATGCTTCGAACTTTATTCTTTTGCGATGTCAAAAAGTACATGCAACACCATGAAATTCTGGCCTGGTGTCACCATGGAAACGAGATGGCCAATAACACGCAGCTTTACTTTATCGTATTATACATGCTGTGATTGTGAGTAAGTCAGTACTCGAGAGAAGTATATAATTTATTATGTTGTTGAGATAATTTGTCTTCTTTATTTTAATCTATCGTAAAAATTGATTTATCAATAAGCCCAGGGGGCATTATTTCGTGAGGGATGAACATTTTGGATATATGGTTTAATTATGAGGATATAGATTTTATTTAGAAATGTCTCGCCCTTAGAACAGATGAATTGACTTATTTTCTGACACATTTGATTTATATTTATAAGGGAAATATCTTAATTACATAGGCAAATTTTGAGCATTGATGATTTTACTAAATTTCATTGTTTTTTTAATTATGTACCAATATATATACAATGTACCAAATATTTATCTCATCTATTATCCACGTGGAGGTCTGTTTGCTTATTTTTGTAAAAAAAATACAGAAACTTTAGTGACTTTTGGAGTTTGCTCAAAACGTAATACAGATGCATATAGAAAAAACCAAACAGGCGAGATGCATATATAATTCTTGTTTTATCAATGTTTTGACACAAAATCTGTCGTCATTTTATGACCAGTTTGCCTCAACTACTACTTTTCGTTCTATAAGATATGTTAATGAAAACAAATGAAAGTAAAAAAGAAAAATTGGAACTCATTCCAAACTGTGGATGTATAACTGGAAAATAAAACTTGTAGTGAAATTGGACTGATGAGGCTGATGCCCGTAGCCAGGGAGCTCCAATGGTTGGAGCGCCTGTCTAGCATTCAGAGGTCCCGAGTTCGAGTCCCAGACTGGTCATTGCAATTTTTCCTCTCCTGTTCATTTGGTGCCGAACTAGATACCCACAGAGGTGGTATAGGGTCTCATTTGTCTTCAGGGTCAAAGACTTTGTTGATGGAGGGAGGAATTTAGTGGAACTGGACTGCATGGGCTAAACGACAGTGGTCAGGTAGCTCAAATGGTTAGAGTGCTAGCGTACGTCTTAGAGTTCAGAGGTCCTGGGTTTGAGTCTTGGTCCGATCTTTGCATTTTTCCTTTCATTTTACATCTGGTGCCCAACTAAATACTCATAGAAGATTGTTTAGGGTCCCATCTGTGTCTTTCGGGTGGAAGACTCGACTGAGCAGAACACCAGTGGCCAGGTATGATTAGGATGTCCATCTAGAGGTTCTGGGTTCAAATCCCAGTCTGGTCCTTGCATTTTTACCTCGCTCATTAACTTAGGGTTTGTATAATGTATAAATTGAATTGTTCCGATTGCTGCACCATCATCGATTAATATTATCACCTTGTCAAAATTTGAAATCCTGTACGTTGTATGTGTTGTACACCAAGACCTTTCATGGGGATGAATTTTGTTACTTTGATATCAGATATACGCTGTATAGTGACAAATATCTTTGTCTGCTCATTATTGCTTCTTAAAGTTCAGGGATATTCTGTACGTCCCGGACTTAACCAATGTATATTAGATATTTATTTCTCTTTGATAGTTATTTCCCTTCAGCTTATATTACATATAAAAGATGATCAAAATACGTCACGTGGTCATGGTGGTACATTTCACAGCCAAACAAATGTCACCGTGGAAAGAAATACAAAAATAGTATATCATATTTACTTACACATGAATTTTGTCTTATTGCATCACTAGTAATTCTATTTTTGTGTATTTTCAGGTAATTTACATTTGTTTTTGTTGAAATTGAGACAAAATAAGCCATGAACTTAATAGATTTTTTTTAAACTCCAGGGACATTGTTCAAGTAATTGGATTTGTGCAATATGTGAGTTTTTCATTTTGCCTTTTCATATAAGGCAGTCGACTTAATTGTTTTTGTGTGGGTGTGAATCTTTACGGTCACACCAATTTTTGGTTATAATTATATATTTGTTATATATAGAGACCAGCAATCTTTTCACATCCATAATCTGCTTACAGTCTCTGTTCAAATCAAATACAACATTGAATAAAATACATTCTGAATACCTTTGCTTTTCTTTATTTCGCCAGTAAAGTGTTCGATGGAGACCAATACAATCTTACAGGGGCCTGTTCCGTGGACATGGATAGTCTGGGTTGCTGAATGCTGGCCAGCCAAATTCTTACACAAGGGTCGAGATATCCCTGTCCACAGCAGGCCCATGTTTGATTATTTTTCTCATGTAAAAGTAATTAATTGTAAGGTGTTGTGAATCTTTTCCATTGCACCATCATGAAAATGTGCATCAAAATTGATGATGCTATGAATTTGCGATGTGGTTATGCTACATACAAGAGGTCCAGAGGGCCTGTATCACTTGGATATGGCAGTGAATATTGGAAAACACTCTTCATTTCTACGAAGGAAAGATTTTGATGAATTTGCTTTAATTCACACATTTGGCCCCACGGGACCCATCATTTATACAAAATTGATTTTCCTTTTTCCAAGGCTGCTTCAGACCAAATATGGACAAGATCCTTTCATTGTAATTGGTGACTCACAATTATTTTAACTGGCGAAATTCACAATTATTGGAACTGGCGTGATAATATACTATAAGGTAATTATCTTTTATCCTAAAATAGACATGATAATCACAATCACTTGCTAAACTGTAAAACAAAAATACAACAAGGATGTATTGGAATATTAACTTTATTTCTCTGTAAAAATCTTGATGATGATGTCATCGACAATGTATTCACTGATCAATGTTTACAACAAAGATGCTTCTCTGCAAGAGGACAACAAAGTCAGAACTACTGGTAAAACTCTGGACATAGGAACTCCTTACACACAAAACAGTGTACATGACGGGTATGACCCGCCACACAGCCAGGCTAGTAAAGATTGTATGACCCGCCACACCACCGGACTGGCTGGGATCATACAACCGCCACACATCCAGACTGGTTAGGACTGTCTGACAACCACACCGCTGGACTGGTTAGGATTGTACGACCCACACATCCAGACTGGTTAGGATTGTACGACCCACACATCTAGACTGGTTAGGACTGTCTGACAACCACACCGCTGGACTGGTTAGGATTGTACGACCCACCATACAGCTTGGCTGGTTTGGTTTGGACTGACAACCACACCGCTGGACTGGTTAGGATTGTACGACCCACCATACAGCTTTGCTGGTTTGGTTTTGACTGACAACCACACAACCTGACTGGTTAGGATAGAACGACCCACAACACAACCAGACTGCGATGGATCTTCAGACCAGCCACACAGGTGGTATAGGATCAGACAGCCCATCATCAAGGATTTACCGGGTAAATCTATATACCAGTGTTTTGGTCCACGATTCACTCCGACCCAGTCGCCTTCTGGCAGAAATACAAGATACATTATGATATCATGTGAAATTAAGGGAAACTTTCAATACTGTTTGAACTCGTGTAATGGTCAGATCTGTCTGACAATACACAGAGACATTTAAGACACATTTCTCAAGCTACACAGTGCATCTTGATATGTAATCAATTTACCAAGCTAGTTTGGTACACTCGGATTTAAAACAAATCATCGTCAACTTAGACAAAAACGATCGCCATAACTTTTGATTAGAACTTAACTGTATAAAATTGTCTCGAGAACAATTCCAGGACAGCAGACGTCTAAACCAGCAGTTTATAACATATATTTTGGATCTAATGTGTTTGACAATTTCAATGTTTGTCCAAGAGTGGCCAAGAAGAATCAAGAATTTATTCACAGAACAGTGCTTCACAAAAAACACAGACTGATCCATATACAATTATAGACCAGGTATTTGTAACAGAGCATTGTTAACATAATCATACACAAAGTCAACAATCTACACAACTCTACAACGATGTACCGGTCAGATCCACTTTACACAGTCGTTGTTTAGTTAAAACTCTACAATACAACACACAACTGCTGAATTTACAACTGATGGTATCCACGACTCTGTGTTAAAAAGTTCGACAAATTCAGCGATTCACCAAGGAATTAATTACCTCCAAGGAAAATATCTGCCTTAATTTGTCCTAAAATTGCTGTAACAGCCAAGATATTTTGCCTGTAACACACAGTAGTTATTTTGTAACAGAGCGCATGATTAAATTTAAACCACTGCCTCCGCTAGGGATCGAACCCAGGACCTCTGGCCTACTAGTCTTACGCTCAACCGATCGAGCTAAAGAGAAGATCTCTCAAACAAGCCGAGCGGTATATTGCGGCTAGTATTCACCAGGGTTACAATTCACATCTCTAGCAGGAATGGTGTAATTCATCAGTTCTAAAAACAAAAAGCCAACAAATCAGTTCTCTGAGCATTCAAAACTGAATGTAAAATTTTAACAATGATAAATTGCTCTCTATGGCAGAGTAATGCTAACAGAATCAGACTTAACACACACAAACCAGCACCAATCTCATCACACTTGAGCAGCTTTTAACAGCGTCAAATAAATAGTTACTATAAATTACCATTGCATTAACAATTCTGATTGTACCTCGTGTGTAATGTAATGTTTACGGTATGTAATACAATGCGTCTATACAATGTGATCTGGATGTACTACAAAGTATTCACGATGTGTTATGTTAAATACAAAGTATACAGCCACAAGCCAATTGATGGAACTTGTATTTTGAATTTTTTTTCACATATAAATATTTGAAATTCCATGGTCAAAAATATTTTAAAAAATTTTATAGCAATTAAAAAAGGCGAAAATTTGACAAACACTATACAAAAACCATTTTTTTTGTTTCATTTTAAATTTCAAGAAATAAATTAAGGAATTCAGAGGCACTGTATGCAGCCATCGTCAAAGGGTAATACAATTCAGCAGGGTGCACAATAAGCGTACTAATTGCATGTGTTTATTTTCTACCTACGTTATAATTATGGTACCTAATCATAATCTCATAGATGCTTGACAATAGCTTACTAGAATCTGTCTCACTCCAGGTTTGTAAGTAAAGGAACATTGACTACATATAGATATGAATTACTTACCTTAAATAACATCTCTGTTGCAAGTATGTATATCCATATTTAAATATAAATTATAAATAAAAACTTAAACAAAACAGGACTTATCATCACTGAACCGGTATGTTACAAGGCAAATTTTTGGCTAGAGATTCACAAACCACCTCTCAGTAACTCTACAGGAATGTTTCAACAAACTCAAATTTCAACAATTCCTCTACACATGTACCAGCTGGGGCCTGCATTTACCAGTGTTGGTGTCAAACCCTTCAAGGGAGGTAACTTGGACCAGCCATCCCTATAGGTGTTACACCACAAAGAAAACAATTGTTTTACTATACATTCTGACTGATAATTTGTCCTGTTGTTCTGTTTACTTAACTGCTAAAATCAATATCAGCTATCAAGCAAAGTGCATACAGATCTGGTCAAACCAAATTCAATTAAGCCCTACTAAAGATTTATCAAATTATTTCATATTTTCATGCAAATAAATACATCTATTATTTCTTCCATGCTAAATACTTTTCATGTTCGAGTTCAGCACTGAACTCACCTATTTAACTGTGTATGAGACACAAACTCATTTCACTTTTGAATTTAAGGAGAAAGATTTAACCAAAAGGTCATCTTCCAATTTTCAAGTCTGTGTAATTATATTCATATAACGTTTAAGGACTTTTCAAGATCATGAGAAATTCAATGCTTTTCAAAGCCGAAAGAAAATACAAAGCTTTTTGAGGCCATATACAGAATTTTTGAGGACTTGACAAGACTGCATGCATCTTTTCATTTTTTCAAAATATTCAGAATTTTAAAGAAACATTGATTGAAATAATGACCTTTGATTCAACGGTAAATATCCCTGTGTTCCTTCATGGACACGGTGTACATACACATCAGGAATGCGAGTATCATTCAGGATTTAAATGAAAAGGTCTCGTATCATTTATCTACATCAATAATGTAAGAATTGTACAGATCTGGCCATGGAGTCCAAGCTTTTGCAGTCAAGATTAGACACATCAATAACAAAAAATCGTTCAAAACTAATAACAAGAAAGAATAGGATGATTCAAACCTGCTGGCCTACTTCATCAATCAGACATAGGTAATGCTGTTGTATGTACATATATCTATGTAGATCAAAATCTGAAATGTTTGGTGTTTTTAATGCCAGAGAAAAACACAATACGATTTGTATAAACCAACACAATCTGAATCAAGCATTTGTTTAGATACGAATGTTACAGGTCACATTGAGAACACATCACATACGAAGTATTTGTAAGGCTTATATATATATATATATATATTTGGAAACAAACATCCCTAGCTATTACATAGCATTCATTTCAAATTTAACAATATTACAAAATTTCACAAATTTTGTACTCTTAACAAAATATAGTTCCAGCACTATTGTCATTGCCACACATTAGGTTCAAGTTACACAATGGTTGCCCCTTAAGGGCCTATGTATAACAGTGCACAAGTCTTACACAAAAGGGGGCTATGTACAGTTTGGGACTCTTTTGCCCCCCCCCCCCCCCCCCCCCCCCAAAAAAAAATTCAATCGAAATTCAAAATTCAACTTTCCCTAATTCATGCAAATATCAACTGGTTGCCACGGCAATCAAACTGACCCGCAAGAAAAAGGTGTTTTACTATTTTAGTAGGAGACCTGGGAGAAGAAGGATTTATGGTTTTGATTGGAGCCAAACATCCCCTTACTTAGAGGACTAGTAGAAATGGGTAATAAAAGCACAAATAACACAGTTATGATATTTGGGCAACATTTCCCATCAGCAGAACACATTGCATTGCTTTTCATGTCACGTTACTGTCACAAAACTGAGCACTTTTTAAAATCGTTGCCATAGCTCAAATTTTTATATACTGCTATATATATATATATGGTTATTTTTTTTTTATTTATGTTTCGATTGAATATTTTGTAAGTGCTGGCCAAAATTTTGCAAAAATTTGTACTTTTCAATACAAGGGTACATTTTATCATAAAAATCTAGAACTACTTACAATTCTTTTTCTAGCAGAAATTAACAGACATATTTGAGTGGATAAGATTCGTTGAATTTCACAATCATTGTAATCAAATAACACCATATCTAATAATGAGCACCTTGCATTTGTATTAACAGAGTTCAAGGTCAAATCAATTGATAAACAAAATGTAATCAAAAGGTCATCAAGGTCAAACAAAGGTTAAAATCCATTTGTCCTTTATGGAAACATGTGACCTTGATATCGACAAGGTTTCGAGTTTAGGATGATGCTTATATCTACGATTTATATTTTTCTTCATGATCTTCATCTTAATTTCCTGAAATTCCGAAAAAAAAGAAAGAATTTTTTTTTTGAAATACCACCAATAGTGGAAAGTGCACCAATAACTTTTTGGTACTCTACCCATACAAATAATATTTTGATGAATAATTGATTAATTTTTCATAATTTAAAGCAGATTTTTTCCTTTTTTTCTTCACAAGAAAAATCAATCTGCCATTGAATGTATTGACTACAGTCACTTATCCTACCCCATCAACACAATTTTTACTGGCCATTAGGGTCACATGACTCATAACAATCACTAGCTCAGAGAGGAATCTAGACCCCCGATTTACATGGAATCTGTAGAGGAAAATATACAAGAAAAAATTTGTGTCATCTATAAGTTTTGTCAGTCTAAACTAAAATATATATATTTGAAATACAATTATCTTCCTTATATTAATATTGTGACAATACATTGGCTTTTTAGTCTTTTAAAGTCATGAGTTTAAAAAATAAGTTTCGAAATAATGGATGAAACCTGTAAATACGAGCTCAGATTTATTACCTTACCCATTGTGACAAATATAAATCTATTCCTCGCACGCCTAGCAGACAAGAGCTGGGAGGGCATTAGGTTTTTATATAAAAACCACTTTATATCATTAAACAGTATACGTATCTATAGTGTGTCGCAATAAGCTTTAAACATACATATCAAAATCACATCTAAATGCAACACATACAAGAGTATCTTACATCAAATACACAGCCATAATTGTTTTATATATTCCTACCGCTGACTAATCTAAGTTCACATATAACATATACAACCGACACAACACCAGCCGAACATTTTCACTTTACAACTACCGTGGCCAATCTCATCTCCAGGGAGACAAGTCCCAACACTCCTATCAAAGTGATCACTCATAGTCTGTTATCACTCAGCCATAACCACCCAACCAAGAAGGTTTTCCCAGGCCAAAGAAATGTTCTTATTCCAAAGCTTTCAAATTAAGGTGACACAGTGCTATCTAAAAAAAACGCCTCTCAAATTTGGCAGATGGGCATGGCTTCCGCTAAAATTTCTTCTGGCTGGTGAGTGATCTAGCAATGGTTTTTGGGACAAATATTTAAAGTGTTAACTATTATCATAATTGTTTTCAGAACTTCTGAATTGGAAGTCAACTGTGAACTCTATACGAAAAAGAGCCTTCGATTTACGGAAGTGTCAAGCTTGGTATAGAAACCACAAATTTCAAGGGATTGAATTGACATTTTCTACATCAAGCAATGATATATCACACTTATGAATGTGCACAGGTATATAAACACTTCAATACCTAATATTCATCAATGACAACCATGCATTAGTTCTTGTATTTTGTAATTGATTGCAATGGAAATGTAGATACATTTGTACATTGACAGATATGTAATGTTGTTATGAACAGTAATACTGGACAATGGATGTTGGTGATGATGACATGTACAGTAAAACGCGGGTTGGTGATGACGAGCTGTACAGGATTTTATTTCGTTTGTTTTAACGTCCTATTAACAGCTAGGATCATTTAAGGACGTGCCAGGTTATGGAGATGGAGGAAAACTGGAGTACCTGGAGAAAAACCACTGACCTATGGTCAGTACCTGGCAACTGCCCCACATGGGTTACTCGCAACCAAGGGGTGGAGGGCTAGTGATAAAGTGTCGGGACACCTTAACCACTCGGCCACCGCGACCCCATGAACAGGAAAACGTGGGTTGGAGATGACGAGATGTATAAGAAAATGTGAGATGTTGATGATAAGATGAACTGGAAAACGATAATTGGTGGTGATGAGATGTATGGGACATCATGGGTGTCTGATTACGAGATGTACATGACATCATGGGTGTCTGATTACGAGATGTACACGACAACATGGATACATTGTACACATATTAAAATGTTATTGATTGTTCACTTGTTTTAAACGTTCTATACACGATATTTCTCTCTGACCAAACAACAGATCTAAAACTCTCAAATATCTAATTTGTTTTCTATTTTCCAAAAATTATCATAGATTTAAAGCAAGGTATACACGCTTTGGTTAAATTTGTACTTTTCCATAACAAAGAATTAAGAGGGAAAATGACAGTTGCTAACTTGAACCTATTAATCAAATTCATATATACTACATGAGGAAGATTTTGGGTATGGGTTAAATATGTACACTTCTTAATCGGGGCCGAAAGGGGATAGTGTACAAGATATGTACAGTTAAGTCGAAGATATTTTTTAGAGGTAAAATACTATACTTCTGTCTGAAAGATTAGAGGGGGATATCGTTTAAGAAAATCAGCGATACACAGCCTTAATACACAAAACTTTGTGAATGGAATCAAAAATCAACAAAAAGCAACAAATTTCAATAGTAACATTGAACGTCATCAAATATTTTCTCTGACATAATAATACACAACGTATCTACAAAAATTATTTACAGTAAGTACAATGTATAGATATACAGAGATTTATTACCCCAGGAAAGGTAATACGGGTCAATATTGAAGGCGTAAAGGCCAACAATATGTCGGTTAGGATCATAATTAAGATTTTAGATTAATTTGGAAGTCCAAGTAAACTTAAAACAATTTTTGTATATATAGATTAGTGTTAATTCAGTTTTCAACAGTTTAGAAAGACAAATTTAATTTTGCTTCAGAAAAGCCTGAATCAAATCACAACTGATGCTACGAATTACTGTTTTTGTTTTCAACAGCATGAAGTTAGATTAAATTTCACTTTGGAAAGATCTTTTTCAAGAAAGAGAAACCGACTATCAAAGGACAATTTCAAAAACAATTGCCATGCTATTTCTAAGCTTTCAGATCGAACCTAAAGAAAAGATACAAAAATTTAAAATCACTGGTCAGGCTTCATAGAAATTTAGTGCTAAGCCTTGTACTACAAAGTGTTCTGTATTTAAATTGTTTTTTTCTAGAGCATTCACAACTTTGGAATTACTTTAACATCAAAACAAAATAGACTTTAACAGATTTTTCTTATGAAATTCAAGAAATTCTAAGAATGTTTCTTTACAAAATTATTACGATAATTTTCCTATCTTTTATTTCCCTTTATAAAGATCTACAGTAAGGTCAGACTATTCAGAAAACCAACCCATCCTTTCAAACTTGACTACACGGTCCTGGAGAGCTAGCCTTTCTTTAGTAATGTGTCCTAACTACGGGACTGGTAAATTAAATGGCAACAGATACAACCAACAAAAAAATTGGAGACGAGTATTTAGCATATATACAGTATGTACATTAGTCCTATCTCACACTCACAAACACACCTACACACACATACATATATATATATTCTATTATATAATTTATTTACATAAAAAAAAATTGACTTAAAAATAAACGGAAAATTTTGATTCACAAACACTTTGCTTTTGGTCACATTAAAAGATGTTTTCAGTCACAAAATACTTGAATAGATTTTCCCCTTTTTGGCTCAATTTTAAATGTTTTTTTTTCAATAAAGATACCAAATGTGCTCTCCTGAATTTTGTTCAACATCAATCGAGATTTGGTCCATTGTTTGTATATTTTTTCTCCCCTTCCCATCAAAAAGGATGTAAATTTGCTTTTTATCAATTAAGATTAGAATAAAAAAAAAAAAAAAAAAAACATTAAAAGAAATATATATAATATTGAAAACAAAAACGTAAATAATAAAAATACTGGATCACTGTTCATCTGAACAATTTTCTTCTACCGGTATTTGCAAGTGCATAAAAACACAATCGCACAAAAGAAATCGAAATATTTTATACATTATTTTGACAACACGTAAATAATTATCATGCATGTTGCTGATAACATACTCAATTAAACATATATGTTAATGACAATATGAAAATTAACAAACATGTTTACAACAAAACGTTTGTAAACATCCATGTTATTTTTTCTATTTTTTCTTAAACAGCTGCCTTATACAATATTGTGTACAAATACCACATATTTCTGTAACCATGGAAACGTCAGCTTAGGACAAGATACAGAAATATCTCCGACATATTTCTGTAACCATGGAAACGTCAGTTTAGGACAGATACAGAAATATCTCTGACACGTTTCTGTAACCATGGAAACGTCAATTTAGGAGAGACACAGAAATATCTTCGACACATTTCTATAACCATGGAAACATCAGTTTAGGACAGACACAGAAATATATATCGGACACATTTCTGCTTCTAATTTCTTTATGAAGGTTACCCAAAAATAGATAATCAGTTATTCAAATTTAATATTAATCTTGTATAATTAATTTGAACATATTTTTTGTAATCAATGCAAATACATTTCTTTTTTTTTATGAAAACCTATTTGAATTTTTGCTTTAACAGAAAATTAATTCACAAATGGTAACTCTTTTTTTGTTTACATTGACATTTGGCCCTACAACAACTTAAAAAAAAAAAAAATAAAAAAAAAATAAAACAAAATTATTTTCTTAACTTCATACTTGTATGCGCTTCATTTTAGACACTTGATTTCAATACTACAACACCTGAAGGTTAACATTTAATACTATCGGTTGATGATAATATATCGATATTCATATCATGACATATAATGTTTATTTACTGTTAAAAAAATGAGGGAGAACAAATATTTCCATACTTTGTGACATATACATGCGAATAAGTATTGCAGTGTAAAATTCAGAGCGGACAAACTAACAACCTATATCAGAGCCAAGTTAACGATGCTATCAATGTAAAAAGCATTTTATGGGTGTCAAGATTAATTGGTAGAGAACCGTTTTGTCACTTTTAAATTCTGAATTGACAAGGCCATAAAGGGTTACTAGTTAGTAAAGATTGGTCATCGTTTAAGATGATTTGTCGGATATGCAAGACAAACCAAACAGTAAAATATTTAGACACTGCATGTTAAATCATAGCACAAATGGACTCAAAATTAACGAAAATCATGTGTACCTGTCTGCAGAATATTTATAGCTAATATCTATATACATTGGGACTTGGGTGACCTACAGGTAAATATAGTGTATATATCTGTATTCTATAAACTTACAGGTAAATATTGGGTATATACCTGTATTCTATAGACTTACAGGTAAATATTGTGTATATACCTGTATTCTATAGACTTACAGGTAAATATTGTGTATATATCTGTATTCTAGAGACGTACAGGTAAATATTGTGTATATACCTGTATTCTAGAGACGTACAGGTAAATATTGTGTATATATCTGTATTCTATAGACTTACAGGTAAATATTGTGTATATACCTGTATTCTAGAGACGTATAGGTAAATATTGTGTATATACCTGTATTCTAGAGACGTATAGGTAAATATTGTGTATATACCTGTATTCTAGAGACTTACAGGTAAATATTGTGTATATACCTGTATTCTAGAGACGTACAGGTAAATATTGTGTATATACCTGTATTCTAGAGACTTACAGGTAAATATTGTGTATATACCTGTATTCTACAGAGTTGCAGGTAAATATTGTGTATATATCTGTATTCTAGAGACTTACAGGTAAATATTGTGTATATACCTGTATTCTATAGACTTACAGGTAAATATTGTGTACCTGTATTCTAGAGACTTACAGGTAAATATGGTGTATATACCTGTATTCTAGAGACTTACAGGTAAATATTGTGTATATACCTGTATTCTATAGACTTACAGGTAAATATTGTGTATATACCTGTATTCTATAGACTTACAGGTAAATATTGTGTATATACCTGTATTCTAGAGACGTACAGGTAAATATTGTGTATATACCTGTATTCTAGAGACGTACAGGTAAATATTGTGTATATACCTGTATTCTACAGAGTTACAGGTAAATATTGTGTATATATACCTATATAGGTGAAAATTGAGTGTATACTTTGACCTACAGGTAAATATTGGATGTATACTTTGACCTACAGGTAAATATTGGATGTACACCTTGACCTACAGGTAAATATTGAGTGTACACCTTGACCTACAGGTAAATATTGAGTGTACACCTTGACCTACAGGTAAATATTGAATGTAAACCTTGACCTACAGGTAAATATTGAATGTAAACCTTGACAGGTAAAAACTTATACCTTTTTACACTTAAATTTAGATTCATGTGTCCTATGTAACCTAATTTATCTTTGAGATTAGAACTTATCTTCAGCTTTTTAACAAATTTGCATATTTAAAAAAAAAAAAAAAAATGAATTGTCTGAAAATGTTCACGAAATTGATTTAGCATTAGGTCCAGCTGAATATCCCCATGTTTACAGAAAGCTACATTAGTAGAATACACTTCTAAAGACTAGGTCTTACGTATCACATATACTGCAGATTCTAGCTCTGCGGCTAACATGTATATCATGTACATTGTTAAATATAGAATTCAAACAATCGTCATTAAAATAAACATATCCACATACAAAATACAGGGCTTAGCTTAACAATACACATCTAACAGGTTCAATACACATGACTATTGTTCAGTCTATTTGCATTTCATCCAAAGCAGGCCGTGTGTTCAACTGAATTATGAGAATTATGCGTATATACAAGATGGTCCATGTACTCAAACACTGCTTCTTTATGTTATACAAAACAATTATCTTCATTAAATTTTCTATTTTAATTTCCCTGTTTTCTGTACCTTAATTCAATCATACATCTTTTTATCACACTATAAAGTTATTACCGCTAGGATACGATGGATCAAAAGCAAGAGATCAATAAAAACATTTTGGTATCATTATTATTTTTACCCTCCACTTGCATCAAACAGATATCAATTTATTTTATTTTAGATATTTAAAAAAAATCTTATAATGTCATCATTGTTGGACATTATTGATTGACAGCTATAAGCTTTGGTTTTCAGCTATCATATTTCAGGAACACCAAGTACAGTGCTTTCTCTTTAACACAATGGTGTCCAGTATTTACCAAGAGCAGTTAAACTGCCAAGGGATGCATTTGCTTGAATGAACATCCTTCACTAAGTTGAAAATCTCTGCCCCATTTCAGATCTTAAAGTCATTTAGGCAGTAAGAATGTGTTTTAGAATTGTGGGGCGAAGCGGAATCTTTCTCGAATTTCTTCCCTTTTCTTCTTGATCTAAAACAAGGAATTGCATAAGATGGTAGCTACAATTATAAGCCATACTGAGTGATTTTACAAATTTCGTATCACACTTATGAAAGTTTTTACAGGTGACTTATTGTCGTTGGTTAAATAAACTTAATCGACACAGAATGATTCAATATTCTTGTGCTGTGTTGCCTCTGCAACAAAGATACATTCATAAAATTCACAATAAAGAAAATGTGCATATCTTTTTCACAAATAAATGCAAATAAAAAATTACTAATTTTTAAAGTAAGTAGCATAAAAAAAAGCTTTTTTGTATGGTTAAAGCTTGTGAAAATTGCACACATGTTAACATATCTGATAGATACAGTATCTAGGTGTTCTAGATACCCACACATCTCAAAGTGTATCTAAGTGTTCTAGATACCCACACATCTTAAAGTGTATCTAAGTGTTCTAGATACCCACACATCTTAAAGTGTATCTAAGTGTTCTAGATACCCACACATCTTAAAGTGTATCTAAGTGTTCTAGACACCCACATCTTAAAGTGTATCTAGGTGTTTTCGATACCCACATCTTAGTTGTATCTAGGTGTTTTCGATACCCACATCTTAGTTGTATCTAGGTGTTCTAGACACCCACACATCTTAGGTGTATCTAGGTGTTTTAGATACCCACATCTTAGTTGTATCTAGGTGTTCTAGACACCCACACATCTTAGGTGTATCTAGGTGTTTTAGATACCCACATCTTAAAGTGTATCTAGGTGTTCTAGACACCCACACAGCTTACAGTGTATCTACATTTTTAGTCTTTAGTAGTAAAATATGATTATCAAACTATATTCTCAAACTCTATAGTCACAACATATACTGTTGCAGCACACTGTTATCAAGTCATCATACAACTTCTTCGGCATGATATGCAGAGGGGAAGACAATTCCCAGAGTGACCGGAGGACATCTGGGTAGGAATAGTGGTCTTGCAGTCTCCGAGGACTCGTATCATACACAGTGTATCGATACAAACCACAAACTTCCTTCACTCAGCACCAGTTTGCTGCCCTTAACTTCCCAACGTTGACAAGCCGTCGACCTCGTCAGCCCCGGCCAGTCCATGCTCCCTGTCCAGACTGTAGGTGTCCTGATCAGGACTGCGGAGGCTGGGGTTGCTGTTGCTGCTGCTGGGACAGACTGCTGATGATGGATCGTAAGATATTCTCCACTGTTACAACAGACATAAACACTTGTTATTGAGAAATACCATACATTTCTGAACAAGAGGCCCAGAGGACCTGTCTCTGATTCGCTCACCTGGATATTTCAGTGATAATGGCAAAACACTCTCATTTTAGTTAATTATTTCCCCATTTTGGGATCTGTAACACTTAGTACTATGCATGCAATACTTTCTTACATAGTAACATTTAGCTTGCTGGTTCGAAAGAATTTTCAGAGCAAATGAAGTCTGTTTACCGAGGGATAGATTATATACAACATACACTTCCCTTCACCAATGGATACTACAGAACAAATAAAAATCCCTTTATCAACACAGTTTTAAAAAATCCTTAATTTCCCAATTTGGGGACTTTGGAAAGCCTAGAAGCCTTAGCCCTTTCAGAGAATCAAAGGTATGATGCATGTACATATAGAACTCCATTTTCCATCTTTTTTAGTGTTTTACCAGGCTTATCAATTTTCAAATAAATATGCATTTTGTTAAAAGTTGAAATACTTCAAGATTGGGTTGTGTTCAAGTTCAGAAAGTGTGGTTTCATATAACAAAATAGTAATTAATTGCCTTTGTTTAGGTTAGTACAAGAAATTTTTGACTTTCAAAAGGCCACTGTCAAGGTATAAACCTTTCCCAGGTTAACAATTCCTTATATTAACCTGAACAAAGTTAATAATTGTTTAGTCTGATATAGTTAGTACTTTCAACTATGTCAATAAAATTAAACGGGGTCTTATTACAGAAACTTACCCTGCTGGTTGTTACCACAACCACCCACACCTCCAGGTAAAATAACGATGGGCCCAAGTGGAGGCTGAGCTGGCTGCTGAGGCTGCTGTTGGGGCAGCGTCTGCTGTTGTTGTGTCTGTTGTTGTTGTTGTTGTTGAGTCTGTTGTTGTTGTTGTTGTGGAGTCTGTTGTTGTTGTTGTGTCTGCTGTTGTGGTGTCTGTTGTTGGGGAACCTGTGTAGGTTGTTCCACCAGATTACTTATGTTTGTGGAGAACCCGTTAGCAGCGTTGGACCCACAAATGATGATCTGGGGCGATGAAATCTGGTCGGCCTGTGATGTACTTGGAGCTGCAAAAACCAAACAGAGTCTCTCTGTAAATCTGTTCAATCTATTCAACAAGAGGCCCATGGGGCCTGTATCGCTCACCTGGTTGGATTTGACCAAATGTCAAAATAATGTTCATGTTCAATTTGTTAATACATTATACAAAAATGTACTCTCTGAAAGACCATATGGATTATTTTTTACAACATAATGGTGTTTAAAGAAACTAAGTCCCTTAGGGTGGGGAAAACCCTTTGGCCTATGTTTACATAAGAATTGTGTTTATCCCTTAATGCCCAGCGTTACTATACATAGTTATGGGATTGAGGGTCACAGTAACCATTTATGCAAAATCTGTTCCCCCATCACCACGGATGTTTCTGACCAAATTGGGTTCAAATCCATTTAAAACTCAAATCTCTATTTCCCCTATTTGGCCCCTCCCTTCAGGCCCCTTGGTGGTCAGAGTCAATATTTATATAAACTCTCTTTCCCCCTTCCCCTAAGAATATTCCAGACCAAATTTGGTTCAAATCCATTATTAACTTTATGAATAATAGCGATTTAAAGGATAAACCCCCTATTTCCCTATTTGGCCCCGCCCCTCAGGTCCCTGGGGGTTCAGAGTAAAAATTTATACAAACTATGTTTCCCTTCTACCAAGGATGTTCCTGACCAAATTTGGTTCAAATTCATTCATAACTTTATGACTAGTAGCGATTTAAAGGAGTAACCCTATTTCCCCTATTTGGCCCCGCCCCTCAGGCCCCTGGGGGTTCAGTGTAAAAATTTATACAAACTCTGTTCCCCTTCTGCCAAGGATGTTACTGACCGAATTTGGTTCAAATTCATTCATAACTTTATGACTAGTAGCGATTTAAAGGAGTAACCCTATTTCCCCTATTTGGCCCCGCCCCTCAGGCCCCTGGGGGTTCAGAGAAAAAATTTATACAAACTCTGTTCCCCTTCTGCCAAGAATGTTCCTGACCAAATTTGGTTCAAATTCATTCATAACTTTATGACTAGTAGCGATTTAAAGGAGTAACCCTATTTCCCCTATTTGGCCCCGCCCCTCAGGCCCCTGGGGGTTCAGAGTAAAAATTTATACAAACTCTGTTCACCTTCTGCCAAGAATGTTCCTGACCAAATTTGGTTCAAATTCATTAATAACTTTATGACTAGTAGCGATTTAAAGGAGTAACCCTATTTCCCCTATTTGGCCCCGCCTCTCAGGTCCCTAGGGGTTCAGAGTAAAAATTTATACAAACTCTGTTCCCCTTCTGCCAAGGATGTTCCTGACCAAATTTGGTTCAAATTCATTCATAACTTTATTACTAGTAGCGATTTAAAGGAGTAACCCTATTTCCCCTATTTGGCCCCGCCCCTCAGGCCCCTGGGGGTTCAGAGTAAAAATTTATACAAACTCTGTTCACCTTCTGCCAAGAATGTTCCTGACCAAATTTGGTTCAAATTCATTAATAACTTTATGACTAGTAGCGATTTAAAGGAGTAACCCTATTTCCCCTATTTGGCCCCGCCTCTCAGGTCCCTAGGGGTTCAGAGTAAAAATTTATACAAACTCTGTTCCCCTTCCCCCGAGGATGTATCCCTTTATCAACACAGTTTTAAAAAATCCTTAATTTCCCAATTTGGGGACTTTGGAAAGTCTAGAAGCCTTAGCCCTTTCAGAGAATCAAAGGTATGATGCATGTACATATAGAACTCCATTTTCCATCTTTTTTAGTGTTTTACCAGGCTTATCAATTTTCAAATAAATATGCATTTTGTTAAAAGTTGAAATACTTCAAGATTGGGTTGTGTTCAAGTTCAGAAAGTGTGGTTTCATATAACAAAATAGTAATTAATTGCCTTTGTTTAGGTTAGTACAAGAAATTTTTGACTTTCAAAAGGCCACTGTCAAGGTATAAACCTTTCATAGGTTAACAATTCCTTATATTAACCTGAACAAAGTTAATAATTGTTTAGTCTGATATAGTTAGTACTTTCAACTATGTCAATAAATTTAAACGGGGTCTTATTACAGAAACTTACCCTGCTGGTTGTTACCACAACCACCCACACCTCCAGGTAAAATAACGATGGGCCCAAGTGGAGGCTGAGCTGGCTGCTGAGGCTGCTGTTGGGGCAGCGTCTGCTGTTGTTGGCTCTGTTGTTGCTGTTGTGGTGTCTGTTGTTGTTGTTGTGTCTGCTGTTGTTGTGGTGTCTGCTGTTGGGGAACTTGTGTAGGTTGACCAAATTTGGTGAAAATCCATTCAATACTTTATGACAAGTAGCGATTTAAAGAAAAAGTTGACGGACGCCGGACGCCGGACGCTGCACCATGGCATAAGCTCACCGGCCCTTCGGGCCAGGTGAGCTAAAAATGACCCAAATTGGGTATATATATACATATAATTGTATAAAGTGACTTTTGCTCACTGGACCAAAGATTTTCCTACAATTTTTCAGCTGGGTCCAGGGTCCATTGAATTGGGAATTTCTATGCGACAAAATGTGACATTGGGAAAAACAAGAAATAGTGAAATTCATACAAATTTAAGTTTTTCTTTCATGAATATTAATTGCCTTCATATTATTTTTGATTTCATTTTGTTATCTGTAGTTGTTTTTTATTTTTCAAAATTGCCTTAATATAGGTCTTCGTATATAAACATGCTTAATCATTCAAAAGTGACTTCAAAATTGGGAATTTTTTAGTGGCAAATTGGGAATGTTCACAAGATTTTTTCAGGGGAATAAGTCCTTTTAACGGACCCTGTTTCTATTGTAGGAAAATCCCTATGGACGACATCTGATCATAAACTTAATAGTGTAGTAGACACATGATTGTATCATATATTCCCAGATAATTTAGTCAGTGCTTTAAGGGACCTGCAAAAGGAAACCAGCAATATCCTACAAAATCCAATGGGACTTTTCTATCAATTGTCAACATCTGAAGAAAATAACCAGTTTGCCCTGAACAACTTACCGACACAAATGACTGGTTTTGTATCAATCATACAGGGCTGTTGTTGCTGCTGCTGCTGCTGAGGCTGACTCCATACTTGTGGTATTGATTGTTGCCCAGCAACTGATGACACCAAGGCTGAGACAAAAATAAATACATGTAAAACAAAGTTTTTTCTAGCTATTTCTGCAATCTTTTCATAAGGATTTTTTTTTTCTGGAAAGAGATTGCTGCTGTGCCCTAATGTATGCAATGTTAAGTATCTAAAGTGGCCACTTCCAATACCCTCCCAATTTCATCTCCTTCCTCCACCACCCCTCCTACTTTCCATTCCCATTCCAATCCCTCCCACCTTCATCTCACCCCTTCCCCTCTTTATCCCATCCCATCTTCATCTCCTCCCATCCCACCTCTTCCCATCTTCATCTCCTCCCATCCCACCTCTTCCCATCTTCATCTCCTCCCATCCCACCTCTTCCCATCTTCATCTCCTCCCATCCCACCTCTTCCCATCTTCATCTCCTCCCATCCCACCTCTTCCCATCTTCATCTCCTCCCATCCCACCTCTTCCTATCTTCATCTCCTCCCATCCCACCTCTTCCTATCTTCATCTCCTCCCATCCCACCTCTTCCCATCTTCATCTCCTCCCATCCCACCTCTTCCCATCTTCATCTCCTCCCATCCCACCTCTTCCTATCTTTATCCAATCCAATCCAATCTTCATCCCCTTCCACCCCTCATCTTCATCCACCTCCCATCCCTTCCAATCTTACTCACTCCCACCTCAATCCCACCCACCCACCCACCTAACTCCCCTCCCTCCCATATCCTCACCCCAACCCCCCACCCCCTATACCATCCCCTACCTTTTCACCCACCTGTCACCATTCCTTCCATCCCCATTTGACAGACTGAATTACATATACCATCTGCTCCCTTTCCACCCCCCTGACACCATTCCCTCCACCCCCATTTGACAAGACTGAATTAAGTTACATACCAGGTGTAGAAGGAAGTTGATTGCTATGGAAGCTCACTGCCAGCGAAGGCAGGGGTGGCTTGATATCGACTACAAGCTCAGCATTGGGGAGGGACACCTGCGGCAGACTGTTAGTTACAGGGGTACCGATGTAGGAGAATACCGAGTTGGAGTCCTGTGACTGAGAGGGTATGGTGTTGGTACCCACAAACGATAGCACCGGAGCGGCCTGTACGGTAGGCGGATTACTACCGAGGCTTCCGCCTAACTGGGCAGGCATAGACTGCTGGCTGTCACCAAAGCAATGTTGTTGTTGCTGTCCCCAAGTTGTCTGCACTGGCTGCTGAAGCTGCATGATATTCTGAACCGCTGGCTCCATGACATGTACAGAAGTTGAAGTCATTGACTGGGACGCCATAGACATTTGTGGTGTCATTGCTATCTGCTGTTGTTGCATTTCTGGGGCAGCTTGTTGGGGAGATACTGGGCTTGTAGGCTGAATGTGACTGAAGAATGGTAGGTTATTTAATTCCAGCCCTGCTGAAGAAAAATTCAACATATTACTTTCTTGCAGTAATGCAGACAGTTGCTGCAACGCTGGCTTTTGGTCCGGGGACTGTTGTTGTTGTTGTTGCTGCTGTTGCTGCTGCAGTTGCTGTTGTAATTGTTGCAACTGTTGCAATTGTTGTTGTTGTTGTTGCTGCTGCTGCTGTTGTTGTTGTTGTTGTTGTTGTTGTTGTTGTTGTTGTTGTTGCTGCTGTTGTTGTTGTTGTTGTTGTGGTGATTGTTGTGATGCTGTCTGCTGTTGCAGACTTTTCATTTCCTCCAATGCCAGCTTGACAAATTCATTACTGCCAGGATTGGAAGCTTGATCGGGATCGCTGGCCAGAAGAGACTGGATGGTTGTGGCAGTCTGTTGTTGATCCATAGGCGCTGAGGAGGACATAGGGATCCCCACGTTTCCAAACACATCATTTTTCTTCTCAACAGGACTGGTGATTGGGACACTGGTCTCTGGGTCCACCTGCATGTTGATCACATCACTGACGATGGGGGATAGGGTCCCCGGTGGTAGCTGGAACATTCCTGAAGATGTCTGCTGAATCTGCTGCTGCAGCTCAATGGCCTCTGTTCAACACACAAAGTCATACCTTAAACATCTAGCAGAGTAAATTTTCATCCCTTGTACTGGTAAATCTAAACTGATATTAATATACCTGTATCCATTTTCTTGTATTTCCAAAACCCTTATTCCTATACTATTTGGTTTTTTTTGGCAAAATGTCACACAATTTATGTAGAAAAATTTTGCAATTGTGATGCACTGAATACTAACACATTTAACAAGTACTCAATTCGATCTATCATTATCAGGATAATTATCTCCAATAAAAACTAAAAATTAATGTCCTGCCCTCTTACAAATTATCATTTGTCCTGCTCTCTTACAAATTATCATTATCTGGTCAACTTTATTCACAGTTATGGAGACCACGACCTTGAAATCCTGAAAGTCAAACCTTTCTGATTTATTCTCCATGTTTGATATTCTCCATGTTTGAGCGAAGACAACACCTTTCTACCCCAAAGTCAACGAGATGGTTTTAATTAAACCAAGTTTGAACAGTTATTTTACTGGGCACCGTGTGTACTTACCTGGTGACACAGAAAAGGAGAGTTTGCGTTTGTGAGGCGTCTCACATTCTTCCATAGTCATCGGCGTGTCGACGGCTGTCTTGGCCACTTCTATTGACAGAACACAGGAAATACATGTTATCACGTTGAAGAGTGGAAGTCCCGTTTAAACAGTCTAACATTTCATGTTTCGGTATGTGTGGTATATGTATCTGGGTGTCTGAGTGTCAGCATCCATGCAGATCTTGTGTTAGCTATGGTTTGGGTAGTAAGTCTACTGGTGCATTATACTTAAGTTACCAAGCCAGAGAGAAAGTAAAAGAACCTTTTCAACAAAACTAAGTACACTGTACATTCAAAGAAAGATTCATTCAGGAAGAAATCAACAAATTTTCTTGAAAAAGACTTGAATACTATCAAATGCAAACTTCAACACAATAAAAAAATCAAACTTGTAATAAAATTTCAACACAAAAACAGCATGCTTAATGTTTAAAATTCTATTGACAAAATATATTGTGGAAGTAATTTGTGTCTGCTCCAAAAGTAATAAAATTTGGTCCCTATAGGACATTTATATAATTCACCGGCTTAATCTTTAATTACGAACACTTCCGAACTCTCCATACTGTACACTGGTGAAATCATATTCACCTCACAGGTCTGTCAATCATCAAGTCTACATAAATCTCTTCCTATCTTCAATAGTATCGCTCAATTCACACTCATATGACTTTTGTTAACAGTTTTCTGTCAGTAAACAAATATTCTGCAGTAACACGAAAGTTTTTTTTAGCAAAACAACTAGATGGTAAAAAGTGACAATTATTTTTTCATTGCCGATGTTGTTAAAGAGTCTAATTTAAATTTTCCTAAATAGATTAAAAGATAAGTCAGCGACAGATCATATAGATATATCCCCCTTCACCCTTATCAATCAAGTATCTCGCACCGACAATTTTTGTGTGTGTTTGTTTGACCCTTGACCTTTAACACCAAACACCAAATTCCAAATATAATCAGTTAAAGAACTTGTGGATATTAAGATGGGAACTGTCACATGATCAGGAAAAACAATTGCGGCATACAAGTTATCTACCTGCAGTTAAAAAAAACTGCCACTTCAGCAATAAAAAATCATTTCAAGGTCAAGGTCATGTCAAAATTACAAAGCACGGGAGATAAACAACTTCAGGTTTACTCTTGCAATTGTCAGTAACAGGATTTCTTGTTAGGAAATTCTGCACCGACTTTTTTGCAAGGAAGTTAATCAAAGGGGGAGGAAAAGGCACAACGGGCCCGTGCCTGGGCACTGTATATCACTCCATTTTCATTAGTTTTTATTTGCCAACACTTAATTTGCGACTGATTGTTTTTTTCTCAGTCAATACTGATGGGAGTAAATCAAGAAATTAATATTCCTGAAAAGTCTGATTATATTAATTTCTTTTCATGATAAAATAATGTGCAAATAATCTCTCAAAGAAAATAAAATGATTTACAGTGTCTGAAGTGTTTCTCCAAAGATTGAAATGCAGTCATGTACACTCACATAAACTTCTGTTACACACACATAACCCACAATTAGAACGACTGGAGAGGGAGAAATTTCATCTGATTATAATACTCCGAATAGTGAAAAGGTACGAACACATGGCACAGATAAGCAGAAGTTGTCAGTCCCTATAAGCTTCACACAGACACTCAACAACATGTACAACAGGCTTCCTTTACCTTAACATGTGACAGTAACTTAACTCAATAAGTGACACATTACCAGGAAAAAAAATAAAACTTGCAAAATATATCAAAAATTTTTTTTCTTTCTAAAGTGAACATTATCATTCATATATATCTGTTTCTGTATGTTGAGCAAGTATGTGAACATGTATATGTTTTCCAAGACACCTTGCAATCACGTTTCTCAACTTTGACATATAATGTATTAGATCTACAGCTATATGGGTTATTTCAGCATCAGACCATTCCACACCACAACACCAGACATTGGGGAGGGGGAGGTGTGCACAACATCAAACACTGGGTATACACACAAATTCTACTTCATTTAGATACAGTCGAAAACATAATGGCATTGTCTACTGAAGATACAACATTTAATTAACTTTGTCTCTGAAATTGATTACAGTATAAATTATCTCTAAACTGAGTGATAAGTTTCATCTTATCAGTGTCTGGACACGGCCCCTTGTCAGATAAATATTTTTATGATGCATTATGTTACATTAGATTCCAGGGTATAGAACCAAAACTTGGCCTAAAAATATATTTGACGACCCGTTATATAACATCGACTCCGGGGTACAGGACCGACACTTGGCCTAAAAATGTATTTGATGACCCGTTATATAACACTGACTCCGGGGTATAGGACCAACACTGGCCTTAACAACATATTTGATGACCCGTTATATAACACTGACTCCGGGGTATAGGACCAACACTGGCCTTAACAACATATTTGATGACCCGTTATATAACACTGACTCCGGGGTATAGGACCAACACTGGCCTTAACAACATATTTGATGACCCGTTATATAACATCGACTCCGGGGTATAGGACCAACACTGGCCTTAACAACATATTTGATGACCTGTTTTATAACATCGACTCCGGGGTATAGGACCAACACTGGCCTTAACAACATATTTGATGACCTGTTTTATAACATCGACTCCGGGGTACAGGACCGACACTGGCCTTAACAACATATTTGATGACCCGTTATATAACATCGACTCCGGGGTAAAGGACCAACACTGGGCCTAACAATGTATTTGATGACCCGTTATATAACATCGACTCCGGGGTAAAGGACCGACACTGGGCCTAACAATGTATTTGATGACCCGTTATATAACATCGACTCCGGGGTAAAGGACCGACACTGGGCCTAACAATGTATTTGATGACCCGTTATATAACATCGATTCCGGGGTAAATGACCGACACTGGCCCTAGCAACATATTTGATGACCCGTTATATAACATCATCTCCGGGGTAAAGGACCGACACTTGGCCTAACAACATATTTGATGACCTGTTTTATAACATCATCTCCGGGGTATAGGACCGACACTTGGCCTAACAATGTATTTATTTGATGACCCGTTATACAACATCGACTCCGGGGTACAGGACCAACACTGAATTAATTTGCATGCGCCAAAACACAAGACCAGTTGGACTCTCATATGATTACACATTTGGACAGAAGCATTGAAGCAGTACTTACATAATTAGCACTTAAATATCGGGTACCATTCATGCTCTTGTATTTCTCAGGTACATGTACACCAAGTAAGTATAGCATTTTCTGCATGGAGCTGCATGTCGTAAAAGCTATGCCTTTCCCACAAGACAAACACAGATGTCAAGATTTCTGTTTCCTGCCAATTCTTAAAATCTTTTAATTATCGTCTGACAAATTATTCTGTTCACGTACAGTAACAAGCAAAAGAAGATCAGAGATTTTTTAGGACAAGTTACCTCCCCTTACACTTGTCCCCTGATGTGGATGATGTATGTTAGCTCTCCCGAGAAGGAGATACGTTTAGTAGCGGTATCCCTTGTTCTCCTGTAAACTATAACCAGGAAATCAGAGGATGTGTTCAATACACTCATTGTTTCTCATGATTCAATCATCGAGTGGAAGGGGAGGTAACTCCGAGTCTTTGATATCAACCACTGATCTCATTTTGCTCGTATCCATTTATGCATTTATGCATTTTTCAATTTTAATTTTATTACTTTGTGTGTCAGATCACTAAATCTGTAAAAAAAAAAATTCAGTTTTGAGAAAATATTTTTATATTGACCCATTCACACAAAACTGAGTTTTAAAATAAATGATAATCAAGCCTTAATTAGGTTGATGTAATTAACACCAATATTAGCCATCTGAACTGTATCTGTGGAAAAGACAACACTTCCCTGTATTATGTGTAATGGTCTGTGTGGAATTTTGTGTATTGAAACTGTACTTTTTATGATCATGAAATCAAACAATTTACAAACCAAATCAAATCAACAGAAAAATTGTGAAAACATTTCATAACATTATCACATAATATACATACATTATGTTATCAAATACATGATAGTTATCAGTTCCAAGTCCAACCCCCACCCCCGTGTCAGACTCGATGTTGTACTCAACAGGAGATACTAGGACAAGTTATATATCTACATTAAGTCTGGGAAAGACGGTAGATGATAGGGATGTAGGTATCACACTCGGGGGAGGGAACCTTAAGTTGTATTAAAGCCAGGAGTTAAACTGTTAGGTGAGTTCATTGTAGCAAACAGGGATAAGTTATGTGGTTACAGGTACAGATTTCCTCTCAATGAATAGACTTCCTGCTCATACTTACTTTATACAGTAAAACCCACTTAAACTGTTAATAAATCCTACCTTACACAAGGATTCATTAGATATTGGTTTGTATAGAGTTATCCAACCTTGGAAAAGTTAGCTCCCTTAAACAATTTATTCCCAACTTTAAAGTATACACTTAAACAAGAGGTCCATGGGCATCACCCGAGTTCTGCTAGATTTTTGTCAATTTGACCCTTTTTGCCTGCCCCTCAGGCCCTTAGGGAGGACGAAGACCATAAAATTCACACCTTTCGTTGACCTTTGACCATGGAAATTTTGATAAAATTTCAATGAAATTGGTTCATGAGTTTCCAAGAAGAAGTCGAAAATATAAAATGTTTATGAATGGAAGATGCACGACAATGGACAACAAGCAATTGCAAAAGTCGATATTTAGAGTACAGATCTGTACATTTTCACGATCAGCAGAGAACTGATAGCATATCATATCCAGAAAACAGTTTTTCATTGAAATTGAAAACGTTTTCGTACCATTCTTCCTCTTGATCTGCTCAAACTGCACCAGCTTGATAATCTGCCCAGGAGTTTAAACCATATCCCCCCTGCTAAGTATTTTTTGCCCTGATAAGTGTAAACCATATCCCACTAGCTATTTTTTTTTTTTTTTTTTTTTCCTAACCAGTTAAGCGGGTTTTACTGCGAGACTTACACAATACTTTAAAGTTGTTTTAGATCTATGATCCCCTTGCTAGCTTAGGTAGGCCCCCGGCACAGTCATGATAACCCGTTAACTAAATGTGCAAACAACCTGTTGAATTGGACTGACTGGAGACAGTCAACAAATGCCCTCAAGGTCATGACCTAGAAAGGTCGTTCAAGGTCACTGACAGGACAACTGCATACAATTCATTCAGCCTTGTTTCCGGAGAAGAATGTCTAAGGGAAGATCACATTCACAACATGTTAGCACATTTCCCACCCAAGATCCCTTCAAATGTTGTTACAAAATCTTCCCTTTGTTTTAGGAGAAAGACATACCCTGAGCAAGACCGGAGGAACTGGTTCACTAGCTAGTGTACATGGATTCAGGGAAACTCCGCACTGAGACGGTGGGATTCCTACCTATCACAGACAACAGCTGTCTGGCTGGGGGCAGGGACAAGAAGTCTACCCATCGGCAGTCTCTGCTCAAAACTACCTGCATTTTACCTGAGTTTTTAGTGTGGGCTATTGTTTTATTATAAGTCGTCCTGTATCTCAGTAGTGCAGTTTCCCTGAACATGTAGGAGGGCGTTTTAGAAGTATCGGCTTGCTTGTGGCTGAGACCGTTGGGCAGGCATAAACAATCTCATCTGTGGCGATGGACAGGTAGCAAAAAAATGGCTTCAGTCAAATATAGAGGGTTTGCTGCATACACGGATATATAGATCTTCACTACAGACACTAGGGTGCAAAAACAGGTAAGCATCCGAATCTAGGTCTCCAAACTGAAGTTTACCTCGACCAAAAAGCCAGCCTATGAGAAATTGTCTCTGCCTTGCCCAACCCGTAAATTCTTACCAACCCACATGATGAATACACTATATAATGCTACTGACATTACAGATGCAATGTTTAGATATATACATGTATATATATGTTGATAAATGAGACAATGATTGGATTCATTTGTACCGATATTACTGGTGTGTGTTACAGTGTAACGGTGTGACAACATCCAGCCACAAGCAAGGTTTACAGTGTTGGCCTATATAATTAGGCCGGTCCCTACGCTGAGGAGGACATAATTATAATACTGATATCCTTCTAATCAGTGTATTTACATATCCTAACAAATTCTGTGGCCGAAATTGCATCGTTGTACTCTGATAGACACCTGAACAGCTCAACCAGCCGTTTACACTGGTGATTTCTACCATCAGTCCTTCAAATAAATTTTTGACAGCTGTAATATTTGATAAAAATACAGGAATTTTAATCATAAATTTCATGCTGAATTTACATATATATACAATATCAATATTAAAATCACAATAATTTAGGATCTTAATATATTGAATCTTGATTTTATCAAATAATAATTAAAATGACAAAAACAATTAAGACCCGAGTCTACAACTATCAGAGTACACTTCTATAGGGATAGAATTTGATGTTACCAATTCTCAGTTCCAGACAGCCTGCCCAGGCCAGTATGCATTGTGTAAGAATTAAGAACAAAAATGGCCTGTTTTTATTTACCTCAGTCATTCACATCCTGAACTGGACTTGACGTATACGTAGTAAACATGTCAAGCTCCGCCCAATCATGACAAATTCAATGTTTATGACGGCATCCGTGTTCATATGCACATAAAACATTTTTCCTGCCAATTTTTCCTTTTTGTTTTTTGTTTTTGATTTTCCTTTTGCTGGTTTTTTTTTTTGGTTTTTTTGGTTTTTTTTTTTATTTTCATTACATAATTTTGATGTCATTAATATTAAGGAATACATGGTACTGTTTATTGTTAGAGTTTAGCTTTTATTTAAGCATTGATGTCATTTTTTTTTTAGTTTCATTGGGGTATGAAACAAATTTTGTTTGCAATGAAACAAATTTTTATTTGCAAACTGTATGAATCCACGAATTCAACACTCTGCCATCCCAAATGTTACATTTACAGCTTACAGCTACCGGTTAAACAAGAAGATAAAGTAACTAAGGGCCACAACTCTGTCCAGAAGCAGAGTATAAAAACTTCAATATGTACCACTTCAAAATGTACTGTTATACAAATATGACACTTGTAGTAAGGGGTGAAAACTACAAGAGATTCAAACCCTAGTATATATTGACTTTTGACCCAGACTGACACACAATTAAACTATATATAGTCTAATGTTAACAGCAAGATACATTTTAAACTGTCAAAATCATTTTTTACCAATAAACCTATAGTAAAATTTTAAATAAATTAATAAAAAATAAAATAACAGGTCTCAAAAGTTTATCTTTAAATTCTGAATTCCATTTACGAACACTTATAATTCTGATATAATATATTTATTTAAAGTTCAGATTTCAAGGGTAATAATAGTTTATATTACAGATTTTGTTTAGATTTTTCTATTTATCCTGGACTAATCTGTCACCCTCTTGGGGGTAAGACAGTGAGATCTCAACCTAAGGGGGGAGATTTTTAAGTTGCAAAACACTAGACTTGCTGAGTGTTTGGCAGCTTAAGTATATCTTACCCTGAGGGTTGATCAGTTAACCTTGTCTTACTCCCAAGAGGGTGAATGATTTTTTTTTTCTCTTACCCTGTTTACCTTCTTAAGTATCTAATATTCACATTACGTCAATGCAAGGCGATGTTGACACGACACAATTGAATTTTCGACATGACACCATTATATAATTGTTGCCGTGACGTAATAAAAGTTTTAAGTGTACATTTTTTATCATTTTAGAAGCCAGAATGAATCTATTTTTCAACACTAAGATGGTCACCAATGTATTTTAACAGTATAATTCCAAGTTTTTAAGTTATCGTAAAATGTTAAATCATCTTTAAGCTAAATTTGTATTATTGAATTATTTCGAAAAATTGGCAGGAAAACGCTGAAATTAAGTAGGATTATCAACATGGTAATACCAACACAATATGTGCCTGAGCATGGATGCCTTGAAAAACCAAAAAAAATTTAACAAATAGTTACTGAGAAATGTCAGACACACCTCAAACTTACAACTTTTTTAACCAAAATAAGGTATATATTGTCATTATACTTATCTTTAAAATTTTTAAATCTTTCATCTGGTATTTTCATATACCAGAAACATATGTGTGAATGTGAATATTCAATTTCTTATTCCAAAGTTTGAAAATTAAATACATGACAAATGGAAATATATTCGATTTCTCTTTGAACAAACAAATTTGATAAAATATCTATATACGGTTGAAAAATTTACCGAAAAATAATTTAAAAATTGCCGAAAAATAATTGAAAAATCGCCAATACTAGAGTCGTCAGACCATGTGCAATTTGAGGTATCTGAGACATTAAACCAATCCTGTTAACCGCCGCCGCCTACCTAACGACCAAACAGGAAATCAAGCCACATCTTAGAAACAGATGTCTATTTTTAGTCACATCTCTTCCAATATGAAGAGAATTTCTAGAATTTCGTCATCGAACTAAGTAATTGTGTGGAGTATGTAACTGTGCACTCCCCTACTGGCAGACGGTCAACAATAAACCTCCTGGATACTGTGAGGGCTACAATTCATATCTACATGATCAATATATCCTTACAAAAAAGGATTCTCGCTTTCATGTTGGCACGAGCGGGTTGACAAATTTTGGGAAGCATTTATCCCCAATATCAGATTGACTCTACATAAGCTGCATATGGCTGAACAATGAAGAAATGTTTTTTGTTGTTTTTTTTCCTCACACAACATGCACTGATTAAGAAAGCTGGGAAGACATGTTTAATATTCCACGATACCTTGGTTTATGTTGAGAAAAATAAACTCACACATTGAAAATAATAAAAAAAAAGCTTGCTGGCACAAAATCCTCACAAGACAGGTAGATCGAACCATATGCAGTAACCCTCCACTAATTTTGCACATACCAACATGAAAACATGGCAAAAATCATAAAAATCATGTATTGTATATTTCTTTACTTTCCTTATAAGTTATTGCTGTATTTCTTTAAATACTTTTAGACATAGGAATAACAGAAGCACATTTCTATAATTATATGCTGTGGTGGAAAATCCAATAATATAGAGAATTCTCTCTATTAAATATCATTTACTGAAATATTTGTTTCGTTTTTGCAAATATTATCTTTACAGAATATTTTGTTCGAATTACAGACACAGCACAGTTGAAATGTTCGACAGCTATTAATCTTCTGTTTGAAACAAGAAATTATCAGTTATCACATATTACAATTACTGGTCCTAACCCCCTCACAGTATCAAGGAGTTTTGAGACTGGTTGGTGGCTGAAGAGATTCATAGTGAAATGCTGTAAAGGACAAAAACATACCAGGAGTATAAACAAACTTGTGAGGATCACTCTGTTTGCCCGCGGTTTGCACTACAATCTGTACCCGAACTGGCTCGGTCACGCTCGTGTCCTTGTAGGGCGGGATGGCACATATCAAATGTGTCTGTTTATTGAAAAAAAAGATGTTCCATTAATGAAAGAATTATTAAAGTACTGCAAGTAAAAACATATTATGTATTATCAGGCAATTAAGCATGCAGTTTGATACGTAAGAATGCATTAATGCTGCATTTGTATACCAGTTGTCAAGAGGAGCCTCCTGTCCCTTTTAATACAATTTTTATTATTTGCATTATTTATCAAAAATAAGCATGATCCAAAGAATTCAGTGTAGACAATTATTATATAATAAATCCATGAAGATCTACTTAGTTAAAAGCAAGTGTATTAAAGAGTTGATAACCTGATATCCATGTGGATTGATTAGGAACATATATACAGGCAAGTGTGCCAGGGTGATGTCCCTTACACCGAGGAAAAACAGCAACTAACTGATGGCATAAGTTAGAGACAGGGTTATCTCCCCTACTAACTGATGACATAAGTAAGAGACCGAGTTATCTCCCCTACTAACTGATGGCATAGGTTAGGGACCGAGTTATCTCCCCTACTAACTGATGGCATAAGTTAGAGACTAAGTTATCTCCCCTACTAACTGATGGCATAAGTTAGAGACTAAGTTATCTCCCCTACTAACTGATGCCATAAGTTAGAGACTAAGTTATCTCCCCTACTAACTGATGGCATAAGTTAGAGACTAAGTCATCTCCCCTTCTAATTGATGACATAAGTTAGAGACTGAGTTATCTCCCCTACCAACTGATGGCATAAGTTAGAGACTAAGTTATCTCCCCTACTAATTGATGACATAAGTTAGAGACTAAGTTATCTCCCCTACTAACTGATGACATAAGTTAGAGACTAAGTCATCACCCCTACTAACTGATGACATAAGTTAGAGACTAAGCCATCACCCCTACTAACTGATGGCATAAGTTAGAGACTGAGTTATCTCCCTTTCTAATTGATGACATAAGTTAGAGACTGAGTTATCTCCCCTACCAACTGATGGCATAAGTTAGAGACTGAGTTATCTCCCCTACCAACTGATGGCATAAGTAAGAGACCGAGTTATCTCCCCTACTGACTGATGGCATAGGTTAGAGACAGAGTTATCTCCCCTACTAACTGATGGCATAAGTTAGAGACTAAGTTATCTCCCCTACCAACTGATGGCATAAGTAAGAGACCGAGCTATCTCCCCTACTGACTGATGGCATAGGTAAGGGACCGAGTTATCTCCCCTACTGACTGATGGAATTGGTAAGAGACCAAGTTATCTCCCCTACTAGCTGATGGAATTGGTAAGAGACTAAGTTATCTCCCCTACTTAATGATGACATAGGTAAGGGACCGAGTTATCTCCCCTACTAACTGATGGCATAGGTAAGGGATCGAGTTATCTCCTCTTAAACTGATGACATAGGTAAGGGATCGAGTTATCTCCCCTTAAACTGATGACATGGGTAAGGGACCGAAATATCTTCTTTATTAACTGTAGGAATATTTAAGGGACGGAGTTATCTCCTCTTCTAACTGATGTCACATGTCACCTTCTATGTACTAAGAGCATTATATGGTACATAAATAATACGCACAGGCTGAAAGTAGTCCTTATCAATCTCTCCTTCCTTCTCCCAGAGAACCTGCGTTTCGTCCTTCATTTCACGGAACACAACTCTCGTACCCTTGATGAAGTTTTTTCCAATAAGAAACAGTTCATCTTTGCCTTCTACTGACCATTCATTATGACTCATCTTGCAGATCTCTGGCTGACCGACTGGCTGAGCTGATGGAAGACAGATAAAATTTTACATCAGTAACTGATGGTAAATAATAGATACTGTCACATATGGAACAAAACAGCAAAACAGATAAAAGGAAGCAGCTTGCTTCTACTAGTGCACAAAATATTTCCATTTGCAGACAAAAGTTTATTTATACTTATCAGAATCAGTGCCAGATGCATATATAGAAACATGTATTTGCTGTTAAAATGCATGCAACTGGTTTGTAAATTGGAACAGGTATATATATATTTATATATATATATATATATATTGAGATTATGACCACAGGCATCCAGTAAGTCAAACAGAGATTATCCATGTAGGGCAAATTTGAATATGTATACGTAGCATCTACACAAACTACGAAATACACATGTTTGATCATAAAGTAAGTTAAGTGTTTACAGGGATCATTTTGGAGGGGGCCATGGGGCCATTGGCCCACAATTTATCTGATCATGAATGGCCCACATGATTCAGAAAACTCCTTTAAATTTCTATAGATGGCCCATAAAATATATTACAGATAGGCATTTTTCTTGAAAATGACCCGTCCATTTGGTAACCCAAAATAATCCCTGTGTTTATATTGTAGCTGATTGGCTACTCTAGCTGATTTAAGATTAGAGAAAGTATTTGAGCAATCAGAACAAGATATATTGAGATGACAAATCCCTGATTTCCTCAGTGCTTCGCTTGAATAATTAAAGTACGTTTGTGTGACCAATTTTGATAACCAGACATGATCTGTGCAGTGTTGGCTGCACACTTGGTGTGCCCTGCAATTATCAATTAAGAACACATGGAAACCATTGGTTTTTTGGTAATATACTGACATGAATAGTTAATAAGGAGTATATATATCTAATAACAATTTCATGATGGATTTTCCAACAGGACAAAAAATAAACAAATGACCCTAATTGCCTCTTAAAACATGCTGGATAAAGTATGCAAAAACTAACGGTACTTAATATTTTTATTCTGTACATCTGCTAACTTCCAAAAATATTACGTTTGATATGTTATGAACAAAAGCTACAAAATATCTGGTGATTCTAGAATTTGTAAGAATTTAAAGAGGTCAGTCAGTACATTGTCAATACCAGCATCACCTGAGGCTAATTACAGTGTATACGGTGTACATGGTATCCTTGTTGAGACTAATTACAGTATTTACGGTATGGTTTACTTGTTGACACTAATTACAGTATTTACGGTATAGTATACTTATTGAGGCTAATTACAGTATTTACGGTATGGTTTACTTGTTGAGGCTAATTACAGTATATACAGTATGGTTGAGGCTAATTACAGTATTTACGGTAAAGTATACTTGTTGAGGCTAATTACAGTATGTACGGTACAGTATAATTGTTGAGGCTAATTACAGTATATATACAGTATGGTATACATGTTGAGGCTAATTACAGTATGTACGGTATAGTATACTTGTTGAGGCTAATTACAGTATTTACGGTAAAGTATACTTGTTGAGGCTAATTATAGTATGTACGGTACAGTATAATTGTTGAGGCTAATTACAGTATATACGGTAGGTATACATGTTGAGGCTAATTACAGTATATACGGTATGGTATACATGTTGAGGCTAATTACAGTATTTATGGTATGGTATACATGTTGAGGCCAATTACAGTAAAGGCAGTATAATATACTTGTTGAGGCTAATTACAGTATGTATATATATATATAGTCAGTATAGTATACTTGTTGACGCTAATTACAGTATATACGGCAGGGTATGTGTTACAGGTGCTCCCTATTGATAGCAGAAGCCTGACACAACACAGGGCATTAAACAGTCTGTACAGTAGCAGGTCTGTCTATAAAAAGCCTATCCCCCCTCCCTCCCCACAACATGGTAAACATTCTTTGATCCAGTTGATGTGTTGGTGAGGTCTGGAACACAGACAGCTTCATACATGAAGGTCTGGCTCCTCACAGAATCACACTTAAACCCTGGCCAGCATTAATTACCCACTCTTCGAGGGCAGCCATTCATTCACCTACATTTTTGCCAAGAAAATGTTGTATAATGTGTTGTGATACTCCGTTACATAACAACTCTTTAACACTTGCGTTTAACACCACTTAACATCTGGTAGAATTAATATCACCAGCACATCCCTCAGGAAACAATTATTTTGCTCAAAATGTACATGTACTAAGTACTAAATACACATAAAGAAAACAACTAGAGATTGTTTTTGTGAGTAAAAAACATAATTAAAATTTTATGTCTCCCCTTTCTCCAATACTAGGCATAATTTTTTTTGGCCCCACTGAACTCACCCCAGACAAGAAATTATTGAAAAATTCACACTTATTTGACCTTTGACCTTGAGGTCAAGGTCATAGTGATGCAACTACAGTGTATACTACACATTGACATATTTAGATGATGCATTTACTAACTTCAACGGTTCAGAAGTTCTGGCGCAGACGAGAAATGCTTAGTGCTTAACTGACCTGTACAGGTGACAGAAATCATGAGACTAGATTATAAACTGCCTGACTATTTACAGAAGTTTTTTGTGACAATCAGGATAAACAATTTTTCAGTTTTGGGACAAGCAGGACCATCGAAACCCCCCAGATAAGGTCTCTGGGTCTCTGTGTTATTAATAAGAAGTACTGGAATGAAAAAGTTGACACTGGTCGGATGACAGGCAATGGAAGACACATCATATGGCATAAGCCGACTTGCCCTTCAGGATTTATACATAAATGGTAAGTCCCTGTATAAAATTACATATATAATCACCTTGGAGTAGCTAATGCTGAAGAAAAGCCTTCGTCGGTATGATAAATTACTTAGTTGTAAATGTCATTAACTATGACATTGTGATAAATGTCATTATGTATGACAATGTAATACAGCTCAACAGATGTTAGTATGATCAATGTAAACTGCCATATATTCCTGTGTAATTTTGCTGTTTAATTCTGCACTAGTAACAAGTTGGTAAATTCAACATGTCAATGAAAACTAGAGTTGTATCCCAAGGGATAACTTATACCCCCTGTGGTCGTAAAAAACAACTACATGTTGTATTGATTATACATGACAATTTTTGTTGAAATCGGAACAGTACTTTAGTAGGGGTTGTCCTGACAAGCCTCAACCAATCAGAAGTCGGCAGCCATTTTGAAAAATGCATTATCGTAAAAACAACTATATGTTGTACTGATTATACATGCCAATTTATGTTGAAATCAGACCAGTACTTTAGTAGGGGTTGTCCGGACAAGCCTCAACCAATCAGAAGTCGGCGGCCATTTTGAAAAATGCATTATCGTAAAAATGAAAAGTTTTTCAAAGGAGGTCATATCCCGGCTATAATACTTACTACACAGTATGGTACTGGAGGAAATCTGCAGAGTCTGTGAATTTCCGTCTGCCTTTTTAAATACTGCACGGAAAATCATGCGTGCTTTCGTACTCTTCTTCTTAGCTTTCGTCAGTCCTATTCTTTGTTCAACATCAGCATTCCTCAATTTCAGTATTCCAACATTGTCGATCCTGGAAATTAAAGCACGCTTTCTGATTATACAAATTATTAAAACAGAAACTTGATACTTGGGTATAATAATCACATGACTGAAATTTTTCGAAAGTTTAACCTCCTGTAAAGGTCTCCAATATGACAAATTTTTGACCTTATATTCCCAGTTCTTTTTAGTAACAGTGACCTTGACCTAAGGAAATTTACATACATAACAGTGTATTACCAGGTGAAATTTCAGAAAATTTTGCCATCTAGGTTCTAATTATATCTCCTGAAAGGAGAACACCAACAGCAAAAATCTAAACACCCTGCTACCACATCTTTGTGTAAGGGGAAAAAACAATCAAAATGGAAATTAAATGATTGAATTAGCATCTTGGTTTGAAACTAAATGTCTACAACCCTGTGCACAGAGCTTGACAGCTAAGAGATTGATACATACATGGCGGTCATATCGTTCGCCGGAGTGAGATCCATTTCTATCACAGCAGTCCCGTCTATTTCTTTTTCTCGTGCCGGCGTTGAGTTCTTCCCACACACACGACACGCCTGGTAAAATCCATGTGGTCGGATAGCTTTACCCGCATCATTCCCGATGAACACTTGTAACACAGCCGAGTCTGTGGTTCCATACAGCTGAATGTAAAACATCACAAACTGAAGTAAAATCTACTTTATAATCATGATTTCGGTGATGGAAGTTTCAAGCATTAGTCATTTAGATCAATGTAATTAGCAGATAACATTTTCTGAATGAATCATGATCAACCAGCAGGCTTAATTAGCTTTCCCACAACCTCTCTCATCTCAATTAAATGTTGATGGAACAGAGTCAAAAGTCATTATCTTCTCTCTTCAAAAGTATTTTCCTCGGTTTGAAAATTCCTAAAACTTGAAACAAAATAATTTCAACATGACAAGTAACTAGAAGCTATATTTCACTTTTCAAACCCGATCTAAATGTATATATATTACACATGTAGATGCAGTCAAACTTTGTTATCTCAACCTTTGATAATTTGAAGACCTTGGCCAACTCAAACTAGAGTAAAAACTCTAATACACTTGGTTACCTTGAATACTTGTGATATCTGAAAGTTTTTCATGGTCATTGGCTTTGAGATAACGATTTGGTTTGGTTTGGTTTCTTTTGTTTAACGTCCTATTAACAGCTAAGGTCATTTAAGGAAGGCCTCCCTTGCGTGATCATACGTGTTGATTCATGTTACTATTAAAAGGTACTCATTATAGGTGCTATGAATATATATAGTACATCATGATCATTAATAGGTACCTTGACCATGGGGTGGCTATCTTGAGAGCGGTTCTTGACCGCCCCCCTGCTGCCCTCGGTAAGGTAGCGGGCTCGGTGTTGTTCCTCTGGCTGTTGTAGGATCTGAAGCTCGTATCCACTTGACCTGACTGGGTAGTTCTGGTTTAGACTTGGCTCCTTTACTCGCTTGCTGTGTGTCTGTGATCGGGTCACAACCACAGCCTTAGGTGGGGGCATGTCTGTATCCTCCGGTGACCTATACAAATTTTACAGACATTGATCATACAAAAGTTTTCAGTGAATTAGATACACTATGACCTCCAGGTAGAATAACACAAGATCAGAAGATGTTTCGATCGCGGCACAAATATAATCAACATCGATATCACAAAACAAGATAAAATTACACTGCACCAAAATTCCGTGTTGTATTTAATTGATAAAGAAATTGTTCATCAAGAGCAATAAGGGTGAATATCTAGCATATGCATGCCTAAGGACCCAACCATGTATATGACAGCCATACCATGGCCAGTCCGTTTCTCAGCTTCCCTAGAAAGACAAACCAACACAGGTCGAGAGTGTCGAACCACACATATCGGATCTTCACCTGAGGTTACGTAGGTCGACGTCGAGGCTCAAACTGAGCAAACTATATTGTGGCCCCTGTATGTAACAAAATTAATTATATCAGCTTTTAACATAATCCTGAGTTATATATACTTACTGAATTATTGTAGGACTGTCGTTTTTTATACTAGCAACATTAAATAAATCCGTATCTTCCTCTTGCTTTCCGAATTTTTGAAACACAAATTTTGGATTTGCAGCATCTGCATCAAAAACCTTAGTGGCATCACTTTGGTCTGTTGTAGCTACACATATTTCAGACTCAGCACCCATCTTCATCCCCGGCTCATCCCCAATATTCCAGATATCTTTGAAAGGATGCAAAGGCAGCTCATGATCAGAATCTATCCGTACTCGATTTGTCTGATTAATCAAAGTCGCCTGTGTGTTTGGGTCTGGGTTCGGTGATGACAAGGATGAGGGGGAGTCGACGTTGGGATAATCCGGACTCGATATCGTATCTGGACTACTGGTGTTTGTTAAATCCAGATAATCCGGTTGATTTGTTTGTGTAAGCAACTGATGTAACACGGATCCGGTTGAACGAGGTTCTGTTTGTTTTTTAATTTCATCACTACTCATAGTTCCAAACGTGGGCACTTCAGAATGTGGAAACCCAAAGGATTTCTCCTGTTGAGGCACATCCGACAAGGACAATAACGGGTTCACATGTTCTACGTTATCCGTACAATAGCTTTCTCCCGAAGCAGACACAACACTAAATGAATCCACAG
This sequence comes from Pecten maximus, assembly GCF_902652985.1. Classification (NCBI taxonomy): domain Eukaryota; kingdom Metazoa; phylum Mollusca; class Bivalvia; order Pectinida; family Pectinidae; genus Pecten; species Pecten maximus. The sequence continues at coordinate 2,639,736 of NC_047025.1, forward strand.
AATTATGAACGTTAAATGGCGTTTGCACGGCGTTCGGGCCACTGAAATTCTCCGACGGACTTTGAATGCTAAAAACTTTTTCATTACTAGGACTATTGTAGGTTTGCACAGACACAGGGATACTAGTCAAAGAAGCGTTCTGCTGTTGTTGGGATATTTCCATAGCCATACTGGTTGGTAAATGACACGCCGGTGTGGTCAAAGTCACCTCCATCTTGGATGGCGATGAATGTGGGAAAGATGGAGAAACAGGGGAGTCAGAATGAACACTACTAGAATTTGCTCTAATTGGGGAACACGTGGATTGGAGCTCGGATGAAGTCTGTAGAGGGATTGACAGGTGACGACGGTTGAAACACTGACTCAATCTCAGTTTGTGGGTTATTGTTGGATAATTGTTGGAACAGGTCGAGCTTTACAGTCTGAAGATCCATAGGAATTATTCCATTGTTTGACAATCCATTTCTCATGGTATCCTGATCTGAATTTGAACCTAAGAAACAAGATAAAAAATATACCAAATTTTTATAATTGGCAAATGCAATGATTTATAATATGTTAATCTGTATATTATTCAAACCAGTAAAATTAAGACAAAATCAAAGTCAATCAAAATGTTTCGATCTGATGTAAACAAATAGTTGTTATGGTGTACATTGTAACTTAAACCTGCACACATGATTTTGGTCTTTTGCATATAGATTTTTTACTTAGTAGCAAAAACAATCACATTTTATACCATATATATATACCAAACATAATTTTTATCACCTTCCATAAGTTTGAGCTTCTAATATAATCTTTTAAATTTAAAGAGAATAAATAATCAATCTTTTATAATCTTTTAAATTTAAAGAGAAGAAATAATCAATTTCATCTCAAGGAATTTCCACTATACTCAACCTCTATATTTTGCATATGTAACTTTTTCGGTGTTATAAGATCATTAATAGCTATATAGGATGATGTTATTATTAATTAATCAATTATTTTACGTTGGTATTAATTAGATCTATATATATATACTATTTTAATTTTTATACTTTTTTTTTTTTTTTAATTGACAAGCAGTGTGTACAATGTTAATTAAGCATAACAATAGAACTGTCATACTTGATCATTCACCCCAATAAAGGGAGATAACCCTGGTCAACTTAAAATCTAAATGAACATTTTAACACAATTAAATTTATAATTTACGTTGATTTACCTAGTTTGGCTGTACAATGTAATGAGGACATTATATTGCATAATTAATTATTTTTTCAACAATGTCATTAGGACATAAATATATCAATTAATTATCGTTTTAACACAGTTTCTTTTCATTTGTTTGTTTATTCTGTCAATTAATTAAGTGATAGACAATAGTATGAAGTACATCTTGTAAATGTTTTAATAGAGAAAACATACAAAAATGTTAACTTTTTATAATTGTTCAGAAAATGATATTAGTTGTGGACAACTTCTAAAGTAAACATATACACCATCTATATAATATATATCACATAAACTTATGTGGTAGCCACTTTTGTCTGCCATTTTGTATATATTGTATATATTCGAACACCACCTGGTTCTGATCAGACTGAAATGAACTTGTTCCAGGCACCTGCAGCTGGCGCATGGTGCACAGAATGTTTTGCAGTTACCAAGAATGCACTTTAATTTTATTTTCCGTCTATACATCGAAAGACCAACTGAATTATAACTATTACGACAAGTCCTTAAATGTTGAAGTACTCCGACGACTTTATTCAAGTATTTTTTCTCTAAACAATTCATTAACATTTATGCCTTGTTGTGAAATTGTTTACGGGGACATGTCAAAACCCACTAGCTGCATGAACACAAGGGCTGTGCGATTATCAGCTACGTACAGAGGTAGTAAAATTACAGACATACATATGATTATGTACGTAGCCTACAGGGGTTGATGACTTGTCTACAATGTTTAGCTGAGAACTATTGAAGTTAAGTTCTATACATGAGATTGGCCAAATTATATCTTAAACCACTAATTTTTCTTGTCCATATTCTTACCTGCTTAAATATACGATATAAGTTATTTGGTTATTTCTGCTATTTATGGATACATCGCATGCCAGTTCACCTACATTTGTTACCAAACCAACATCTATTAATCGACATCAAAATCTTGGTGAAGAACTGAAGTTAATCTCTTGAAAATTAAAAAAAAAAAGCCTATATTTTGTTATTATTAGACCTGTGTACATGTCTACCTGTATAATTACGGTAACATACACAGCCAGGCGTCTAAGTGTCCCTGTCTAACTCTTATATACAGGCCACTGACATGGGTCAGGTGTACTATATACACACTCCTCAATAAGGTAACTGGTTTAGTATAACAAACACAATGCACTACCGTATTTAACCTATGATATGGGCCACTCTTAAACAGTTTGGATACAAAGCAAAGTATTGGCATGAATATTATAGTAAGCATTTTGACTGATCAAAACAGATATGGGTGGGTGGGCTTGTAAAGCCAGGTATTCGCTTATACAATAGAACACAATAAAAATACAGAATCCATTTTTATAAAGATAATAACTGATAATTTCTATGGTTTTACCTATAGCCATAGTTTATTATGTTGTGTACATATTTCCGTTGAGGGAACAGCTGGAGAATAAGTCACCTGATATCCAAACCTGGCTTATATATTGATCCTTGTATATCTGCTTAACCCTAGCCTGGACTAATTGGAATTGTGATATTGTAATTGTAACTTTATCGATATCCCTGTAACTACTACATTGTACATGTATCCTTGGTAACTTATACATTTTATCCCTGGTAAATTATACATTGTATTCCTGGTAACTTATACATTGTATCCCCATGGTAACTTATACATTGTATCCCTGGTAACTTATACAATGTATCCCTGGTAACTTATACATTGTATCCCTGGTAACTTATACATTGTATCCTGGTAACTTATACAATGTATTCCTGGTAACTTATACATTGTATCCCTGGTAGCTTATACATTGTATCCCTGGTAACTTATACATTGTATCCCCATGGTAACTTATACATTGTATCCCCATGGTAACTTATACATTGTATCCCTGGTAACTTATACAATGTATCCCTGGTAACTTATACATTGTATCCCTGGTAACTTATACATTGTATCCCTGGTAACTTATACATTGTATCCCTGGTAACTTATACATTGTATCCCTGGTAACTTATACAATGTATCCCTGGTAATGTTTAATGCTGTATCATCCTTGATGTTTTGTATTCCTGTGAATGCTACATTCATTTCCATGTATATGTACCTGCTGACTATGTACTGAAAACAAACATCATTGCACTGCTTGTCATCCCTGTTTTATCAACACAAAAATATAAACATTTAACCGTGGGAATGATATATATATATGTGTGTGTGTGTATATCCTGTTGAACTGTGTAAGGTTGGACACTTCCTGAATTCGAATGATACCAAAGGAAAAAGATACATAAATAAATATACCATATTGCGGTTGTCAACTATATAATGTGTTTGTGTACTGTATAATTAGAAAGATGCTTAATGGAGCCGATATATATAAGTACGATGTGTCAAGATTGTGGCTGATCATGATAATTGATTATGACCAAATGCGACATAAACTCCACCAGCTATATATATACTTGTACATGTACACGTGTCATTGTTTATTTTCCAGCACCCATCCACACCACCCAACCCAGTCTCCCTTGACCAAGGCATATTTGTACATGTCTGTACGATCAAGCTGCTGCCACCCTCTACCCATGGCCACCACTCCTTCGGAGGATATCCCTCTTTGAAGGATGTCCTTGTTGAAGAAATCAAATATCTCACATGCGTCAGCTACATCTGTATTCCAGTCCACATGTAGCTAGCCCTACTGGGTATTTACTGTACGCCCTGGTAATATATCCCATACAGACAGGTTATACCAATGCAAGGGATTAACACAGTATTAGTTGAAGTAATACAACCATAATCTCGTATCATTAAAACCTTATCACACCTCCCCCATTAATTCTTCTTTTTAACATTTTTTAATGGACTGTGATGATAAAGGGTTAGGAGGACCAATTAAGTTTTCGTGAGTAATTATCAGCATGAAACATATGTTCACCTGGATGAACTTTACAGTCATTTATAAAACATACCAACGCAACAGCTGCTTAATTCTCTAACACTTAATCATAAACCACATTTATATGATCTAGATCTCATACACAACTTCAAAAAAGTCTAAGTGAATACTTTTAATACATGTAGCTATATTATTTTTTTCCTTCAAAACAAAAACAGAAATAATTTTATACCAAATACCGGTAGTTATTTCTAACTTCCCATATATATGTTGCTAATAAGCCCATGTCTTATGCCTAGTAATAAGTCCATGCCTAGTAATAAGTCCATGCCTAGTAATAAGTCCATGTCTAGTAATAAGTCCATGTTTAGTAATAAGTCCATGTCTAGTAAATATAATAAGTCTATATGTTTAGTAATAAGTCCATGTCTAGTAAATATAATAAGTCTATATGTTTAGTAATAAGTCCATGTCTAGTAAATATAATAAGTCCATGCCTAGTAATAAGTCCATGCCTAGTAATAAGTCCATGTCTAGTAATAAGTCCATGTCTAGTAATAAGTCCATATATGTGTGTATATATAGCTGGCCAGGTATAACAGGTAACAGGTGTGTGTATATATAGCTGGCCAGGTATAACAGGTAACAGGTGTGTGTATATATAGCTGGCCAGGTATAACAGGTAACAGGTGGAAGTAACAACAGCTATATATGTGTGTATATATAGCTGGTCAGGTGTAACAGGTAACAGGTGTGCGTATATATAGCTGGCCAGGTATAACAGGTAACAGGTGTGCGTATATATAGCTGGCCAGGTATAACAGGTAACAGGTGTGTGTATATATAGCTGGCCAGGTATAACAAGTAACAGGTGTTAGTAACTACAGCTATATATGTGTGTATATATAGCTGGCCAGGTATAACAGGTAACAGGTGTGTGTATATATAGCTGGCCAGGTATAACAGGTAACAGGTGTGTGTATATACAGTGGACCCGCGATAATCCGGACGCCGATAGTCCGGAAAACTCACAGTCCGGACGGAAATGCATGGGAATGGATTTCCGTAACGTTATTTGTACTCACCAGTCCGGAAATTCGGATTCCGATTCCGGAAGCCCATTTTGGGAACGGAACGTACTTTTCATTAGTAAATTTCCCTCAATAATCCGGACGATTTTTTCACCACGAGGAGAAAACAAGAGATCCCAGAGGGATCTTGGCGCCCACCATTTAATGATCTTCATAGGTTCCATGTCAGATTGATCTTTTCTCTACTTTTCCCTTCATTTTACTAATCTGTGCAAATTGAGACATCTCTCCAGTACTTTTCAAATAAGGGAATCCTAGCTATATAAGAAATTTGAGATTTAACGATAATGGCTGTTTGTTTGCCAGGTTGTTTTCAGGACAGACTGGTCCAAAAATGCAATACAAGGGACCAAGGGGAACCTACTTATGAAATTTGAGAAAGATCCATTCAGTACTTTGAGAAATAGAGATAACAAACTTCAATTGTCAAAATCCAAGATGGCGGTCTGTCGGCCATATTGTTTTCCAATTGATCTCAAAATGCAATTAGCATAACGACGCACCAAGGGGAACCTCCATATGAAATTTGAGAAAGATCCATTCAGTACTTTCTCAGAAATAGCGATAACAAACTTCAATTGTCAAAATCCAAGATGGCTGCCTGTCGGCCATGTTGTTTTCTGATTGGTCTCAAAACGCAATATGCATAACTAGGCACCAAGGGAAACCTACATATGAAATTTCAGAAAGATCCATTCAGTACATTCTCAGAAATAGCGATAACAAACTTCAATTGTCAAAATCCAAGATGGCTGCCTGTCGGCCATGTTGTTTTCGGATTGGTCTCAAAAAGCAATATGCATAACTAGGCACCAAGGGAAACCTACATATGAAATTTCAGAAAGATCCATTCAGTACTTTCTCAGAAATAGTGATAACAAACTTCAATTGTCAAAATCCAAGATGGCTGCCTGTCGGCCATGTTGTTTTCCGATTGGTCTCAAATCGCAATATGCATAACTAGGCACCAAGGGGAACCTTCATATGAAATGTGAGAAAGATCCCTTCAGTACTTTCTGAGAAATAGCGATAACAAACTTCAATTGTCAAAATCCAAGATGGCTGCCTGTCGGCCATTTTGTTATCCGATTTGTCTCACAACGCAATATGCATAACTAGGCACCAAGGGGAACCTTCATATGAAATTTGAGAAAGATCCCTTCAGTACTTTCTCAGAAATAGCGATAACAAACTTCAATTGTCAAAATACAAGATGGCTGCCTGTCGGCCATGTTGTTATCCGATTGGTCTCAAAATGCAATATGCATAACTAGGCACCAAGGGGAACCTTCATATGAAATTTGAGAAAGATCCCTTCAGTACTTTCTCAGAAATAGCGATAACAAACTTCAATTGTCAAAATCCAAGATGGCTGCCTGTCGGCCATTTTGTTTTCCGATTGGTCTCAAATCGCAATATGCATAACTAGTCACCAAGGGGAACCTACATATGAAATTTGAGAAAGATTCCTTCAGTACTTTCTCAGAAATAGCGATAACAAACTTCAATTGTCAAAATCCAAGATGGCTGCCTGTCGGCCATGTTATTATCCGATTGGTCTCAAAATGCAATATGCATAACTAGGCACCAAGGGGAACCTTCATATGAAATTTGAGAAAGATCCCTTCAGTACTTTCTCAACAAGAGATCCCAGAGGGATCTTGGCGCCCACCATTGAATGATCTTCATAGGTTCCATGTCAGATTGATCTTTTCTCTACTTTTCCCTTCATTTTACTAATCTGTGCAAATTGAGACATCCCTCCAGTACTTTTCAAACAATGGAATCCTAGCTATATAAGAAATTTGAGATTTAACGATAATGGCTGTTTGTTTGCCAGGTTGTTTTCAGGACAGACTGGTCCAAAAATGCAATACAAGGGACCAAGGGGAACCTACTTATGAAATTTGAGAAAGATCCATTCAGTAATTTTAGAAATAGAGATAACAAACTTCAATTGTCAAAATCCAAGATGGCGGTCTGTCAGCCTTATTGTTTTCCAATTGATCTCAAAATGCAATAAGCATAACGAGGCAACAAGGGGAACCTCCATATGAAATTTGAGAAAGATCCCTTCAGTACTTTCTCAGAAATAGCGATAACAAAGTTCAATTGTCAAAATCCAAGATGGCTGCCTGTCGGCCATGTTATTTTCAGATTGGTCTCAAAATGCAATATGCATAACTAGGCGACAAGGGAAACTTACATATGAAATTTGAGAAAGATCCCTTAAATACTTTCTCAGAAATAGTGATAACAAACTTCAATTGTCAAAATCCAAGATGGCTGCCTGTCGGCCATGTTGTTTTCCGATTGGTCTCAAATCGCAATATGCATAACTAGGCACCAAGGGGAACCTACATATGAAATTTGAGAAAGATCCCTTCAGTACTTTCTCAGAAATAGCGATAACAAACTTCAATTGTCAAAATCCAAGATGGCTGCCTGTCGGCCATGTTGTTTTCCGATTGGTCTCAAAACGCAATATGCATAACTAGGCACCAAGGGGAACCTTCATATGAAATTTGAGAAAGATCCCTTCAGTACTTTCTCAGAAATAGCGATAACAATCTTCAATTGTCAAAATCCAAGATGGCTGCCTGTCGGCCATATTGTTTTCAGATTGGTCTCAAAACGCAATATGCATAACTAGGCACCAAGGGAAACCTGCATATGAAATTTCAGAAAGATCCATTCAGTACATTCTCAGAAATAGCGATAACAAACTTCAATTGTCAAAATCCAAGATGGCTGCCTGTCGGCCATGTTGTTTTCCGATTGGTCCCAAAACGCAATATGCATAACTAGGCACCAAGGGAAACCTACATCTGAAATTTCAGAAAGATCCATTCAGTACTTTCTCAGAAATAGCGATAACAAACTTCAATTGTCAAAATACAAGATGGCTGCCTGTCGGCCATGTTGTTTTCCGATTGGTCTCAAATCGCAATATACATAACTAGGCACCAAGGGGAACCTACATATGAAATTTGAGAAAGATCCCTTCAGTACTTTCTCAGAAATAGCGATAACAAACTTCAATTGTCAAAATCCAAGATGGCTGCCTGTCGGCCATGTTGTTTTCGGATTGGTCTCAAAACGCAATATGCATAACTAGGCACCAAGGGGAACCTTCATATGAAATTTGAGAAAGATCCATTCAGTACTTTCTCAGAAATAGCGATAACAAACTTCAATTGTCAAAATCCAAGATGGCTGCCTGTCGGCCATGTTGTTTTCCGATTGGTCTCAAAATGCAATATGCATAACTAGGCACCAAGGGGAACCTACATATGAAATTTGAGAAAGATCCCTTCAGTACTTTCTGAGAAATAGCGATAACAAGAATTGTTTACGGACGGAGGGACGGACGGACGGAGGGACGGACGGACGGACGGAGGGACGGACGGACGACGGACCACGGACGCAGGGCGATTTGAATAGCCCACCATCTGATGATGGTGGGCTAAAAATAGCGATAACAAGAATTGTTTACGGACGGAGGGACGGAGGGACGGAGGGACGGACGGACGGACGGACGGACGGACGACGGACCACGGACGCAGGGCGATTTGAACAGCCCACCATCTGATGATGGTGGGCTAAAAATGTCGGGGCAAGTCACCCGTGTTGACAGTGGTACAGACTATCGCTTGACACTGTGCGTAGTCATAGCGACCGCTGCCAGGTCATAGCCCCGGGTGTTTACCTGTGTTACAATGTGTAGCTTTTGTTTTTATAACGGTACATTGCTTTTTCTCAACGACCTAAATGTTACAAAATTTATGCACAAACATACAGTACGTGATACGATAATTAATCAATCTCAAATACATGTAATAAATTTATGATCGGTAATTAACATCATTAACACTTGTATTGGGTAAGCACGAATATCGGCTTTGTAACACCGTTACGTGAAACGACGACTCATTGAAAGATTACATACACATTTACGTATTAAGCAGTGATCACAAGAACTGGGTTGATTACACACAAATTAGTCAATAGTCGTCTGATACTTAACTAAGCGTCACATTGTTAAGTGAATACGGGTTTAATAATTATCGGACATCTTGGGTAGTTCTTGCTGGTGTCGCGTACTTTTAAATAGATAGCTTGGGGTTTCTGGTACGTAAAAATCATAAAAAAACATGGACTGACGGTAAGTTGTAAAATCCGGGTATTTTATTTAAGGTATTTAACGTTTGTAATTTCTACTTGTTTGTGAACCTCCGGGACGTGACACATGTGTGTTGTTTGTAGGTCACATATGCCCGCTATAAATAAAACAACTTTCACTTTACATGTTCTTTTAAAAACATAGTTTATTTGTTATTTTCTACAAAACAAAACAAGAATCATATCAGAAACATAAGTATATTTATTGTTAAAAAGTCTGACAATTAGACGTGTTTATGAAGCGTCCCGGATTGTATATAATCAAGGGAGATAACTCTTACACGACAATTTTTTTGACCTGGTACACGAAATTCGGCAGTCCGGAAAACTCGTAATCCGGACGGTTTGGACTGGGAACGAAGGTGTTCGGATTATCGAGGGTCCACTGTATAGCTGGCCCGGTATAACAAGTAACAGGTGTTAGTAACTACAGCTATATATGTGTGTATATATATAGCTGGCCAGGTGTAACAAGTTATATATGTGTGTATATATATAGCTGGCCAGGTGTAACACACTGGGCTGTTATTGACTATAACTGCAACAGAGAGAATTGGGTTTTGTAGAATTGTGAAGAGGACATGGGATTTGAGTATTACAGGGAAGGATGAGGTAGGGGATTGAAGTACATGTGGGGAGGACAAAGATTGGAGTATTGTGACTAGGTGAGGGAGGGGATTGGAGTAATGAACATGTGGGGATCCGGAGGGCATGTACTGTGGTATTGTGGGGGTGAGGGAGGGGATTGGAGCGTTTGAGTATTGTGGGGGGGGGGGGGTGACACTACTGCCCAGCAAAGTCATTACAAATCTATTACAAACCCATTACAAAACCATTAAAAACACTGATTCCATTAAAATTGGCCATTATTTCTCGTTTCCATTTTTGGGACAAACCTGGAGTTAAGTAATGTAATGGGCATTATTTTTCTAAATTTCAATTACTTTCCTATTAATATTTTCTTTGTAATGGTCATTAACAAAATAATGGCCATTACTTCATGTTTTGTATTTTTCTTAATGGCCTTTATTCTGTTTGTAATGGCCATTAGAGTGGAGTCATCATAATGTTATGGCCATTACTAACTGTGGATTTTATGTACTCCCATAACATTTTCCATTTAATGGCCACAACAAATTATGATCACAATGTAATGGCAATTATTTATTGGTAACTTCATGTAATGCCCATTACATTTTCCATTTAATGGCCATAACAAATTATGATCACAATGCAATGGCCATAATTACTTATTGGTACCTTCATGTAATGCCCATTACATTTTCCATTTAATGACCATAACAAATTATGGTCATAATGCAATAGCCATTACTTAATGGTACCTTTATGTAATGCCATTACATTTGTTATTCCGATGTGCAATTCCTCATAAGTGACATTTTTTTTCTTGTAATGGCCATTACAAATATTACAAATATCATCACATCATATTGTAATATATATGACAATGTTTAATATACTACCATGAATTGTTGACCTTAAATTAATGTATTATTTCAGTATCTTATTTTTCATTATATTGTTATTGTTGAATTCCATGTCTATATTACAATTTTAAAGAAGAATAAGGAAACTGTACAGGCTTACTAAACCCCTTCACAATAAAAAAACTTCAAATTTCCCGCCAAATTTTTCCCGCCCAATAACTTAAAGCAGGAGAGTTCCAATACATGGCAGCCATGAGGCTTTTCTCACACATATGAACAACATGTTATTTTACAAATGAAGGGAAGTATTTATCTTTAATACCTGGTTCATGATTAATACAAGACTACCAGGAAATGAAATATTCAACTCTGGAAGTATGTCAACCTGTTTATAGGTAAGAATTAACTTAAAACCAATCACCATGCATGTGACCTAAATTTACATAGTGTACATTATATTCAAACAGCTTTGGCATTTCTTAAATTGTATTGCCTATTCAACCAAATTGTACAAACATACAGCATATGTACATTGAGAATTAATTAATGCAATAATGAACATAAATCACTCTTACATGTATCTGAAGAATATTAAGAGGATTTTGGGTCCACATGATTGTGTACTGTGAATATCCATTTTTGAAGCAGTTATCAATTTGAAACAAATGATGGATCACTTTGAATGCAATTTTTAATGGAAGGACTACATGTACAACGATATTGTCAAACATGCATAGTGATACAGTTCATGATGAACTTTGATGAAATTAAGTGGTAAAATGCATTTTCTAAATTTTCTGAATGCGTCTAATGTAATGGTCACATGTAGGTCCATTAATTTTGTATACCTGTATATATATAATGGCCATTACACTTTTGTTTGTAAAAACATAATGGCCATTACCATTGTGTTGATCTTTAAACAGTTTTTGTACTTTAAAAGTAATGGTCATTATATTTGTAAAAATTATGGCCATTAAAGTGTAGTTTTGTACACCTTTAATGGCCATTACACCTTTTCTAACGAAATGTAATGGCCATTACAGAGTACACTTCAGAAAGTAATGACACCGTTAATGGGCATTACAAAAATGGTTTTGCTCCAAACCTAATGGCCATTACATTACACCAAAATGTTTAATGCCCATTACACCATAAGGTTTGATGCCCATTGCATTGAAAACTAATTATTGATGGCCCTATTACATTGTAATGGCAATTACTTAGTGAAAACTTTAATGGGTTTGTAATGGGTAATTTGACAGTAGTGATAAGAGTTAATGACTATTAATGTTTTTGTCAAACCATTAAAATCCTTAAAATGCATTTAAATTTTATTGGGTTTTTTTCAGACCCATTAATTTTGTACCTTTAATAGTCATTAATGTTAAATTAAAAGCCATCATTAAAATAATTAATGATCATTATAAATGTTTTGTTAATAGCCATTAAAATGTATTAATTAAGTACTATGAACTAATTGATTTGTTTCAACCCTTTGATGATCATTAAAATTGAAAACTGTCACATTTAAAGACTATCAAACTTGTATTAAAATTTTTCAATTAATAGCAATTAAAGGTACAAAATTAATAGCATGATTGATGGTTTTATGATGGGAAATTTTAATGGGGTTTTTAATGGCCGTTTTAAGGGCTTGGGTATGCAGTAGTGTGAGAGGATTGGAGAATTTGAGAATTGTTGGGAGGGGGTTAGTAACATAGTGTCTATACCTGTATTGATGCTGTTACTGCTGTTATGAGGGGCCTCCACTGGTAAACTGCTGCTACAGTGATCTGGAAAGACAAAAGCATGACTAATGAGCTCATTACATAAACAATTATGTTTCCTCCTACAGATCACATGTAACTCCTTCTAAACAACATCTTAATCGTGTATTTTATGTACGAGGGTAAATAAAACTCGCGTAATAAAAGCTAGGCTGTATCCTGTTGCTTAGGTAGATAAATAGGTTTTTCTTTTTTTTTACGAGGGTTGTGTCTAGAATATATTGAAAATGGGAAGAAGTCAACAGAGAAATTCTTACATTTGATAAATGTTATTTTTGAGCTTGTAATTAAAAAAAATAATCATATAGCTATATTCTTTTGACATCATCCTTATAATCTATGTTAAAATGTTGAAAGTTTACATCACTGGAGTTCAGCAGAATATAAATTTATAACATGATAAGAATATTAACAGGGTTGAAGTACATATATGTACTGTGAAATAGAATGATTATGAATATATAAACAAGGTTTATATATGTACTGTGAAATAGAATGATTATGAATATATAAACAAGAGACTAATTTGTAAACAGTCACGTTTGGCTCTCATTTGGACAAGAAGTTAAGCATAATAAATTGACTTGAAATAAGAATAATAATACTGTTCCATAGCTTGGACAGAATCAAATGAACTTGTTTAAAAATTGAAAAAGAATCAAAAGTGCTATAGATAATCCAGTTTAAAATCACTTGCTGTCCATCACAAGTTGAATTGCCCTCATAATCGTATGGTCTGAAATAATGCAGTCAGCCATATTTTGTTGTGCAAGCTGACAAGACAATATATATATCGAAAATATCAATGGGGCGAGGAAATTACCACTTTTCTAATATATAATCCCTAGTGTAATGGAAACACTATCAGTGATCAATCTTCAATTATTTTTCATGGGTCCTTTTCAATTGTATTACCAAAACCAGTGGGTCCCACAATGATAAAAGTACCCATTTAAGAAAATTTAATGGGTCCTTTAAAAAAATTATGAGTACAGGATGCAGGATGCGCATGTAGATTTATCGCTGCACTATATATATATAGCTATGATATATGATATACATATATACCCATAAAAACAATTCATTTGTTCAACATATATATTTGCCAGTGTTCTTGGGTAATTTTGATAAATTTCTCTTTCGTCTGCATACATACAGCAAATCATTATGTACATGTACATGTGACAGCAGTATCAGAGATGCATGTTAAATGTACATTTGTAGGATACAAGTAATTATATCTGGAATATCGTGTTTCTAACTTTCCTAAGAACTTATATATTATTACTGCATGGAATGCTGTAAGACTTTACACATATATATTAAGTGCCTTGTATAGTCAGTAATTATATATCTGTTGGCTTTCATCTTAATTACCTGCCACTGAAAACAAAACATTTGGTCTTACAGCATGTTAATTACGTATGTATACGTATACATCAATCCGGGGCATGCACGCACTGCACATCAATAAGTAAATATCGCCGTCAACATATACATGGCAGTAAACAATATATATATATCACTGGTCTCCGATATCATTACCAAGTAATTAACACCCCGGATGTATCTCCCACAGGATATACAACATACATATATATGTACAAGGCTTTCCACTTCATACTGTCATGGTCATATACTAGAACTATGCACATATATACAGGTCTAGAGTTCAATGCTATAAACACATGCATGCCCGACAGGAATTGAACCCGGATTGTCTGTATTCCATTATCAATCAGTTTTTTTTTCATTGATCATGTCCTTTTTTTTTTTTTTTTTGCAAATTTTTTAAAATAGTAATATAACATTACTTCAAGTACGTAAAACGCATATATATTGCAAAACAAAATTTTTTAGTTAGAAAGTAGATATCCACACAATAATTATCTAGCGACAAAAGCAATAAAATATTAAAGAAATATTTTGAGCTTCCACAAAATGTACACATGATCTGTCAGAACAAACGTAAATATTCGACAGATACACGATACAGGAGTATTGGTCTAGTCCTTCGCTTCTTTCATCTCAAAAGTACACAAAGCTGACCTGTACCTAGTGTATATCTAATACAGGCCATTAGTGAATCCTGTGTGCCAATTTCAACATGTCTGATGCTTGCACATGTATCTGGTAAGGAGATCATAATTCAAAGCCCACAGCCAACTACCACCAGGACTACAGAATATTGCCAACATTTTACCTACTAACTGTCTGTAAGACATATAAATACCCTGGTTACCATGTGACTGACCTTTAAATAGAGTTTGACCAAAATCAATAAAAGAATGAAGTTCCTAAGTTTTTACATCAAATCAAGAAAGGACTGGATGTGATGCATTGGCAATACTATATGCCCCCCTCCCCTGTTATACATCTACACAGGACTGGGTTACCCCCGGTATAACTCCTGTTACACAGGACTGGGTTACCCCCGGTATAACTCCTGTTACACATCTACACAGGACTGGGTTACCCCCGGTATAACTCCTGTTACACAGGACTGGGTTACCCCCGGTATAACTCCTGTTACACAGGACTGGGTTACCCCCGGTATAACTCACACAGGACTGGGTTACCCCCGGTATAACTCCTGTTACACAGGACTGGGTTACCCCCGGTATAACTCCTGTTACACAGGACTGGGTTACCCCCGGTATAACTCCTGTTACACATCTACACAGGACTGGGTTACCCCCGGTATAACTCCTGTTACACAGGACTGGGTTACCCCCGGTATAACTCCTGTTACACAGGACTGGGTTACCCCCGGTATAACTCCTGTTACACAGGACTGGGTTACCCCCGGTATAACTCCTGTTACACATCTACACAGGACTGGGTTACCCCCGGTATAACTCCTGTTACACAGGACTGGGTTACCCCCCGGTATACACTCCATACCTGTTACACAGGACTGGGTTACCCCCGGTATAACTCCTGTTACACAGGACTGGGTTACCCCCGGTATAACTCCTGTTACACATCTACACAGGACTGGGTTACCCCCCGGTATAACTCCTGTTACACATCTACACAGGACTGGGTTACCCCCGGTATAACTCCTGTTACACATCTACACAGGACTGGGTTACCCCCGGTATAACCCCTGTTACACATCTACACAGGACTGGGTTACCCCCGGTATAACTCCTGTTACACAGGACTGGGTTACCCCCGGTATAACTCCTGTTACACAGGACTGGGTTACCCCCGGTATAACTCCTGTTACACAGGACTGGGTTACCCCCGGTATAACTCCTGTTACACATCTACACAGGACTGGGTTACCCCCGGTATAACTCCTGTTACACAGGACTGGGTTACCCCCGGTATAACTCCTGTTACACAGGACTGGGTTACCCCCGGTATAACTCCTGTTACACAGGACTGGGTTACCCCCGGTATAACTCCTGTTACACAGGACTGGGTTACCCCCGGTATAAATCCTGTTACACAGGACTGGGTTACCCCCGGTATAACTCCTGTTACACATCTACACAGGACTGGGTTACCCCCGGTATAACTCCTGTTACACATCTACACAGGACTGGGTTACCCCCGGTATAACTCCTGTTACACAGGACTGGGTTACCCCCGGTATAACTCCTGTTACACATCTACACAGGACTGGGTTACCCCCGGTATAACTCCTGTTACACAGGACTGGGTTACCCCCGGTATAACTCCTGTTACACAGGACTGGGTTACCCCCGGTATAACTCCTGTTACACATCCCAGCTGGTACTCATTACGATAATGGCCTGGTTTCTCTACAGTCACTGTACAACCACATGCACTAAACTGGACTTACAAAGCCTTCTGCTTACTGCATCTTAGGTAAAATTATGAACCAGATATGATGTCTGAATGTCATAAAAAAAGTTTAAAACCATCTGTATTTATACACATTTGGAAATATACCAATATACCAAAGTATTTTTGGAAATCCACTGAAACTTCATATATATTCACAGCTCTAAATTTGGATTTATTTTTTACAGCAGTCTATATATCTGAACCATTGAGCTGAAATCTTATTAGCCCAGATTTTCTCAAGAAATATTACACCTTATAATTAGCTTGTTATTGCATGAAATATCCGCTGCATGCAGTTATAATTCCAAATCAGGGTTTTTAATACCTGAAACAAGAGTACCACTCATGAAATATACAACTGTCAAGGGTCACCATTTATACAAAATTTCTTCCACTTTGCCCAAAGATGCTTCTGAGAAAATTTGGTCAAAATCAATATTTTAGTCCTTTATAACTACACAAAAGCAATTTATAGAGCTAACTTTTATTACCCCTATTTGCCCCCCCCCCCCCCCCCCCCCCCCAAAGCCCAGGGGGTGGAAGGGTGTGGTTATTTAATTTAGTTTATTTTTTGTTAGTTAATTATTATCACATTTACTGTCATGCAAAATCTGTCCCTTCCAACAAGAATGCTCCTGACCAAATTTAGTCAAAATCCACACGACTTCGAACGTAGCTATTTAAACCCTTCGAAATACCTAGCTTCATTTCCTCCATATAGGCCCATCCCTTGATCTAGCTACGACCCAGGGGCTGAGGGTCATCATTTATGCCAAATATGTTCCTACATGTACCAAGGATGCTATAGACCATGGCCATCATATTAATGTAAATGGAATACAATTATTGATGAATAATATAATTCTGCTTAACTTCCTATTCACTGGAAATCAAAGGATGGGCTTATCACAGAATGATACATGTATAACATTATGATTAATTTGAACTGTCCATACGACCATATATGGTACAAGAGATGTCAGTTGTATAAATAGTGAGACTAATAATTATACAAGTGTACTTATTTATTGAATTAACTTTATATAGAGGAAAGACATTGAAAATCTATTTATAGTAAGAGTAACCTAAATTCTGCCCACAGGCAGTTGAAACGTGACCTTGTGTAAGGGATTATGGGTAAGTAATTACTGTATGAAGATTAAGGACAACTGAATAATCAATGAAGTCGTTATTTTATGTAAATATATATGGGCTGACATCTCTATATCCCCTCACCGACTCGTGTATCCCAAAGTACCCGTTCTCATCATAACAATGAGGAATTTACTTGTGATGATCATTACTTGACTATTTTAAGCTACATACCGCCATTGTTGATACTGGGGGATGGCTGCACTGTGCTGTTGTTAGAATCAAACTGGTTAAGCATTTTCAGCAAATCATGATTAATTCCCGATTCCATGTTTCCTTGACCTGTAAAACACAAATATATACCTGTTATATAAATAATGTATACTCTATAACATACATATAAATAATATATGCACCCGATTGTATCAAAATTCCCCACCCCGACCCAACCCAGGGGTCAACATTTCTAAGACTGTAGGCTAGGTCATTAGTCTTTAAGGGGTGGGCTGACGATCGAAAATAATAGAAAATTAGTCAAAAGAACTAGAAAATGTCTGTAAGAGTCTCAGACATAAATGCCCCGCTGCCACTTGACTCCCCACATGTACAGTTTGGTGAGGATTTGCATCAGCAGCTCCCGAGATTATATTAGATAACTGCACTTCATCAGGATGAGACGGCACAAGATATGATGACGATTTTGAAAAGGAAATTAATCGGAAATTTCTGAAAATACCCGGTATTCATAAATCTTTGGCTTCGCATCATACTTTAAAAATGTTACTGAACCAAGAAATAGTTGATCTTATATTTTACCAGTACATTCATTGGTCATTTACAGGCAATTACGGAGATTTAAATATATCAACAACCATTAATATTTGTTTGTGTTTCAGAATCAAAAATATTGAAACAAAGTTTAGGCCAAGACGTGTAATAAATTCCAATTATTGATTCTGAAAGTGAAACCGATTCCAATCACTTTTGTACATGTACATGTGTTTCTATAAGACTACATTGTGGTTTTATTTAATTTGGACCTAATTCTTACCTAAACGATCAGAACACCAGCCTGCACAGTTATCATACGGATATATATTGTTTAAATATGCATAATATATGTATGATCATGGCTTGCAGAAAACAAGAGGCCCAATGTGTCTGTATCACTCACCAGCTTCTAATGTAGCTCAATTTGCAGTTGATCTAAAGCTAGGTCATTTATAAGGATGCCAAGCTGATTACCACTTTATTTAAATACTGTAAAACTTTTTTTATGATAGGCTAAGCTTATTCCTTTAAATACACCTTGTAGTATTTCATCCTGGCATACTATACTATTTAATGGTCCGATAAAATGCCTCTAGTTCACTTAAGCTTGTTTAAAAAAAAATATTTAAAAAAAAACAACTCATTTTTACAACATATTGTGACGGTCATCACAACCTAAACAGATACCCAGTAAACTATCATGATCATAAATAATTTACAACATTATAATCGAAATGATGCTTCCGCATTCGTTATTTATTAATTTGCTTCCGCATTTGTTATTTATTAATTATGAAATATTCAATGAAAATTGATTCCGTTTCATATATATCAAAACAACTTTGTACTATCGGAGTCTGTTACATAATAACGACAACTACAATCTCTCTATAGATTATATTATCAATTCCAAGGTTGCGCTTTTAAAAATACAGGTAAGTTGAGATCAGGTGACATTTTATACTATAATTTAAGATGGCCATTTAAAAAGGTATACATTTCAGCATTTTTTACTGAAACATTCTCAGGTTAATTGTCTGATCTGAGCTAACTTGTAAGCTTGAAGAAAATACAGTATACACTTGTTAAATTGCCACTAATTTTTTCCACGTTGATTTTGGCAGTATAATTTGGCGGTATAAAGAGGGTGGCATAATAATGGAATTTGAGAAATTATAACTTTAATTGTAAAATGAAATTAATTCTAATTCAAACATTTTGGCCTATTCCAACAATGTTGGAGGATAACAAAGCGAGAAACTTATGGCAGGCACCGTGTTGACATTGTCAGAACCGAGAAATAGCGAGAGACCTTTAAGCTAGCTGAAGTTATTTTGGCTATGTTCTAACAAAAGACATTTTATCCTCAGTCTCCAGCCGTAATGGCGCGGCCAAACTTTGACAAACAGTGTACAAAACCAACACAATAATTAATATGAGCAGTAGAAGTCAACTTCCATTGTTATATTACAATACTGGTCATGTATCTATATAGCTATCGATCAGTTCAGCAAACAAAATTACCAAAGCGTAACTATTACCTGTGCCAGTAAAAAATTGGAATTCCCATTTGCCTAAAGATTTAATACAACATAAGAGAGCTTTGATCCACAATAATCAATGTGATAACAGCATTGAGGGAAATATGCAGTGATTTAGCACTTTATATTTAAAAGCACATTGCGAATAACTGTACGTATGCAAGCTAATGGGTACGTATACATGGCAAATTTTATCTATGGAATAATAATGCATTCTAAGGGGTTGGCAATAAGTCGAAGGGAACACTACAGTTAACAGGGTATCATCTTTAATAACTTTATATCAAAGATTTTTATTATCAAAGAATTCATTAGCGATTTAAATAACAGGGGCCGCGGTGGCCGAGTGGTTAAGGTGTACTGACACTTTATCACTATATATATAGCTAGCCCTCCACCTCTGGGTTGCGAGTTCGAAATCTACGTGGGGCAGTTGAATTGCCAGGTACTGACTGTAGGCCGGTGGTTTTTCTTCGGCTTTCCTCCACCTCCAAAACCTGGCACGTCCTTAAATGACCCTGGCTGTTAATAGGACGTTAAACAAAAACAAACAAACAAACAAACAGGGTGTTGTTGGCATGTTAGGACTTTTATCTATGGAATAATAATGCGTTCTAAGGGGTTGGCAATAGGTCGAGAGAACACTGCAGTTACAGGGTGTCATCTTTATATTTCTAAAGATTTTTATCATCAAAAATTCATTAGTGATTTAAATAACAGGGTGTTGTTGGCATGTTACGACTTT
The DNA here is from genome assembly GCF_902652985.1 of Pecten maximus. Taxonomy (NCBI): domain Eukaryota; kingdom Metazoa; phylum Mollusca; class Bivalvia; order Pectinida; family Pectinidae; genus Pecten; species Pecten maximus. Next base: position 2,660,327 of record NC_047025.1, read on the forward strand.
TTGGGCCCAACAACTCTAAAATTTTATCATTGTTATACTTTCAGCGCATCAGGCATATAAAATAGTATGATTGACAAAGCTATGTCCCTTGAAATTTGAAAGATAAAAAGATTTTTTTAAAGATGTTTGATTGCAATATTGTTCAAATATTGTTTATAAATATTCGGGGCTAGCAAGTTACAGGTGGGACTAACGGTTTTGAACATACTAAGGCTTTTTCATAAAAAAAAGGTGTTGTTTTTCATCATTTTGGTATTTATTTAACAATTAATAACTATACGTGTTATATAGAATCTAGCAGGGATAAATTAACTTCCAACCAGCCTGATGAGAATGAAAATAAAACAAAGCCCAAGTATTTTTTATTCATTTATTCAACTTGAAAGTTGCCTCCCTGAAAACTGGACATCATATATTTTCACATGAATATTGTAATACGCTTTTACTTCAAATTTGAACTTGACACTCAAAACCTACAATAATTTAGAAATGTAAAATATCTAACAGCAACACTGCTAGATTCTAGCTACCAACAGGTAGATATTTGGCCAATTATCATTTGCTTTTAAGCTAATATATTTTTCATAATTATGTTGAACTTTAACAAAATCAATTAATTCAAACTTCAAAATCACTGATAAGGTGACTGACATGTTTTTTATATAACACTGTCACGCGAGAGACTTGTTCAAACAAAATGTAAACAATCCACGAGACATTTTGTTTACAAGAATGACTACGGTAAGATGTCTGGGTCACATCGTCCAAATCACATGAAATAACGGTGACCGCGTGACTTCGCACCCGAGATGAACTGTGCCCCGGCCGCCCTCACTGCATCATATCGACAAAAATGAAAAACATACACTGATTCACATAAGCAACTTCATCGCCACAGACAGGTAGGTACAACTTAAATTCAACAAAGCTAATGGCTAGCTGCCAAAACACGACTACAGCTAAATGGGCGCCATATTGGTTTTTACTCTGTACATACCTTGTTTTATGAATTTTAACACTTTTTCTCTCGTTTCTCGTAAGACAGTTTCTTGTTGTGACTCAGATGGCATAACTATATGATGTTTTCAATTCAATTTGTAAATACCACGGCTGACAAGGGGTGTCGAATGTTCTTTTACTTGACAACAGTGGTATCAGTCCCATTTCCGAACAACCCATACTAGCTTCTGAATATATTAACCATTCTTTGTGGGATATGGCCCCTCCTCCATTTTGATTGGTCCCTTACTGACAATGTCATTACGCACTTGTCCCAGTTATTGACCAATCAGCGCCCAGACACTTTAATGCACGGGTGAAGGTCGCTAAAACTATTCATAACTCCGAAACGAAAGTTGCAATACACAAAATCTACGCGGGCTTAAAATAGAGACAGAGAATACACATATGACAACAATTTAATGATCGGACACATTTTAATGACATGATTGAGGAGTATTTTTACACTGTCGGCCATTGTACATTGTAAAGAATATTTGTGTTTAAATGTACGTGTCATATGAACAGAGACCTATAAATAGAAAGTAAAATTGCTGAAGTCATTTAGGGCCGTACGTTATTTAACTGGTCAAATTCGGACCACGGACTTTGAATATCAATGCATTATCTATGTCTGTGTTTCCACGTTTGAGGACCGGTGTTTATAACATTACTTGTTTAGAATTATAATAAGACATGTTTCCCACTAAATCTACAATCCAATAACAACTTGTTAAATCCATAATGATTATTGACATTTTCAATATTAAAATGCATTCTTCAAGTTCAAGTTCTTTGTTAACTTTGGGTCTTCCGACTCATCAGCATCATCATTCATTGTGTTTTGTGTTTTAAATTCGTCATGCATACATCTACCTAGCTGCGATAACGTAGCTCTGGACGACGGACGGATAATTTTTGACAGATGGTCGTCGTGTAGGCAGGGTATGAATATTCGTTCTAACATCTACCGTCAAACTGAAAACCACGCCATACTCGTTCCCCTCTTACCAGAGAAGTCTCTGCTCTTAGTCACAAATGGTAAATTTAATTTCATGCTAATCTTTACCATTTCATTTCAATTTTGAATAGACCTAATTTAAGATGATTAAGTAACTTGATTTGAACACTATGTTTCTGCTTTGGGCAAGTTATTCTGAACACGAACCGGTGACAATGGTCCTGGATTGTATTTCTTGCCCTGGTTTCATTGAATGGTCAGTGACTATCTGTGCAATAAATTTTGATATCACATTTATGATTTAAAGTGAACCCAGTCATACAGATGTATCCTAAGCATAACGATATAGATCTATCAACACCTATTACGCTAGATATCGCATATTGTACCTGTATGATCAATGACTGTGTCCAGCTCCCTCCACATTTCTCTCTGTGACGCGGTCAACCCCAGAAATTCGGGTGGTTTGTCCTTTGATGAACTCTGGAGGTGACGTACTAAGGGATCATCTGCAGTAACTGACCGCTCGCTCGTCTTCATGTCGCCGAAATGTGCTAGATAATTTACATACGTTTGTCGTCATTCATTTAGAAGGTGTGTACTGTATTGTAAACCGTATGTAGTTATATACGTACCCAACTATTTTAGGTATACAGTGCATGTGCTGGCATTTATTTTAAAATACTATATATAGTCAATGAGTTCATTTTTTTAATAATAAATTGATACATGATATATTTCAATTACTGTTATTTATCAGTGGGTAGTTACGAAGTGACATTTACCTTTAGTCTATGTTCGATTTATTGTGTCTTAATAAAAAATAAGATGTTGTCTCAAGATGGGCGTCTTTCTCCGGATCTGCCGAAAGAAGAAAAAAAATGTGTAGGAGAGAGAGAAGAGGATGTCCCGTAAAGACACGAATCTCTGTTAAATCAGATTCTGCAAATAACTACATCAATCGCCTCTTTAGATTCTATTATATAGCGACAATTTTTCTACATTTTATTTCTTTCTAAGCACATTATCTTCTTTTTGACCGCAAATATATAGATATATATGTATTAAACAACCATATTGAAAATCTCTCTAATATTAGAAAAATCAACAAGAAAATAACGTTGTGTTTTTTAACTGAAAATCTGAAAGGCCAGGGCAATATATGAACGAAATATAGCATACATAGATAAATACATAAATAGTGTAAGGACAGTAGACAGGAAGTGAGGGTGTTCTTCAGTTTCTTGAGGAAATGTTTATGAACAGTGAAATCAATATTTATTTGATTTAGGCTGTGTATATTATTTACGTCTTCGATACACATGTATAATGAGTAGTATAACTGACCATTATCTAAAGTTTCATTTTCTTTTTTCTTTTTTTTCTTCTTAATTTGTACGTTTGCAATTCCCCATTTTACATATCGCTAAATTCCTAATAATATCTAGACTATACAAACTCAATATCGTTCTGATATGGGTTTGTGACGTCAAAAGAAAAAAATGATGACGTCATTATCATATCCGGAAAAGAATCAAAATCGAGTTTTATTATTTAAGCAGAATTTGTATAAACAGAATCTCAACATATTTTTTGGGAGTAACATTTATATTGTATCAGACTATTTATCTCAAACAATATTGTTTTCTTAAATCTAATCCCGTCGAGAATCCCGGAGACATTCGTGTATATTAAACGACTCGATATCTTACCAGACCCAAGTTCCATGTGAATCTCGTTATGAATTAAAATGTACCGTACTGCAGATATTTTTTTTAGAAAGTCCTGCCTTGACATGTTGCAGGTTATGTACTTTAAACACTGAGAATATATAAAGCTGACGTATTTTTAGTTTTGCAGGGCCCTTACTGATATATGCCATTATTTGAATTTCTGTGGGCCAATCATGACTTTTTTGTTAGTTAATTCTCGACCAATCATGACGTGACGTTTTAATTAGAACTTTCAAGGACCAATCATGACGTGTCCTTTTGATTAGAACATTAACGGACCAATCATAAGTGACGTTTTGATTAGAACATTCACGGACCAATCATGACGTGACGTTTTAATTAGAGCATTCACGGACCAATCATGACGTGACGTTTTAATTAGAACATTCACGGACCAATCACGTGACGTTTTAATTAGAACATTCACGGATCAATCATGACGTGACGTTTTAATAAGAACAGTCACGGACCAATCATGGCGTGACGTTTTAATTAGAACATTCACGGACCAATCATGACGTGACGTTTTGATTAGAACATTCTTGGACCAATCATGACGTGACGTTTTGATTAGGACATTCACGGACCAATCGTGACGTGACGTTTTGATAAGAACAGTCACGGACCTTTTTTTTTGTTTGTTTTCGTTTAACGTCCTATATTAACAGCCAGGGTCATTTAAGGACGTGCCAGGTTTTGGAGGTGGAGGAAAGCCGGAGTACCCGGAGAAAAACCACCGGCCTACAGTCAGTACCTGGCAACTGCCCCACGTAGGTTTCGAACTCGCAACCCAGAGGTGGAGGGCTAGTGATAAGTGTCGGGACACCTTAACCACTCGGCCACCGCGGCCCCACGGACCAATCATGACGTGACGTTTTGATTAGAACATTCACCGACCAATCATGACGTGACGTTTGGATTAGAACATTCTCGGACCAATCATGACGTGACGGTTTTAATTAGAACATTCACGGACCAATCATGACGTGACGTTTTGATTAGAACATTCACGGACCAATCATGATTTGACGTTTTAATTAGAGCATTCACGGACCAATCACGACGTTATGTTACAGTATACAAGAATGACGCACAATGAACACGAAATTTCCCTTTCAAGATTCAAAAGAGGTGTATACTATACCATTTCAAAAAGAAAATCTCACATTTATCATTAAGAAAGATAAAAATAATGAAAATAAAAAAACTGAAAGATTTTCTCTCTTGTCTAAAGTTGTCTTCCAACCAAGAAAGGATGATAGGATTCAGATTTTGTATTTTTTATATATATATTTATTTATTTATTTTATTTTTTTATTTCACATAATTCAATTTCTTATACATATTTTTGACAATCTGATGGCCTGTTATGAGTATGATCCATTAACTTTGACTGCCAAGTCGGTTATAAAAGTAACACACTTTATTTCAGTAATATTAAAATTTTGTTCCTCTAATTTCTCCATATATGGATAAATCTTAATTGCCTTTTTTTTCAAAATGAAAGGGACTATTTTCAATGCTATTAAGATGAAAATGGGCTACAAATGGTCAGTTTAGACCAAATACATATTTATCCCAAGTTTGAAAATGTACAGATGAAAACGACAGCTTATATGAAACAGTACATCATTGACTCCCTATTGTTTTCTGAAACAATGCCTACCTATTGTTTCAACATATGTTAGCTTTTAGAGAACACCCCTTCCCGGAGTCTACGTCATGTGTCATGGAACACGTACCTCAAGTATGATGGTGATGAAATTCTAGGATAACACACTGAAGATGACAGCTCTTAACCAAGCGTTACGTACCCGACAAAATCCTGACCGATAACAATGCCGGAAAAGTTTCTTGATAACACAGTACCTCCTTGGATTAAGTCCGTGTTACATATAACATATTTACTGCTCAATTATAGGGATACGAATTCAAACAGGAAGTCTAAGATCGAATGAGAACTGGGAATTTTAAATGACTCAATATCTTTTAAAATAGAACGCGACAGGTTTTATCCTGTTGCGCTCAAGCAGAACAGTATAACATATTGTGTATTATATTCCCTTGGTCTAATGTTCTCCCTAACAGCAATGGCCGCGATACTTCGGACCGCGATACAACGCGTGCGTGTTTGACACAAGTTACGGACTGTCAATATAACTCGTGCGTGTTTGACACAAGTTACGGACTGTCAATACAACTCGTGCGTGTTTGACACAAGTAACGGACTGTCAATATAACTCGTGCGTGTTTGATCCAAGTTACGAACTGTCAATACAACTCGTGCGTAACTATTAAAATCTTCTTCTTTCTTGGGGGCCGCGGTGGCCGAGTGGTTAAGGTGTCCCGACACTTTAACACTAGCCCTCCACCTCTGGGTTGCGAGTTCGAAACCTACGTGGGGCAGTTGCCAGGTGCTGACCGTAGGCCGGTGGTTTTTCTCCGGGTACTCCGGCTTTCCTTCACCTCCAAAACCTGGCACGCCCTTAAATGATAGGACGTTAAACAAAAACAAACCAATCTTCTTTCTGACGTAGAGGATAAACCCATTATGGTATATAAAGTGACACAACGAGCTAAAGTTTTATCAACGTGACAATCAAACAAAGTCCTGTTCTCGAGTTTCTATATGTTCATTTTGCCGAGATTACAGTAAATATAGTAACTGACAGGGCACCTTGAATCAAGCGGAATGGGAACATGGAAATTTCCTGTGACCTGGAATTTTATAATAGAATACCAATTAGACGCAACCAAAATACGAACAGGCTTCTATTGAACTGTGCCAAACTTTGTGTATATATTTGTCTGGTATTCTTTGTTTAAAACAGAATACATTCTAAAAAGGAAATTTCAGATTACATGCACGCTAATACCAGGTACTTTATATGCTTGGACTAAGCGACACAAACCTTTTATTCTGTGTCAGTTGCGGTATGTTCTATTTTGGGGGGTCTTGATCAAATTGACTCCCAATTATAAACATACATATACAAATATTTCATCGACCACAGACTACACATTTTACCATCTTAAATCTGTAACATCTGTGTAAAATACGCACGCAACTTCTATACACATTATGGGCACATTGTACAAATCTGGCGTGTTTGACACACGTTACGGACGCCTTGTACAGGTCCGATGTGTTTGACACACGTTACGGACGCCGTGTACAGGTCTGACATGTTTGACACACGTTACGGATGCCGTGTACCGGTCTGACGTGTTTGACACTCGTTACGGACGCCGTGTATAGGTCTGACGTGTTTGACACATGTTACGGACGCCGTGTACAGGTCTGACATGTTTGACACACGTTACGGACGCCGTGTATAGGTCCGATGTGTTTGACACATGCTACGGACGCCTTGTACAGGTCCGATGTGTTTGACACACGTTACGGACGCCGTGTACAGGTCTGACATGTTTGACACACGTTACGGATGCCGTGTACCGGTCTGACGTGTTTGACACTCGTTACGGACGCCGTGTACAGGTCCGATGTGTTTGACACATGTTACGGACGCCGTGTACAGGTCCGATGTGTTTAACACATGTTACGGACGCCGTGTATAGGTCCGATGCGTGACACACGTTACGGACGCCGTGTACAGGTCCGACGTGTTTGACACACGTTACGGACGCCGTGTATAGGTCCGATGCGTGACACACGTTACGGACGCCGTGTACAGGTCCGACGTGTTTGACACACGTTACGGACGCCGTGTATAGGTCCGATGTGTTTGACACACGTTACGGACGCCGTGTACATATATAATATTTTCTATTTTTTTTTCTTTGTAAAATTGTTTCTCATTTTAAAGTTGTATAATTTGCCTCCGTGTTATTAGTTTCGTTCCGTGCCAGTTTAACCGGGAAGGGAGGGGGCTAATTTTCGTTTTTGCCGTTTTTTGATCGAATCAAGATCCTTTGAACAGCGTATTTATTAGCTTGTGGTCCTGGAAGGGGACATATTGCCTAGGCAATACTCAGTACGCTTTTTCATTCAGCAGAAGAGTTTGGCAAAGGTTAATTGGGTCGGAGGCAGAATGATGTATTTCACTGATTATTCATAACGCCACCTAGTGGCGAACATCTATGTGCACCGCCACCTAATGGTGAACATCTTCGATGTCCTTGTTCGACCCGGAGCCCCCGCGCACCGCAGGTGGTAGCAATGGTGACGTATATGTCGGCATTTGGTAGAGTGCGCCCTTGACATTTCACGTTGTGACACAATGTCCCATAATTTTATTTTGGGGAAGATAAACACGACCTAGGGTTGTTATGCAAAAATGTGCGGAACAAAAATATGCTTTCAACACGACTTCCTGTCATTGTAGCCGTAAATACAATGGAAGCATTCATCAACTGTCGTCTGCTGTACACGTAGGTAAACAAACGAGTGCGATTTTTTTTGTTACTTCGTATAACCGCGAGGACACAGCAAAATGCTATTGTGTCAGATACCTGTGTGTGGCACTATACAATAGCCTGGAGTGGTCAGTGGTCACCGGTGGATGGCCATTGGTCACCAGAGAAACGGACACTTACCTATCGTAAATGGGTCAGTCCACAGCAACCTGTGTCGTCTAGAATGTTTGCGAGGCAATTACGTGAAATGTAAATCTCACCAGAGTTACTGGTATTGTTTACAAACCGAGAAAAACCATTAGGTCCTTCCTGCTCTGGATAATCTATCCTTATGTTTTAAGTATCGCTTAGAGCAACCTTCGCGTACAGTATAAAACAATTTAAACCAAGATAACCATAATTCTAACTCAAACTCGACAAAAGAAGGTAAAATATGAAAAAAATATAGAGATATAGCTTATATGTGTAAGCATTAGCTTGTTCGCAAAACCCATTGACTTCATTCAATAAATTCTTTGTGAAATGAAAATTTAAAAAATGTTATATTTGCATGGACACCCTTGAAAAGGTACAAGGGGAATTGCAATCGGAACCCCTCGTTGTTTTCTCCGAAACTAGATCTACGTTCGCAGACGGAGGCGAGGCGTTCCGATTGGGGGAATTGTTCCGGAAGGGTAAACGTCTTCTGCTTCATCGACGACACCCTCCATACAAATCTAGGTCACGATGACACCCTCCATACAAATCTAGGTCACGGCGACACCCTCCATGCAAATCTAGGTCACGGTGACACTCTCCCTACAAATCTAGGTCACGACGACCCCCGCATGCAAATCTAGGTCACGACGATACCCGCCATACAAATATAGGTCACGACGACACCCTCCATACAAATCTAGGTCACGACGACACCCTCCATGCAAATCTAGGTCACGACGACACCCTCCATACAAATCTAGGTCACAACGACACCCTCCGTACAAATCTAGGTCACGACGACACCCTCCATACAAATCTAGGTTCAGAAGTTGTCACCGCCTGTGTCGCGAGAAAATCGTGCTGCCATCATCCTAGTTATCCTTCTGAAATAGTGACTTAATCCGGGTTTGACTTGTATTACATTTCTTTAATGAACGGTGTGGACATATGGCTATGATTTTATTGTTCCGTGTCGTTTGTAGTTCTAATTTTGACTGGTAATTCGGTTATAAAAGTAATACATGTACACTGTATTTTTGGTCAGACAACACGGACTTCCCGTGACACGGGCTGTGACGTTTTCGGAGTTTAGTTTAGTGCATTCGACGTTCATTGAAAGTCCTTGTGGATTTGTAGACGTCAACCAATTCATTGACGTGTGTCGTCGAAGAAGCTAAAGTCGCTTATCCTTTAGAAACACATGATAATATTTTCATTTTTTTTTTTATATATCTCAGTTAGCCAAGAGCTTGTGTTCATGTCTTTCCGTGGTTTTGTTAAAAGATAAGGTGCAATAAGAGCCATTTTCGGCCCCAAAATTTGGAGAAATTAAACTGTGAAGTTTAAGTGTATGCCTCAATAAGAAGTGGAATAAACGTAGTTCTAGGGGACAATTTTCGTTTTTTTTTAAATAATTGTTAAAATTTGACAAAAAATGAGTTTACTTGACGCCGAAATCGCCGAAATTAGCAAAATTAGCATATCTGTGTTGTCAGGATGGTTGTTAGGCAACATAACACGGAAACGCCTTGAATTTACTTTTTTTTATAAAGCCCATATATCTATGATTGGGCCGAAAATGGCCCTTATTGCACCTTATCCTTTGAGGTAGAATTGCGGTTTTGTGTATTTGTCGGCCTTCTCTTGTACACAATTAAACAAGAACTCATCAACACGCTCATGTCTGTACACCTTGCGGTGTGGCCGACCACATTGTTGTTCTGCTCAATTCGGCACCTGTGGCATAGGTATGTGTTACAGGTATTGCTGTCTAATAATGCGTGGGTAGATATCATAGACAGATTGCAAAGTGGCAACACAGTAACATCAACACATTCCGCTACGTGGCGATCTGTGTGTCGGTGAAGATCTGGGGAAGTAGGTAATGATTCCCCTAGTGGGAATACACATCATTGCGGGACCGTCCCGGTGTCTGATGATCAGGGACGTAGCATAGAACATACAAACCATTGGCAAGATGGCCAACTCGTTCATTTGTTACTGTTCATTTACATGGAAGCAATCAACCTTCGACAGGAATTACGGTCATTGGCACCAGGTCCGTCATTACAGGTTACGATGATACCTATTACTATTTAGGATATGGTATTTCGATTGTTGTCGGAATTGTATTGTCATCGCATTGTTGGCGATGGCGCTGCTGGATTTAGCCGAGTTTACCGTTTTTCAAGGGCAGTTTGCTCGATCTGCCGTCCCCCATCTCCCGCCGGGGTGACCGCGACATCTCTGTCGTCCCGAAGGAAATTGAGCGTGGCAATCAGCACAAGATGGCGGCTTAAAAGATGACGAGTTTTTAATCTTCTTAAGTGCGTTAAATGAATAATATTGGGTGAGGTCGAAGCAAATATGCAGACTTTAATCGATTTTCATAATTTGACGTGTAACATATAATTCTCGGACACTGTAATCGATTTCATAATTTGATGTGTTACATATAATTTTCAGATACTGCAAAACACTTGCTTGAGACTGTCTGCCCCATGCTTGTCTGGAACTCTATGGTTTCATAACACTGGCTTTGATAAGTTTTCCACATCACTGTCAATATCTAAGAATAGTTCCCCAACATACCCTGACGGAGAGGCCGCCATCTTGCAAACTTGCCTGTCACGTGACCGGCTCTCCTGCTGGGTAGTATGTCTTTGGAATTATATAAATGTGTTACTTTACAGCGCGATCATTAACGATAGCTATATCCATTCCCTCGTGACAGAAGAGAAGCTATGTCTACTGACTATAGTGGCGATGTGGGTGTTTTATGTGTTGTCCCTGATATTTAGATCACGTGACCTAGCTGATGGATGTTCGTACGTGCGTGTCTGGGAAGCTATGACATGACAACGTTACTCAACCGTGATTTGTTTTGGTTTATCTAGGGGCGAATGTAGGCCCCTTCCCGTAGTGAAGTTTTGTTGTAATATTCATATTTTCCTATTAATCTGAACTTGTTTAAATGTCCCTGTACATCATTTTGTTTTATGAAATGTTGATCAGTATGTATTTCAAGCTGCTGTACTTCCGCTACAAGTTTCATTAATCGAAGCTAAACGAAACATAAAAAGGATCTGTTGATAATATTTCCCAAATAAGCAAACAAAAAGTACAGGCCCCTGTAAAACAAGGGTAAGAAAATCACGGCTTATAGAAAAGCTCCGTTGATAGCGGTTTGTCATTTATCTTTAGTCTTTATCAATGTTTCCTGGCTTTTGCAGGGGTTTCGTTCTGGAATTGACTCTATGATAAGATACATTTTAGATGATATACTTACCGGTAATAATGTTGGTACATGTACATTATTTGTGACGCCATGCGGCCATTCTTTATCATATGATAATGTTGTTACATCATTTTGACGCCATTTTGACGCAGATCACATGGAAATGTTGTTACAACATTTTGACGCCATTCGACCTAGATCGCGTGACGCTGTTGTTACATCATTTTGACGCCATTTTATCTATATCACGTGACAGTGTTACATCATTTTGACGCCATGCTGACCTAGATCACATGACAAGGTTATTACCTCATTTCGACCCCATGCCGACCTAGATCACATGAAAATGTTGTAACATCATTTTGACGTCGTTTTAACTTACGCGTCAGATTGACGGACATCGAATCGGGTAACGCATGTCTCAGTGTCACACATATATACCCAAGTATGGTCCTATCATACAGATAGCATTCATATTGAAAATAAATGCCATCTCTGTCGCTCAATGGTAAATTAAACAGGTTGAGATTTACAAATTTCACTGGACAGAATGACTAAACATTGGGGCCGCGGTGGCCGAGTGGTTAAGGTGTCCCGACACTTTATCACTAGCCCTCCACCTCTGGGTTGCGAGTTCGAAACCTACGTGGGGCAGTTGCCAGGTACTGACCGTAAGCCGGTGGTTTTTCTCCGGGTACTCCGGCTTTCCTCCACCTCCAAAACCTGGCACGTCCTTAAATGACCCTGGCTGTTAATAGGACGTTTAACAAAACAAACCAAACCATTGACCAAACACCATTACTTCACAAATGTAAATGTAATATGGCGGATACGCGCTGCCGTAACCTGGTTTCATAACTACGTAGCACAGTCCCTTTCTTGTTTTGGGTGTCTCATGTACTGTTACGCATTGCAATATATCAATCGGGTGCCGAGAACACTGGATAAAAACCCTATAGAAAATCACCAGTAGTTGTCAGCGTTCGGAAGAAAGATTTTGTACAGACAATACCCACTAGCTGTGCACTCCTTCGTTACTAAGTAAGAACAGAGGCTTGCTGAGTTAGACACGTATTTGGATTTGTCTACTTAACAGATATGCTGACAAACTTGTCTGATTCGCTTGTAAACTACGATACTGCTACACGCATTATCGAGAAAGTCCATTTGTTCAGGAACACCATTTAAACTAAATCAAAGTTAAAACGATTGACGGTCTCTTTTAATGTATTTCCAAACTAGAAAGTAGACCATTAAAATGAATGGCAACAATTATACAAAAATTTAAAATTTCAATACTCCGCAGTATGTATATATATGAGGCGACTAATGTGATCACTGAGTAAGAGTTTCTGATATGACTTCAACTGGGGAACACTATATACAGAACCAAAATTGACCTGCTCCAATTTGCGATTGACCGTCACAATATATATATTTTACTTTATTTTTTATTTCACAAGCTTGAGTCATGCTACTACGGTGTCGGCTTATGGCGTCTCAGCGAGATGGCATTTCAAAGAGGATGTTAAATGCAATGTGTGGACACACGTACATTATATTTTTGCTAGGCTGTAGATAAAAACAAACATGTCGTGATTAACGGGAAATTTATTTGTTCCGATGTCTGTTTCTTGTGTTCCTAGGTAGGTCTTTGGGGGAAAAACTAAGAGAAAATATCCTTAAGTTTATCACAAAGAAAAGACAACTATCGGTGCGCCATTAAAATGTAGTGTGGCTCATTGGATTTGGAGCCGTAGATCATGAGGTTTTTTTTTGGTTTTTCTTCTTTTATTTTTGTTGTTGTTTTTTTTTGGGGTTTTTTTTTTTTTTTTTTTCTTTTTCTCTCTCTTTTTTTTCGAGACCCGGTCAGGGCACGAGTCACAGAATAAATATCCTTCGTCATTTGTTTTACTATGTTATATATCTAATCATCAACACAATGTATCATAATTATGCACTATGTGTAGTTGATCCGAAGGTTAAGATTTGAATTTCCTGTCGTAATTGTACTGTGTTGAATATATCATATCATATTTTAAAATAGATATTGTAAGTGTAGCGCGCCTGATGACTTAGAATGTTTTTAAGGGCCTTTACGGTGCTTACAGCCATATCTTAAATATGTCTTACTAAACAGTCATTGGGTTCAACGTTTGATGCACAAGGATATTGATTTTGTCTCTCGCTTGGTATTGGAAATATCAGTTACGGTGTGGAAAATATATATTTGACTTTTGCATAATCCTACTTGATTGTTTCTTGTAAAAATGTGCAAGTTAAACTCTTTTACAGAAAAATCAGACCCTCATATGGGTAGCGGAAGTTGACTGGGCTGAACGCCGGTCAGGTAGCTCAAACATTTAGAGTTCGGAGGTCCCGAGTTCGAATCCCAGTTTGGTCGTTGCGTTTTTTCCTCTCATGTTATATATTTATACCAATGTGTGTAATTATTCTAGAATTCTAAATCTAGGTCAATGCACAATGTAAGTAGTAAGGTATGCACAAGCTAAATTAGACTTGCGGTGTTAAGTTGGTATTTCGTAAATAAATATTGGTAAGTACGTATACGTATAGAGCCATGTGTTGTGGATTGGTGCCAAGCCCCTGTGCTGAAAAGCGCAAGTGAAAAATGTTGCTAAAATTTAACATTTTGACATTTAAAAGTAAATGGACAATAATCATGTTACTTTTAAAATCACGAGGGTCGACATATACTATAACGACAAATTTAACACTGACCATTAAATATCCCCGTGTACTGTTTTAAATTTCAACACGCCACGAGGTTTAAAATTATCTTCGTTCAATTTTAAGTTATTTTTTTTTCAAATTAAATATTTGAGGGATATTTGGCTTGAGGCGACTTACGTGGGACCTCCTGCATCAGAGATGGGTGGTGGAGAGAGAGGTATATACTTTTGTAGTGTTGACAGATTGTTTGGGAACGTATACCATATACAGGAATATAGGCCGGGCTCAGGAATATAGGCCGGGCTCAGGGCCAGGTGAGGTCAAAGGTATCTGTCCATCAAAATTAACATGTGCCAGGTGATGACGTACAGATTACATTTCTGCCAACTTGTCAACACGTGAGACGTAAACAAAAACACCCATGAAAATTCCTTTTTTTATTTGTTTTACAGAGCGGTGTATATTTCTGGCGGCTGGATTGAGGGAGAAAGATCGCCGAGATATCATTGGAATGATCAGGGCTTTCAGCCAACAGATACAGTAAGATTTCTTAAGTGGATTTAGACTCCAATGTCGTAATATTTCAACATAAAAACTATATATCTGTAATAAAATCAACAGCAGTTGAATTTTTGTCGAGTTCCTCTACTAGTTTTAGAGTTTCCAGCTAAATTCCTAACTAGATATACACGTGCATATCTCTTGCAAAGCGTTGCTAAATGCAATTTTGATCACCATTAGAACCCGAAAAATGTTGATGGTTTACGTCATCATTATGGCGCGTGCACATCATTAATTGATATCACGTGAACTAAGAAGTGTGCATGCATGTCTATAACACAATAAAATGTCAATCACTTGGACCGGAAGTGACTCGTTCACGTACATGTGGCTTACATTGCCATGCTGATCGAGTTATTCAGTTATGCATAGGAGCCATAAGGGCATGAAAAACACATACATTATTTTGTTTTTGACTTACTTGTGTGAATTACCATTATATAGTTTAAGGAATTTAAGTGAAAACTGAAATATTGACTCTCTACTGAAAGATTATTTTTTGCACGAGATCGCATTTTATGATTGTCAGACGGTAATGTCATCTTTGCTATGTTATTGTTAGAAAATTGGTTGCTATGCGGTAACTAGGGAACTCTTAATTCGTCATACAGTGCCGGGCACGAGCGCGTTTTTTGGAGTGTTTCTGTCCAATAACACAACCCCCCACTCCACCCCTACCCTTCCCGTACATCAACAACCTGTTATCTGCAGTATGTGTGCATGTTCTGTAAATAAGCTACAGAGTATACAACGAAATGCATTATATATATGCTTGTACTAATTAGTGTATGGTTAGCCCTATTTAGTACGCTGTCTGTGCTTTACAAACCTAATTGTAGACAATCCAGGGTACTTGGGATAATCGTGCAGCCGTGCAAAGTGACTCGGTATGCATGGAACTTTGGTGGAGCAAATAAATACAGAAAGAAACCTCCTTTTTACTTACATATATAAGTCATCGAGCTCTCCGAGTTAGACTTGGGAGCACCTCTCGGCCATTTGGTTGTATTCTCGGTCTGTTTCCGGTTCCACAAGAACTAAATGGTCAAGTCTTTCCATTGCTATTTGATTTTACTTTTGAAGGATTTTAATGTTTCGGCACACACACGATTTTTTTTCCTAGAGCCATTCCAGTCAATTCTCCGTGAAAAAACTCTTTTTACATGTATGTTAGAGTGTTTTTAGTGCGGACATTTCTGTTGGCGAGGAAACTTTTAAAAGTTTACAGCAAGAAAAAAATAATTGATTTAAAGACATTATAATCGCGTGAAGGTAGAAGCGGTGTTGATGAGAACACGCGAAGTTATATCTAGATATAAGCCAATGTGTTTAGGTGTACACTTGTGGGACTAAATTAATTCTAGCATTAGGACGGAGGTCGATTTCAGTGTGATACTTAGTAGCCGAGAAAAAACACATAACGAGATATTCGGTCAAGTCCGTGGTGAGGTCCTGCTAGTCGGTTACACTTTGGAATATAGAGTGACATTTAAGCACTATAGCTGAACAGGGGAGATAAGTCTGGTATCGTCTGCGCGACACAGCATATATCGTGACATCACATCGTGACGTCACATTGTGACATTCCACTGTGACATCAAATCGTGACATCAAATCGTGACATCACATCGTGACATTACATTGTGACATAACATCGTGACATCACATTGTGACAAAACATCTTGGCATCACATCATGACATCACATCGTGACATCATGACATCACATCGTGATTCAAATCGTAACTAACATCATGACATCACATCGTGACTCACATTGTGACATCACATCGTGACATCACATCATGACATCACATCATGCTATCACATTGTGACATCACTGCCTGTATATCATGGTGTTTGATTACGACGGACATTCAGTTGGTCTGTGACCAGAATTTGATAAATTGGCTCCTTCTGTGATACAACGCAGTTGAAATGTTGCAAGCCTAATGTAAATCTACACTGTATATATTATACATATACATGTAATAATTACAGATATATATCGAGCTATTTGGTCGCATCCTATGAACACGTTAGGCCTGTCGTAACATCACTGAAGAGTCCTAGAAGGACGAAACAACTACACGATGCAATTTGGGCTCTACTTATCTGCTCTCAATTTGTTATGTCTCCGCCATAGAATGGAGGGGAGAAGGCAAATGGTTGCCCATGTCTGACCGACCGTCCCGATTCTATGTAAACACTAACGACTTCATCCTTTGACATATTTGGTCAAACCTTATACAAAGGTCAAGTATGAGAAAACTCCGGACATCGTTGTGTTTCATGGTTTAGGTCAAGGCCAAGGTCACACTTGCTATATATATGGAAAATCATCAACTGATTCAATTTAAACACTTAGCAATTTGATCCTTTCATGGAATTTGGTCAAACTTTATCCAAAAGTCACATGACAGCGGCATTTATGTCTTACAGACGTTTTGTAGTTTTGATAGATGTCGTGCTTCCCGAAAAGGCGTAACCAAGCCTCAATTACATTATAACAGTCTGTGACAAATCGGATGGAGTGTTTAGTCAAACTGTTGTTGGGATTGGCTTGTTTTCTATCTCTAAGCATGGACGAATGGATTTCTGAAAGAATGTACCAGTTCAAATCTTTTTTTAATGATATGAAACAAAGTTATACATCGTAAGAAACATATCACGAAATTATAAGGTCAAGTGGGAATTGGGATTTCTTTCCCTAAAGTTGTCAACCAGATAACTGTTCTTTCCAATTGGTGCGAGTCCGTATACATCTAGTAACCGAATGATCTTCTGTGACGTAGCTAACCGCCAATTTCACCGTTAGATATGTGACTGTCGCCGATAGGGTGGGCGATGGCGTAGTGGTTTACTAACACACTCTGTTTTCACCTAGGCGCCCGGGGTTCGATTCCCCGATCTGACGTGAATAGGAATTGGGTCACCTGTCCGACTACTTTTCTTCTGGTATTCCGGTTTCCTTTCACAGTAAGACCCCTCGCGCGCCTCCATCCGGGCCAACAAGAGTGATTAATATAAGTTAAAATAGCTTGTTTCGCAATTGTTGTAAAGTAAATAAAGTTAATATTTATTGACACCGATATATAGCCAGTCACTGAGACCAAGGGGCGATTTATTGGGACGAGGGATGTCATTGTTAACAAAAGTCTATTCAGCGCACTAGCCAAACTTAATTTATAACACGTGTTCATCGAGTATCGCTTCACCTGACTTGACCTTGAAGAGAGGTCACTTTAACAACTTCAGGTTAACATAGTGTATATATATTCAGTGTCTAATTACATATATATTTAAATGGCAAGAACCTTATTGAAAAGGTCCGTTTATGCTGACAACTCCTAGTACATCATAAATGTGTGAAACTGTAAATACTGGTGTACAAGCCGTGTACTCTGGCTTTCTGAAATATTCTTCAAATAAGCGAGCCTTTGTGATGGTACCTATTCAATACACAGGGGCCGGACAATTTGTTACTGTCAATGTGTAATTTGACCTTTTATTGTATGTATAGCACATTTTTTAGATATTTCTTAATATTCAGTTATGGGAGGGACCAAGGAGTGTCATTTTTTCCGAATTCAAATCTAACACCCCCCCTCCAAAACGCCTGAAAATGTGCTATACGCGCTAGGAAAGGTCAAATAATCAAATTATGCATAGACCGTAACAGATTCTCAGGTCCCTGTAGTTCAAATCCCATTAAATCGTGCAGTCGTTGAACATCTTAATAGGTTTCTCTCCATTCGCTACAATAATTGAACCACATCTAAGGCGGCTACTTTTGCTGTTTTGATGGTATGTAGGATCTTAAGTGAGTTTTCATTTGTGTTGATAAATATCAGTATGATAATGTGACCAATTGTAAATTAAACGTTTTGGAGTAAAGTCATAAATATTTGTCGTGTATAGTTAACTCCCTTGTCACATCTAGTTCCAAATCTCCAAAAAGTATATGTCTTTACATATAAGAATGACCACATGGGGTAGCGGTTTGGCCCAAACTCATTTCGTCAGCTTTCGGTGTGATCCCGAGTCTGGGCGGAAATAGCCGAGATATTCCGATCGTTACGTCCCTTTTATTTACATTATATCATTCATTAAGGTGAAGCAGTGTAAACTAACTAAAGGAATTTTATCAGCACTAATCACAGAAATGCACATTAGTTTCAAGTTGATAATCCTGATCTATTTGAACGCCAGGTTTAATAAAAAAAAATATACGGCTGACATTCCATGCTTACCGACAACATCTTTTGTTGTCTCCAAGACGCGACACGGTTTTATGTCCAGTCTTTAGGACATCGTCCATGATCCGTGGTGTACATGTACCTAGCGGGACGGATAACAACACAGCTAGTCCGTCTTGGACACATTTGAGAATCAGTGGGAAAGAAGAAAATTGAGTGGGCACAGTTTCAGTGATAGCGAGTTAGCGACGGTGTCGTCTGCTGTGTGGTATTGCTGACTTTCTTGTCTGTAAGTAGAAAAATCGATAGTGGCTCAGTTTCCAGGTTGTCCTTGCTGTGAGTGTCACAGAGAACGAGCGCTGAAGTTCGTGACCTTTGTTTAATAGAGTCATCTATTCTTGTATGCAGAAAGTCAAATAGGTGCTTTGTAGGTTTCCAGGTTTATTCACGAAGAAATTTAAAAAAAGAAACAAAAATCTGCTAGAACCTATGGAATTGGTCAGTCTGGATATTGTTTCTTTGTGGTAGAACATTTTAGGTTATGTGTAGAAGCTCTGAATATTACAAATCGAGATAGTCGTCAGACAAATCTAGAAATTCTTCTATCAAATAAGTTTGCTCAGGAGACCTAGTCCGGGTATCCTCTGATCCCAAAACCGGTAATTAGACATGCCATATCAGACATCTGTCCAATCAAATTCTACCTTGTCGAGTTGGGGACAAGGATACTCGGGCTACTCTTCAGACCATTTGAGAACAGTATATGTTTTTTTTTACTAGGATACTTTATTATTCCCAGTAGTTTGGCCTATATGTATGTTTGTATTTTCAGCGTATTACGCCTAGCGCCTTGATACTGGCCTTCTCTTCCTAGAGGCTGGGGTCTCTGACTTGACCGATCAACCTGCTGGTCCTCAGTTGACCGCGGATACTAATTATAAACGTCGATTTAATTAGGTGTGTTGTAATTAGGGGCCGCCACGATTATATTCACCATCAACAAAGTTCGAGCTACGTATCTGTGTTACGTAATATTGTTTATCTTGTTTCACATCAATTCGGCTCGGCTCGGCTTAATTCGGCTTGCCTCGGCTCGGTTCGGCTCGTCTTAGTACACATGATTCTTATCGAAGATATGAAAATTAATGGAGAATGAAGTTTGCTTAGAATTTCTTTCAAGTTAATTCTTGTTGAGAGATTCCGTGAGATGACATGCTCAATCACGCGATTCAGAATTCAAAGCATACACTTTGTTGTTTGTTTGTTATTAAATACTGTATATATGTATCTATATATAGATATGAACCCATGTTGTTTGTTTGTTATTAAACATATATGTGTGTGTATATATATATATATATATATATATATATATATATATATATATATATATATATATATATATATGAACCCATGTTGTTTGTTTGTTATTGAACATATATGTGTATATATATAGATGTGAGCCTATGTTGTTTGCTTTATAGATATGGACCCATGTTGTTTGTTTGTTATCAAATATAAGTATATTCGTGGAAATGCATCTATCACCGACGCACAGGACTGATTTCAGGCGATAGTTTCTTGGAAAGTAGCCCAGATGTACCGGAAACTGTTTTCACGTGTGTCCGCGAAATTAAATAAGCAAAAACAAGCAACAGTCGAAGATTTCTTCCATCGAATTTAACATATTTTTAATAAACTGTGAAGATATTATCATTTAGGAACCAATTGTAAATACTGATTATCAATAGGTAAAATGTCGATTAACTATATTGAGCAATGGTGTGTTTTTGACGAAGCGCGGTTCTGAAATATGTCGGCCATAGGCTGGATCCCGGTTAATTTGAAGAATTTGTCCATTCCCCGATGATTTCAATATAACCGGGTTTGTTAACTGTATATAGATATATTGGCATATATATACATAGTATGTAATGCATATTTAAAACGACGGTGGTCGTAATCCACCACAGGAAGTTTATTTGAGAAAATTTAATCAAACTCCATCATTCGTTTAATTTTAATTACTTCTCAAATCAACCATGCCGAGAGATCCCAAATGTGAAATAACATTATTTACATTTAAATCCAGTTATATTCTTCTGTCAGAGATGGTATTTCGCATGTAAAACCGAAAAAAAATATACTGACATTTCCATCCGCCTGCAGCTGAAGTTTCTTTCTTAATGGCATTCAAACATATAAGGTTTACTTTTTAAATGTTCGTGTCGTCCAGTACTTTATGACCACTACGTTGACCTGTGTGTGCATTATAGTCCAATACGCCCACCTGTGTCTGTATTATATCCGTGCACTATTCCACCGTAATCAGATTTAGAACAGTCTAGCACGCATTGCGCTCAGTCTACAATGAATGGACTCCGGCACAAGAGATATGGTCTTATGAAAGTTTGAAAACGCCGATTGAAACAGCTTAGTAATGATCCGCTGAACAGACGCCAGACAATTGGTTAAATATGTGTATTGGTACATACGAGCTTTCCATTTGAGCTTCAGACCGGTCGTTAATACGGGAGAGCTAGCTCGAGCTCTTCGATTATAATTGGACCCGTTTTCTTATCTTGTGCGAAAAAAGAATACCCCTATCACATGCTCATCTATGGTGTCTCCGGCGTGGTCAGGGGTGTGATGAATTTGTCTAAGTCATCCCCGAATGAGAACGTGGTTTTACCGTTTGATGGATCATGATCTTCCGGTAGATTTGCCGGATTTAGACTAGACGAAACTTCCTCTCGTCCCATAGTTCGAGCGACTTGCTGAAAATAATGTACAGAAACACAATCTGACGCAACAGCAAACAGCCGAAAATGCCGGAAGTGCATCACTAAGATGGCGACGATCAACATTCTCTTCAGCGATTTCCGTGACAAAGACACTTTTCCCCGATGTGATATAAAAGCAGAATTGCCCAACCAATGCTGGGTAATCCAGAATTGGTATCAATGGCCGTAGCAATAACCATACTGTCATTATGACGTCAGATCTCGCGGCATCTGCAGGTAGGGCGTAAGAATTGTACCTGCTTACCCCATCGCATGATCGTAAGAGAGGACTGAATTTTCTTATCATTTCTTTTCCTTTGAACAACTTTATTCTTTCATCCAAAAGTCTTCCTTGACACGGTCTCACTTTTGATCTTAGTTGAACTTTCGCCCCTGTGAGGACGTCTTTGGTTTACGTCCACTGGCCGAGCCAGAGTCGATAACATCATGGTAGTGGCTACTCGCGCTTGACGCTCAGAATTTTGGGAATGGTACGTCTTGCTTGCCTGTTATTAGTATGGTATGACCGGGTGGGGTGTCCTGTTGGATGTCTTTGTGCAGTATACTTCAGTGAGGTAGCACTATGAAGTCGACAATAGTTTCGCGATATCACAGGGAGAAAAACCGCATCCTAATGTACGCACATACAAGTACATGCATGTGTCTCGCACACAGGGGATACTGTCCTTAAATGACACTAGCTGTTGATAGGACGTTAAACAATACTAAACCAAACCAAACTTCTCGACTTGGCAGAGATCATTCAAGAAAAAATAGATAGCAGCGAAAAAATCAGACAGTAAATCCTGTATCAAATAATATGAACTGAATCCAAAGAAAGGTGTATGTACTAAATTACGTGACTTGCGCATGTCATCTCGCGGGATTTCACCGCATGATTTGTGAGGGTTGATACAAGACAGTGTTGTGTCGGCGGTATTAGACGGTTCGATGCACCCCTACGTGCTTGAGAAGGACACAAGCGATAGTTACCAGAGCGTTGGTGCGTTACGTAATCGGCGGTCCATCATAAATTTCGTGAACACCGAAACATGATTAGCTTCCGTCATAATCGTGACGTCACCTCATATCATTTCTGTGGCCTGCCGTTTATCCATTGATTGATGATAAAGTATGTCACTGATGATAAAGTATGTCACTGATGATAAATTATGTCACTGATGATAAAGTACGTCAGTGATGATAAAGTATGTCGCTGATGATTAAGTATGTCACTGATGATAAAGTATGTCACTGATGATAAAGTATGTCACTGATGATAAAGTATGTCACACTGATGATAAAGTATGTTACTGATGATAAAGTATGTCACTGACGATAAAGTTTGTCACTGACGATAAAGTATGTCACTGATGATAAAGTATGTCACTGGCGATAAAGTATGTTACTGATGATAAAGTATGTCACTGACGATAGTAGTCACTGAAGATAAAGTGCGTCACTTATGATAAAGTACGTCATTGATGATAAAGAATGTCACCTATGATAAAGTATGTCACCTACGATACATTATGTCACTGATGATAATGTTACAACTAACATACATCACAAATACGAGTCGCATGACTACACATCCTTACCAAGTGATTTACATGAACCAGTAACTGTATATCATTTATACAACTCGTATAGCTAAATATAGATGACTGTCTACTGAAACCTGTTTTCTAGAGTAAGTCTACCGGAAAACTTATTTCTGATTGATGTTATCGGTAAATGTAAACATAGAGAAAACAAAATTACATGTATCTCTAAATCTGGCATTTAAAAAATCCTTAGTACGCGCGTACCTAAGAGTGCTGGGGTTTAAAGGTAACTTTACCGCCAACGAAACTAAAAAAGTATTAGAACTGCCAACTAGAAAAAATCGAGGTTACGGAAAGCCATGTATGCATATCCTATAGACCTATTTCTTTCATACCTCTATGAATTCAAAAAGTTATTTGAACTTTTTCATTGTTCGACCAAAATTAAAATCTCATTGAATTCCAACCCAGTTTTGCTAACGACTTTTTATTCTGTCAAAGAAGTAAATATTCATACTGTTAAGTTTGTCAATAAATCGACAAATAGCCTTTGTCACGTTTTAATTCATTCGAATAGTGACACTGTTCAGAATATACACATGTCCTTAACGTTCTTTTGAATCTAGATTGGTTTGTTTTTATTTAACGTCCTGTTAACAGCCAGGGTCATTTTAGGACGTGCCAGGTTTTGGAGGTGGAGGAAAGCCGGAGTACCCTGAGAAAAACCACCGGCCTACAGTCAGTACCTGGCAACTGCCCCACGTAGGTTTCGAACTCGCAACCCAGAGGTGGAGGGCTAGTGATAAAGTGTCGGGACACCTTAACCACTCGGCCACCGCGGCCCTTTTGAAATCGTAAAATTATGTATCTGTTGCACTTTCGGCCTTAGCTTAGCGTTCGCCCCTTTGAGGAAGGCTTTGAGCTGTGTCCGCTGACCGAGACATACCAGAGTCTTTAAGTGGTAGTTGCTGTTCTGCATATTTTGGGAGTGGGACGACTGGTTCGCACGTTGTCAGTATAATTATTCGGATCATCCTTGGTTGTTAAAAAACCCGAGGATATCCGGATGCAGTATAATGTGTCGCAGCCTCCCAAAACACATACGCATTCACCACACGCATGCAAGTCGCACGTACGGGAGGTCGTTCTTAAATGACCTTATCTGTTAGTAGGACGTTAAACAATAATAAAACAAATCTAATCAAAATCGTTTGCACTTCCCCTTCCAGATTTCGACATTTCATTTGACTTATTTCGAGAGTTTTGATTGTCTCCTGTAATCACATTGGGCCCGTTTGGCTCGACTTTATCTAACTCTCAATTTTTATTGAAAGACGCTGATATCTTGTTAGCCCGAGTTTCCTCTGGCCCTGACACCATGTCCAGACATGGTGTCAGGGCCAGAGGAAACTCGGGCTAATATCTTGTATGTCTTTTCCTCTCTCTTTCAAATAGTCCTCCACACATGTCTTCGATATTTTCAGGTGCGATTTTTTGTCTGTAGTTTTTAAAACGTGCTATGATGAAATAAAGCAAATTCTTGCTTGTAGATGTAATTCTTACTCACAATCATAATCGAAGACAAATAAAGTTTTAGCAATACGTACAGAATATCAAAACAATGTGTAAATAATAATGAACATATTAACACGAGTTGTTTATAAATAAACCTTTGATTCGCACGTCTTAATGTAGCATTCGTGCACTTTTGAGCCAAGTTTTTAAATATCACAATAAGTCGAAGATGTGATATGTTTACTCCAGGAATATGGTATTTGTTTATTGTAGATTCCATGGTTTGTATTTTTACGTCTGACAAAACAAGTATAGGTAACGCAGTATCCGTTTACCGTTTTACGTATACGAAACTTCCCTCTACTGCCCTACAGGTAGGGCGTAAAAAATTGTACCTGCTGTCCCCCATTGCATGATCGTGAGAGGCGACTAAATTTGGGATTCAACTTTTCTCTTCTTTCTTAACAACTTTGTTCTTTCTATTGTCTTCTTAGACAATGCCTCACTTTTGGTCTGTAGTTGAGTGTTTGCCCCTGTGTGAAAGGCTTTGGGTTCTGTCCCCTGGCCTTAAGTTGAGTGTTCACCCCTGTGAGGAAGGCTTTGGGTTCTGTCCTCTGGCCTTTAGTTGAGTGTTCGCCCCTTTGTGAACGGCTTGGGTTTCTGTCCCCTGGTCAAGACACAACAGAGTTTTATAACAAAGGTAGTTTCTTAGATTATAAAGTGAGCCGACTATGCAGATTGTCAACATACAACATTTTTTCGCGATCGCCTCTTTTCAATTTGAACAAGGTTAAACAAATTAAAATAATATTTAAATTGGAAAAACGTCAAGCGTTTCCAGCAAACCGTCATGCCCACTCAATTTGCTATCCATTTTCATTCACAGACACACCTTTATCAATGGCTTCCATACCGGAACTGAAATCTTACTTCCGCAAGTTCGATGTAAGGTATGGCGATGCAGATGTGGATATTCCTAAAACGACCAGAAGAGCAAGTGTCCTTATACCGTTATTATTGGTACAAGGGGAATGGCACGTGCTCGTCACCGTTAGGTCAAGGTCACTTCGGAGGTCGGCTGGCGTCGTCGTCTTTCCGGGAGGTTTCCAGGAGCCAACGGATGTAGATGGCGTTGATACCGCCCTGCGTGAGGCTAAAGAGGAAATTGGCCTGAAACCAAATGATGTTGATATTATTGCCGTTTTACCACTTACAATGGTGGAAGGTGGTATTTGTCTGACACCAGTGTTAGCAGTAATCCCAACAGACTTCCGGCCAGTGCTGAACAAAGCGGAAGTGGTCAAAGTGTTTGATCTACCTCTGAGCAGATTTCTCAAAGACGACGTGGAGATAAAAACGTGGAGGTTGTATGACGATGAAGTGTTTTCTCACACGTTTACCGACATCATTGACGGGGAGACAGTTCTCACTTCCGGTTCTGTTTCAGCCTTCTGTATGTTGATAGCGGTCGTTGTTCTACAGTCCCCTCGTCTCGTGTCGCTCAAACCAAACAGCTTCCTTGATAAAGACACGGCGTTTGCTCATCACACCGAATTTGTAAGGCAGTTTTTCGCGAAAAAGAACAATTTAAGTAAACTATGAGACAGACTGGGATGTCGGTGTGCATACCAGAATGATCGGCTTTCCTATTGGACATATCTTGTTTAAGGGTTTTGTGCATTTTTAGATCATCTGGCCTTACACATATCGTGTTTCGTCCGTTATCGTCCGCCGTCCGTAGACTTTATACATTTTAAACTTCTTCTCAATGGGATTCAGCTCAAGCTTTGAATGAAATGATCCTAAAATGGTTCTGACTAAGTGTTGTTATTTTTCAAATCAGTCCGAAGCCAACGAGCCGCCATGACCGCCATCTTGAAAACACATTTTAACCTTCTTCTCTAGTTCCACTGGTGCCATTGAGCTGAAAAAAATTTGCGATGACGTTAAGGAAAGTAAGCCGACAAAGTAATGTTATTTTCCGGTCTGGTAAAAACTTTGACACGGCAGCCACGGCGGACATTATATCACTCGCTTGTGTATTCATGGCTTTCCTGAAAAAAACTTCTTCTCAAGTTTACTAGTGGGATTCAGCTCTAACTTTCCTGAAATGATCCTGACATAGTCCTGACCAAGTGTTGTTATTTTTCGGGTCATTTCGAAATCCAAGATGGCCGCAATGGCCAACAGTACAGTTGCACATTGCTACTGAGTATGTATACTACAACAGTACAAGGATTGTTAGAGTCGGACGGCCGTTAAGGTCCATGTGCCTCTTGTATCATATATAGTCATTAGACGAACATTGGGAAAGATATAAAAATCGGCTGGTACCAAAAATCTGTTAAAGTCGCAAATAATCCGAAATTGCGCAAATAATCCGAAACTTGTGGTCTAACATGGGGTGAATTAATGTTACTTGAGTGGCCCCATGGTGTAATGGTTACACGCTATTGGCAGCAGGAGTTCATTCCCAGATCGGACGTGAACGAGTTCCGGGTCACCTGCCCACTCAGGCGGGATTTCTCCAGTTTCTCCCCCTGGCGCGAATCCATCCGGGCCAACAAGAGCGATTACATAAGTCGATAGAACTTGTTTGGGAATTGTTGTAAATTACATATTGTTAGTAGTTTGGTGTCTTTACTATTGTTTTTATAGCTTGTTTTTGCACTCGAGTTTCTCTTTCTCTGAGAGAGCATCAGCATATTTAGTATACAAGTAATAATGTGTACATATAAAAACATAATTTAGTGTAGTGTATTATGTGCCTTACCATTGACAGAAAAGACCTTGCTGTGATAATTTAGAATTACTCAAGATCAAATGAAACGGCGGAACTCTATTTGATTCTGGGATGTTTTATATGACACGAGTGACTCGCCGGACATGAACCTGATTCCTGGGCGTATTCAGAAATACTTGTGAGTGACTCGCCGGACGTGAAGCTGATTCTTGGGCGTATTCAGAAATACTTGTAAGTGATTCGCCAGACGTAAGACTGATATTTGGGCGTAACTAGAAAGACATGAGTGATTCGCCGGACGTAAGACTGATATCTGGGCGTAATTAGAAAGACATGAGTGATTCGCCGGACGTAAGACTGATATCTGGGCGTAATTAGAAAGACATGAGTGATTCGCCGGACGTAAGACTGATATTTGGGCGTAATTAGAAAGACATGAGTGATTCACCGGACGTAAGACTGATATCTTGGCGTAATAAGAAAGACTTCCGAGTCCTTGGCATATTTAGAAAGACTTGCGGCGTGATTGTACAATATGTTAACAAGACACATTATATGGACCACACAGAAAAAAACCCACAACTTTCTCTGTTCTAGGACCTAGTTCTCCGACGTTTTTGCTTACGTTTGACGAACAAGGCATTTTAATCGCACCATCAAAACAACTTAGCCTTCTTAGACACTTTGACAAGTAGTCATTAATTCTCGAAAACATTAATATAGTCCCTATTGATAATTTAATGATACAAGGCCGTATTTTTGTTTCCTTTTATGAAGTATTCGACGTGGGTTGGAAATAAAATATAAATGCAATCAAAATGCTTTATGTTTCAGCTTTTATATTGGTTGGGTATTTACTAAACAGCGTGCATTGTATAAAAAATGGAAAACCGGTTTGGGTTTTAATTTCCTCGATCTGACAATGAAACCACCGGAACGTCATAAAAATCTGATAATTACTTGCATATTACATTTGTATTATATAATCGGAAGTCCCCTGCTGAGCATACTATATGTCCGTATGTACTTTTGTTCGATTATGATTTTAATAGAGTAGTTTGTCTGGACATTTAAGGTGGTTTTGATTACTGCATAACTTTAAAGGGACATTAATATTCCTTCGTTCGGACATCAGAAACCTGCACGATTTCTATTGATGAAATCTATGCCCGAACAATGATTATATGAGTGTTTGTGCCTACAAGTAATGAAATTAACGCTGAAAAAGACGTATCGTATACACATATCATATGTCTTTACGGTAATTAGTGATACTTCGGGTCGAATTAAGAATTTTAAGGAATTAATACTCGAAGAACTTTGGTTTACCTTGAGAGTGGAACTGCCGTATTAATGTCAAGATTATAACTTTTATTACTTGCAAAAAATACGTATTTTCCAGTAAGTTTAATTTTGATTACCTAAACTTTATTCAAACAAAAGAATGCCCCTTTAATTAGACCACCAATAAAGGAAAGAAATTGTAAATCTCGTATGTACACTATCGTATGACATAGCTGTGCATAGTCCTCGCCAGGTAGTTGTGACTGTCAGTGGTCACATTGGTAAGTTAAAGCAGTTTAAACACGTGTTTAAAACATGAATATTGTCACAACACTGCTTTGATAGGCCCGCGTGTCCCTTTTGAATTATTACTTTAGCAAGGCTAATACTGATATAGGGACATATTTAGACCTCGTAGAACTAAAGATAGACTTTCAGAGTTTCAAAGAACGAGCAATCAATTCAAAGTGACTAGCTGTCGAAAGCCGAGGTCACTAAAAATACAAATGTTTAGTGTCTACATTACGATATTTTAGAAATATCTTATTTTTTTTTATAAAACCTTGGTGTAACGTAAATCTTAACTTACTTCCCCTGGTAACGTATATCTGAACTGACTACCTCAGGTAACCAAATAATTATCTTGTCCGGTGGTAAGGTCAAATGATACTGGGACTACCACCAAATAGTATCTCAGATCCGGTGATAAAGTCACTGGTTTGCCTATAACCAAGCAATGCTCTCTAATTTATCATGTAACCAAGCAATACTCACTAGTTTATCATGTAACCAAGCAATGGTCACTAGTTTATCATGTAACCAAGCAATGCTCACTAGTTTATCATGTAACCAAGCAATACTCACTAGTTTATCATGTAACCAAGCAATACTCACTAGTTTATCATGTAACCAAGCAATGCTCACTAATTTATCATGTAACCAAGCAATACTCACTAGTTTATCATGTAACCAAGCAATGCTCACTAGTCTATCATGTAACTAATCAATGCTCACTAATTTATCATGTAACCAAGCAATGCTCACTAATCATGTAACCAAGCAATGCTCACTAGTTCATCATGTAACCAAGCAATGCTCACTAGTTTATCATGTAACCAAGCAATGCTCACTAGTTTCTCTTTTAATCAAGCAATGTTGACATATCTACCATGTAAAAAGCAAAGCTCACTACTATAATATGTGACCAAGCAATGTCTGTAATCTATCATGTAGCAAAGCGAATCTCGCTCAAATAGAAGGTTTCTTAGCATGGCTCACTAAATACTACATTCACTAAATATCTTGCAGTGACGTTTCCTAATGTTCAGTAGATATCATGTCTCTTAATAATCGTACTGAACTTCCTGGCACATAAGACGGTTTATCTGTTTGACTTTTAGATACAATGATATCCGAAAACGATCTGAGAGCCAGGTTCAGAAGATTCGACACCCGTCAGTCCTCTAGCCCATTCAAAGTACTCCCAGAAATGCGCAAGGCCAGTGTGCTGATACCATTGTTTCTAAGAGATGGAGAATGGCGGGTCCTCCTTACCAAGCGTGCTGCTCATCTCCGCGCCCATTCTGGTGACGTCGCCTTCCCGGGAGGGAAGCAGGACGAGGGGGATGCGGATGAAATCGCCGCCGCACTCCGAGAAGCAGAGGAAGAAATCGGGTTAAAATCCCGAGGATGCCCGAATAGTCGCCGTCTTCCCGCAATCTTATATATCTCATAACATTGCTGTTACGGCGGTTCTTAGTTTCATTCCTCCTGATTTTGTACCAAATATCAATGTCGCTGAAGTAGAAAAAACGTTCGACTTGCCACTCAGTAGATTTTAAAATCTGACTTTACAATACATAGGATACCATTCCATGGTATAATCGCGTGTATTCATTCATTCATGGACGAATATAATGGTGAAACATTTGTCACGTTTGGATTCACCGCGATGTTCTGTGTGAGAGTAGCGGTGGTGGCGTACCAATCGGACACACGCCTGCAGTTTGTAGATGGTGTTTGGACTACAAAGGAAGATGCGTTCGGAATGCGGGATAATTTCCTAAATTTATTCTTGAAGACAAAAATAGCTCAAAGCTATGATTTAATTTTTTGTAATGATAAATGTTTTTATTTGGCGCTATTACATGCCGTATTTATTAGGTCGTATTAGATATATGTACCGTCAAACTTAATTCTTAAGAAATCTTTGTAATAAAATGATATAATAATCAACTGAAGCGTCAAATCTGTATTATGTCCACACAATTTTGTCACTCCGAAAAACATGTCTTTATCGGATTACAATTTAACGAGAGAAATTAATTAATCATATATTCTTATAGCACTCATGCAAATTTGAAATTGAATTATTAGCCAACTAACATCAGTTGGCGGGCTTGGTTGGCTTTACAAATCATCTTTCGTCCGTGGTCCGTCCGTCCATTCGTCCGTCTGTAAACAATTTTTGTTACCGCGAAAAAATATTTTATGAACCTTTCTCAAATTTTTTATGTAGGTTCCTTGAGTTCCTAGTCGTGCATATTGAATTTTGAGATTGATTGAAAAACAAAATGGCCGAAAGGCAGCCAATTCGAATTTTGACATGTTGAAGTTTGTCACAGTTTATCCCTATTTCTCAGAAATTATTGTATATATATCTTTCTCAAATTTCACCTGAAGGTTTAGCATTGCCCATAATTGTGCATATGAACTTTTGCGACTGATCATGCAACAAAATGATCGACAAGCAGCCATATTAGATTTTAACAGGTTCAAGTTTGTTTCCGCTATTTCTCGGAAAGTTCTTCGCGAGTATGTCTCAAATTCTATATGTTGCTTCATGTTGGTTCCTAGATGTTCGTGTTTCATTTTGAGACTGCTCAAAAAATACAATTACTAATAGACGGCCATTTTGAATTTTGTTAATTTAAATTTGTTGGAGTTATTTCTCAGGAAGACCTTCATCGATAACTCTTGAATTTCATCTAGATTCATCTTGTATTAAATGAAGTTTTTTAACTCTATTCGCAGAGAAGTTTTGACGGATCTTTCTTTTATTTCATTTGTAGATTCAGCTTAGTTTCAAATGATTAAGAGGAAGAAGAGAAAATATCGGTCTTACATAAATTCAGTAATGGTCATTCGTAAGTGGGTGAAAAGATCCCCCTGGGATCTCTAGGTGTTTGAATCATAAGATATACGTGTATATTTGTTTGCAATTAAATTAGTTAACTCGGTATTACCCGCGATTTTTTTCTCATTTTTATTGAACTGTTTTATCACCAAACTAATACATAATCCAAACATGGGTAAGTACAGTCGCCCAATTATAATTGAGGACCCCTTAAGAGGTTATAGGTCATTGGTTTCCCGAAGATT
Source organism: Pecten maximus (assembly GCF_902652985.1). Classification (NCBI taxonomy): domain Eukaryota; kingdom Metazoa; phylum Mollusca; class Bivalvia; order Pectinida; family Pectinidae; genus Pecten; species Pecten maximus. Next base: position 2,692,539 of record NC_047025.1, read on the forward strand.
TGAAATGGACAGCGCCTATATCTAATCCAATTGCGCATTACGCCAACTGTTATAAGCAACATATCTTTTTTATGACGGCCATTTTATATCAGGTACCAGTAGCCCCCTATTGGATGCATGGAAGTATTTGCGAAATTTTGGTTTTCGGAGCCTTTTAGAGATTTTACGACGCCTGGCTATCGATCAGACTTTGTACAAGACATGCGCACGTAAATTGCATGTTTTGCAACAGCCATATGTTGTTCCAAAGAACACCGTGGACGCTAATGGCATTACGAAAGCAGAAAGTGTCTGTATCTGGTCTAAGTATATTGTTGGTCTCGTGATTTTAGCGCTGGTAACATGCTGTGTTCCCAATTACATAGCTATCTATGTCTGCTGTACAGACGGACGAGAAACGGTACCAGACGTTGACGGATTGGATTGGCGTGTCTGTTGTAAAACACCAGTTAAATCTTCACGAAACAAAATCAATATTTCTCAAGCTGTATTTGTAAAAGATTCTGTCCTGGCCGTCAGGGATTTTCAATCTCCGCTGCAAAGAAAGAAATATTTGGTTTTATTTTAGAAAGTCGTTGCTTCCTGTCCAAAAATATAGAGAAAAAAAACGAAGATAAAGTCACAGATTTGTAATACTATGAACTGTACTTACAAAGGTTAATACTGACGTCACTTCCTGTGCATCTGTCCAATAACAATTACAGGTGTGTTTGTCTGTGTGTTCACCTAACATCTCTGAACTTGTCGTATTTCCAGACACGTGTCTATGTGTTCACCTAACACCTCTGAACTTGTCATGTTTCCAAATATGTGTTTGTCTCTGTGTTCATCTAACTTCTCTGAACTTGTCATATTTCCAGACATATTTTTGGCTGTTTACACCTGACATCTCTGAACTTTCCAGACAATCTACAAATTATTGTTGACACAAATGAAGTCCTAGTTGGGAAAGGTACCGCTCCACTCAAAATTTTACGAACTTATTGTATATAAGTTGATCGTGTGATTAATTGCGGCCTACAGTGCAGGCAGAGCAACACAGCGACAAATGCACTTTGTTTGCAAAACGATAAATTCTAGTAATTCTCCGTAATTGTAAAGGATTATTTATTCCTCAGCCAATAACACCGGCACGTGGTGCATATCTGCAGCAACGTCTTCAATGCATTGATTACGTAGCAGTTTTCAACAGTACAAAGACAATTGGTAATTGTGGTCGTGAGGAAATGTCTAGTTTCATAAATAACCAGAAATCTGCAATGTTTTCAATGCATTGATTGCGTAGCAGCTTTCTACAGTACAAGGAATTGATAATAATGTCTGGTATCATGAATAACTAGACCTAAACGTAGAGTTGGATGTTGTGGAGTCGAGATATTAGAATTTACCACAACTAAACGTAGAGTTGGATGTTGTAGAGTCGAGATATTAGAATTTACTACAACTAAACGTAGAGATGGATGTTGTAGAGTCGAGATATTAGAATTTACTACAACTAAACGTAGAGTTGGATGTTGTGGAGTCGAGATATTAGAATTTACCACAACTAAACGTAGAGTTGGATGTTGTAGAGTCGAGATATTAGAATTTACTACAACTAAACGTAGAGTTGGATGTTGTGGAGTCGAGATATTAGAATTTACCACAACTAAACGTAGAGATTGATGTTGTAGAGTCGAGATATTAGAATTTACCAAAACTAAACGTAGAGTTGGATGTTGTAGAGTCGAGATATTAGAATTTACTACAACTAAACGTAGAGATTGATGTTGTAGAGTCGAGATATTAGAATTTACCACAACTAAACGTAGAGTTGATGTTGTAGAGTCGAGATATTAGAATTTACCACAACTAAACGTAGAGATTGATGTTGTAGAGTCGAGATATTAGAATTTACCACAACTAAACGTAGAGTTGATGTTGTGAAGTCGAGATATTAGAATTTACCACAACTAAACGTAGAGTTGGATGTTGTAGAGTCGAGATATTAGAATTTACCACAACTCAACTTAGATATGGATGTTGTGAGTCGAGATATTAGAATTTACCACAACTAAACGTAGAGTTGATGTTGTTGAGTCGAGATATTAGAATTTACCACAACTAAACGTAGAGTTGATGTTGTGGAGTCGAGATATTAGAATTTACCACAACTAAACGTAGAGTTGGATGTTGTGAGTCGAGATATTAGAATTTACCACAGCTCAACTTAGATATGGATGTTGTGAGTCGAGATATTAGAATTTACTACAACTAAACGTAGAGTTGGATGTTGTAGAGTCGAGATATTAGAATTTACTACAACTAAACGTAGAGGTGGATGTTGTAGAGTCGAGATATTAGAATTTACCACAACTCAACGTAGAGATAGGTGTTGTATGCTGAACAAAGGTATTTGTGATGTTCGTCTGAGGATTTTGATATACATACATATGAGACAGTTCAATATTTTGTTTCTTACATAACCTTTCTGTTGTGTGTCTTATCTCGTACTTGAATATCGCACGACAATCAGTTAATGCCCGACCTGTATGATGCCACGTGCACGCCATCGCCTCGTTCTGGTAATTAAATTATGCTTGACCGAAGCCATCCTGTGCAAAAACATCATTGAATACCGAAATAGAAACTGTATTCAAACTCAGAATCGATAAAACGGGGCAAATATAAAAAAAAATAGAGATTTGCATAGAGACCCTTGAAAACGTACAAGGAGAATAAGACCAGGCGGTCCGGAAGACCGAGTGTCTCCAATCGGAACCCCTCGTCATTTTCTCCGAAACTAGACGGAGGCGAGGTCTTCCGATTGTGAGTGTCTCTTGCGCTTCTAAGTCAAAACCAGGTTGAGTCACATCCTCAAAATGGTAACTTGGGTGCTCCGAACATTTGACGTCACATCGCAACAGGAAATACACTATTTCGAAATGAGATCTTGACGTTGCTTATCATTGACAATTCCACGTCGTGGCTTCATGACTGATTCAGGATCAGAGGAGTGGTTGTTGACAACGGAAAACAGACCTTCTGCATATTGTCATCAAGACATCGCAAAACGTATTGCAACAACGCGTCCGCCTGACTTGTTGTATAGACTATCGATAATATCCCAGTGGTATTTCGTTTAGCGACCTTTAATCAACATAAACTACAATACTCGCTATAGGCTGTGACAGAGGTATTAATGTCTTAAAACAACCGCGGGCCACAATACATGTATCAAGTTACGTACCCTGGACGATAATATCTGTTTAAATTGACAATTAGCTTTGGAAATGATATCCCTATTGACACTGTAACAATGTATTAATCTATTAATAGGACGTGATGTATTTATAGAATGACACATTATAGACACCACACGGCATAATCAAGTAAACTATAGATTTATCGAATTAAGAGGAGAAAAATCTGTTTGTATTATCACCAGTCCCATCACACCACTAATACTACTACTCAGAATGTTAATTCATCATCACCAAATCCCAATATTATCAGACTCTACTGGAACCAAAGTTCCCACCCACTCGGATACGCTGAAATACATCAAATGTCTAAATGGGGATTATGTTTTGGGTCGATGTAGAATGTTAAATAATACCCAAGGGTTCACTTGTAAACTGTTCGATAATTTCATCATAAGTCATTATTTTTGGTTCCATTAGTTTAAAAATAGTAATACTTTTATAGACGTAATTTCTCCCGTAAATAGTGCCACAGGATATTGAATCCAGCAGGGACAGGCAGGTATAACTATGGTGGCTCTTTAGGACCAAGTATCAAATCTCGCATTCCCGCACTCTCGACCGTAGGTCGAAAACTTGAGAATGCGAAAACGCGACGGCGAGAGTGCGAGATTTGATACTTGGCCGTAACGAGCCACCATATATAACAAAGACGTCCTTCATCAGTTGCTGTATTCGAAGGCGAGTCATTATAGACTATGGTAAGCCAGATGCCGTCGGCTCCTTTAAGCCAGACAAACTTTGGCACGACTACGTCTACCCTAAAATGTCTGCCTCCCCGTTCTGGCTCCCCATGAGGCATACCATAAGTGGGACCTGTTGTTACATATGCATGCGTTGCGTGTATCTGATTTTGTAGTTATATGCACAACATTCGTAAGATATACACCAGTCGGCTGTTAATATATTTTTCTCCAAACAAGCACGTGCTGTAAATCATGGCGTTACATATATAATACAGTCAATCAGGTTAGCAAATATTTCGATCAACGACTGGAGCACAAAGCGTAGATGTAGGTAAGACGAAACATCTGCGGATGGTAAGAGGCGGTGGTCATTGGTACACTTGACTGGTCAGTAAGAGGCGGTGGTCATTGGTACCCGTGACAGGTCAGTAAGGGACAATGGTCATTTGTACACGTGCCAGGTCATTAAGGGACGATGCTAATTTATACACGTGCCAAGTAAGTAAGGGACGATGATCATTTATACACGTGCCAGGTCAGTAAGGGACGATGATCATTTATACACGTGCCAGGTCAGTAAGGGACGATGATCATTTATACACGTGCCAAGTAAGTAAGGGACAATGCTCATTTATACACGTGCCAAGTCAGTAAGGGATGATGATCATTTATACACGTGCCAAGTAAGTAAGGGACGATGAACATTTATACACGTGCCAGGTCAGTAAGGGACAATGGTCATTTATACACGTGCCAAGTCAGTAAGGGATGATGATCATTTATACACGTGCCAGGTCAGTAAGGGACGATGATCATTTATACACGTGCCAAGTCAGTAAGGGATGATGATCATTTATACACGTGCCAGGTCAGTAAGGGACGATGATCATTTATACACGTGCCAAGTCAGTAAGGGATGATGATCATTTATACACGTGCCAAGTCAGTAAGGGACAATGATCATTTATACACGTGCCAAGTCAGTAAGGGACAATGATCATTTATACACGTGCCAAGTCAGTAAGGGACTATGCTCATTTAAACACGTGCCAAGTCAGTAAGGGACTATGCTCATTTAAACACGTGCCAAGTCATTAAGGGACGATGATCATTTATACACGTATACGTAATGAATAAAGGTTTGTCTTTTGGCTCCCTCCCTCTTGATATACTAATAGTAACGTATCATAGATCCTCTCTCATCTATATATATCTACCTGGGTTTCTTTTTAAAGGAGTAAACATTTTTAATGCGAAGATAATCGATTAATATATTAATTTTCATTTATTGTTTATTAAGTACAATGTCCATAGATGTAGACAATGAAACTGAAATAATGTAGTAGTTAAACCGTCAAATATGGACCGAAACCTTCCAAGACTGAAAAAACCCGACAAACTCCTCAAAAAAATGCAAATATACGTACAATTTGCTAACATTCTGCCAGATCGAGGACGTTCATGCCGTTCGGAACTTCTCTTCGTGATCATAGTTTTATGCCATTTGATTGGGGAAGACTTTATGAGCATATTGGCCAATGGTGTCCTGGTTTCTAAAACTGTATTACTCTACCCCATGATTGTAACAGTGTCCGTGATTAGTTGAAACGAATCACGTGACAGGGATAACAAAACATCGTATAACCCTCTGGTACAATTCCATATCATTACTGGGTCGCGTGCCCCCATGGTGACCCTTATATTCTATGTGGAGTTGTCTCCCTTCTGGTTGTTTACAAATGGCAGACGAGCAGAAACACAAAACGTTTTCGTGTAGTCGGAAAAACAGAAATAGACAAAATTCTGCAAAACAAGGTTTATTTGCAAGAAGGTTTGCCCTCGGAGAATATGATATCTTTGAGCAAATAAATATTCATAACACAGAGCCAAAATGCATACTAGGAAATTGATAGTGTGCAGGACGATAACCACAAATGAAATCGTGACGGAAGTTCGACATGCAGACGATCACATTAACATCAAATGTCTTGATTGTGAAAGACTAGGGCACTTCCAGATTCTAAAAGTAGTTTATATCATTTCATATGATCATTTAATTAATAGAGATATCCTTACCTTATTCCTATTGACCGAGGCATTGATCCTCAAACAGTCGTAAAAAGCGAAGAAATTTGACACATGATTCCATGTTTACAAACAAAGGATAAAAATTGATATCTCTCATGGATCTTTTTGTTCTTTGTTGGACTTTTTTTTTTATTCGTATGGTACATTAGATGTACTTTTATGTTTCATGATATGATATGTTTGATTACACTGCCGAGACGAGAAAGATTAATACAGTTTGTAAACTCAGACGACAATAATACAGATATATTATGTGTCTGATGAGAATCCGAGAATGTAAATAACATTCCGGCTAGTGACATATCGGAAGGGAATCCTGGAAATGCAATAAACAGTGCGATATACTTGAACTAATAGGTTATCCAAAGACGAAACCATATGTATGTATGAAGAAGTAACCAAATTCTGCACAGCCAGACACGGCAATCTTGAGAATGAGATAAAGTGGTTCTATGGCACCCAACCTCTTCACATCTTTGTAGTGTTATAAATTAACTCTACCTTCGGCCTCGTGCTCTACTCATACGATATACAGCCAAATTCTTTATCTCGACACACATAACTGGAAGATCCAATTTAACTCGAAGTAAACATTACATTTTCAACAGTATGCGCTTTTTATTTAAAATATACCCCGCTAACTCGAATGCGTGAGCCAAACTGACTTCAAGATAACTACGTAATCAAATATTTCAACTTTGAACTATCCTCCGTTCCGCTTTATCACCAGTGTTTGTATAGTGTACAAGTGTCCATCTACACCGCAAGTACAAGTGTCTGTCTACACCGCGTGTACAAGTGTCCGTCTACACCGCGTTTACAAGTGTCCGTCTACACCGCGTGTACAAGTGTCCGTCTACACCGCGTGTACAAGTGTCTGTCTACACCGCGTGCATAAGTGTATGTCTACACCGCGTGTACAATTGTCTGTCTACACTGCGTGTACAAGCGCTGTCTACACCGCGTGTACAAGTGTCTATCTACACCGCGTGTACAAGTGTCTGTCTACACCGCGTGTACAAGTGTCTGTCTACACCGCGTGCATAAGTGTATGTCTACACCGCGTGTACAATTGTCTGTCTACACTGCGTGTACAAGCGCTGTCTACACCGCGTGTACAAGTGTCCGTCTACACCGCGTGTACAAGTGTCTGTCTACACCGCGTGTACAAGTGTCTGTCTACACCGCGTGCATAAGTGTATGTATACACCGCGTGTGTCTACACCGCGTGTACAAGTGTCTGTCTACACCGCGTGCATAAGTGTATGTATACACCGCGTGTGTCTACACCGCGTGTACAAGTGTCTGTCTACACCGCATGTACAAGTGTCTGTCTACACCGCGTGTACAAGTGTCCGTCTACACCGCGTGTACAAGTGTCTGTCTACACCGCGTGCATAAGTGTATGTCTACACCGCGTGTACAAGTGTCTGTCTATACCGCGTGTACAAGTGTCCGTCTACACCGCGTGTACAAGTGTCCGTCTACACCGCGTGTACAAGTGTCTGTCTACACCGCGTGTACAAGTGTCTGTCTACACCGCGTGTACAAGTGTCTGTCTACACCGCGTGTACAAGTGTCTGTCTACACCGCGTGTACAAGTGTCTGTCTACACCGCATGTACAAGTGTCTGTCTACACCGCGTGTACAAGTGTCTGTCTACACCGCATGTACAAGTGTACGTCTACACCGCGTGTACAAGTGTCTGTCTACACCGCGTGCATAAGTGTCCGTCTACACCGCGTGTACAAGTGTCTGTCTACACCGCATGTACAAGTGTACGTCTACACCGCGTGTACAAGTGTCTGTCTACACCGCGTGCATAAGTGTCCGTCTACACCGCGTGTACAAGTGTCTGTCTACACCGCATGTACAAGTGTACGTCTACACCGCGTGTACAAGTGTCTGTCTACACCGCATGTACAAGTGTACGTCTACACCGCGTGTACAAGTGTCTGTCTACACCGCATGTACAAGTGTCTGTCTACACCGCGTGTACAAGTGTCTGTCTACACCGCGTGTACAAGTGTCTGTCTACACCGCATGTACAAGTGTACGTCTACACCGCGTGTACAAGTGTCTGTCTACACCGCGTGTACAAGTGTCTGTCTACACCGCGTGTACAAGTGTCTGTCTACACCGCATGTACAAGTGTACGTCTACATTGCGTGTACAAGTGTCTTTTTACACCACGTGTCCGACAATACCTACTCTTGTTTTCACCTTGTTTAATTGTTAACAAGTGTCTATCTGTATGTTTGTCTGTCTACACGCCTTTGCATTTTTACATTTTGTGTACAAGTATCAGTCTCTATCCATGTAAAACTTACGTACAAATGTTGGCTCTGTACCTTGTGACGTCACTTTGTTTACATTTGTATTTCTGTTCACCAGGATGTGTTCCGAGGAAGAGGCTCGGTCTCGTTTGATGGACCTTTTACGCAAGTACGATACCCGTTCTCAATCACAAAATGACCTCAACATACCGCCAGCTTTCAGCAGGGCAAGCGTCCTTGTTCCGCTCTTCTGGAGAAATGGAGAATGGAACGTTCTGCTTACAGTTCGGTCAAAACATCTACGAAGTCATTCCGGTCTGGTTGCGTTTCCGGGTGGCAAACAAGATCCAGAAGACAAGGACGTGATCGCCACAGCTCTTAGAGAGGCCGAGGAAGAAATAGGTCTTTCTCCGAATGATGTCATCATTGTGAATGTGCTTCCGCCTTCTTTTGTCCGACCCAAAAATATAGTTACTCCGGTTGTGGCGATCATTCCAAGTGACTTTTTGCCGAAGAGGAATGTCGAAGAAGTTCAGAAAGTGTTCTCTCTTCCGATTTCGAGATTCGTGAGAGAGGACTTTACAACGAAAAGGTTCACAATGCATGACACTGTCGTGGTAGCATACTACTTTACAGACGTCATTGATGGCGAGTCCATCCAGACATGGGGTTATACGGCTCAAGTGATCATGAGAATTGCCTTGGTTGTCCTCGAATCTGACCAACAGCGCGATGTCACCGATGGCTTCGTCATCACCAAAGACACAGCTTTGTCCACGTTAGCCGATAGCAACATAATTCAGCGTCTGTTGGATCATTTGAAACACTCCAACCTTTGATGTTGTTTCATTGTTACCACAATTCTAGATAACTCTAAAAAAAATCTTCTTTTTTTCATATTCAACTCATCAAATTGGGTTACGAATACTTAAACAAATTATTTACGCCAAAGTTAACAAGGCTATTCATAATATAATTAAAGAAGCCAACACACACGGAAATGATTAACTAAATACTGATCAAGGAACATTGATGCTTATATGACTGGAATGTGGAATGTAAGTGAATGTGGAAAGATTCGCACCCTCTCCAGCAATCGCGTATAGTTGAAGAGGAAATCATACCTGCATTTTCATTAATTCAAGTGCGAGAGATGTTTTGTGGTATTACATATCAGTCGTCAGTTTTTATTCAGTCAAGGCAAACGTTCATAGCCAGATGAAGTATGAACTGTTCTCGGATAATATTGCACACGTATTTAGGTTGTTATTATGCCGACTGTCATCTCTTATAATGTAAACATTATTTATTTTACAACAAAAAGGAAACAAGTAAAACAAGTGTTGTATTGTGTAGTGTGCCCATGATATTACTTATCAAAGACGACATATTAGGCTCTCTAGCTGTTAAGCTGGTGATGTGACCAGGATTGGTTTCCATCCAATGTTAAATTTGGTGACGTGACCAGGATTAGTTTCCATCCTATGTTAAATTTAGTGATGTGACCAGGATTGGTTTCCATTCTGTGTTAAATTTGGTGATGTGACCAGGATTGGTTTCCATTCTGTGTTAAATTTGGTGACGTGACCAGGATTAGTTTCCATCCTAAGTTAAATTTGGTGATGTGACCAGGATTGGTTTCCATCCCATGTTCAATTTGGTGATGTGGCCAGGATTAGTTTCCATCCTGTGTTGAATTTGGTGACGTGACCAGGATCGGTTCCATCCCATGTTCAATTTGGTGACGTGACCAGGATTGGTTTCCATCTTATGTTCAATTTGGTGACGTGACCAGGAACAGTCCAAAATTACAATGGTCATATAATATACATCCACCTATGAATAAACGTGGAAAAATGTGTAGCCGAAGTTGTATTTAGTTTAAAGTGTATTAATTAAAAATTAACACAATACCTCAATAAAACTACATGATTTTGTACAGCTGTTGTCTCCTTACATTATGTTCAAAACTATAAACTGAAGCTCAGATTGTTATGGTAAGCAATCTTAACATTTAATCATATTTATCTAAATTTCTTAATTAAATGTCCTTTACATTATTTCACTTAAGGGAAATTATGTCTACCTTGAGATTAATAAGCAGTTTTAACATGTAATCATATTTATCTAATTTACTTACATAAAATAGCCTTTTGATTTTTCACTTAAATGAATATCTTTTTACTTTTAGATTAATAGACACCATTTAACGTTATGTTTTAGTTTCTATTGAAGGTGGATTAAACATAATCCAAATGTTTTTGATGTCTACCACTACACAGCCATGAGTTTCAGATTATATCAACTGTTTTAGTAACCCTTAAGCTGAAATTATTACTTCAGTGACATTCTTTTTACCTTAAGTAAATCCACATTTGCGTTATGTTTGATTTCACTTCGATGAAAAGAATCATGATTATTACCTTAGTTCAATAAATTATTTCCATTATTTTTTTCCCTGAAGTAAAATTCTTTTTCACTTATAGGGAAATTGGATAATTTGTTAAAACGGCTTGCCATAAGGTGAGGCTATTATATCGTTGCGTGATTGTTGACATACAAGAAGAAATATTTGGCGTACTAAGTAAGCTATATAAAGTTAGATACACTTTGTAGTTAAGACGTGTGTCTTTGTTTCAGTGATCCTTACAAAAAACAAAAACAAAAAAAATGTTATCTCGGTTTTATCGGAGATGTCACATCCGTCGTTTTGTTATGTAATCGACAAAAAATGATATCGCCCGGATGTTGTTTACCGTCTGTGAAACATACACCACAAATACCTCCCAGTGTCTTGAATAATACACGTTCAATTAAGATTTACTGCACTCTGCCATCTCCTCGATAAACATGTATGGCGATACAGAGGGTGTTAAGCGATATGATATCAGTGAACTCCGCTCGGTAATAAAACAAATGTGGGAAATGATAATATTTGATAACCGATTTGTACGCTTAAGTTTAATCAAGCACTGATGGTGAATATTTGTACACAAGCTAAAATTAGGTATGGAACCTCCACTCACCCTTTCCGGACATTCGGCTAACCTCGGCCGATTCCGGTACACTTCGTTAGATAGCCTCTATTGTAGTGAGATTTTACAGCGTTATTTGAAGCGTGAACGACTGCTAAACCGCATATTGACACATGTCAAAAATGTATGTACCACCAAATCGGGTTGAATGTGTCGTCCAATCACGTGCGTTAATACTTTCACATTTTCATCTTCTTAATGAACGTTTGCAGAAACTGGCTATAACCTGAGGTCAACGGAAAGCATCAGTATTATGGTGGTGTCAGAATTGATTTAGATTTCAAGATCTTTTTTCTTAAAACTAGATATGGTGCTATCAAAATTCTCGTTATGGCTGCAATGGTCCTGAGGTTTTAACTGAAATCGTAAATTTCATAACCCCAGGGCGACTCGTCTCCCATTAAAGATGTAGTGAACTTTTGTACATTTTAGTACATTTGTTCATTTTCAGTTGGAAATAATTCAAACATTGATGTGACAGTTTGAATTGAAAATTTTGGGCCTGTCCTTCTCCAGGGACGAGAGAGCAATACTCAAATTTCAACAGATTTTAACAGACCCTCATGTTTAGACAACATATACCGTTCATTGTTGGAAGAGTCTTGACATGCGTTATTAGAGAGAGGGTGAACTTTGCTATGGTAAAAACACTAATATGCCAAAAATAGATGCACGTGACTTTGTTGAGGATACCATGTATTTTAAATACGTGTTTACATAGTTATAGTTACTTTTCGTACCTGCCGGAATTTCAACTTTATTTGAAATATCGTACCTCATACAGGAAATGACACTCATAGATATAGCAAATGTTTAAATCTTTATCGTGCAACAAAATAGTGATACGATGTATCTAAACGTCGAACTATGTAATTGGTCACTACACTCTTCTATAGTGAATCGAGTTCCAAAAACACATGTTTTTTTCCTTTTTCCTCCCGACAATGGTTTTGAGGTTCTCGTCGATAAAGTTATTGCCGTTCAGGTTTTCCATCCTTCCCCAACTGACTAATCTTCACATACCACGTACCTACCACGGCAATTTGTAAGACTAAGTTTCTGTGACAACGCTTGGTAATGTAACCTTATATGATTCCAAATGTTACCTGTGCTGTGTTATATTCTCCATTTGCAAGTGTGATATGACTTTTTTGTTCATTGGTGTACCTCATGTTTTCATTGTCTCTATTACATGGATATAATCTAGATTTACATTCGACAATCATTGTCGATGCGACAGGAGAAAATAACTTACAGTTTAGTAGCTGGATAAATTCACCTTCAACGGTTCCAAAGGACTTCGTGTTAATATTCACTTTATTCCAAGTTTGTCCTCGTTTGGACGATTTTCGGCTTAAATAATGCATCTTGCTTGTGCTAGTTGTAATGCCCAACGTTAATAAGGCTTTTTATTTCTAAATAATCCCTGTTTTAACCGTTTCGTAATAGTGTATTCTCGTTTTAAAACGCACAATTCGTTAATGCTATGCAGTGTATATTTACATAATATCAAATCTAGATATCCTAATTAAACAATTAAACGTAACATAGTTCTACGCAAATGTTTTACACTTCTTACCTATTGATTTCACCCAGATAAAACTTAAATATCGTGATTAGTATCCGCATGATTTGCTTAGTTAGCAGAAAGTCCCTGTGGATACTGAAAAACCATAAACTCCTTCTTTATATTGGAATAGAAAATCAAATATATCTATCCAGGGGTTACACATTACGTGTTCGGAGCACTGTCACCTTGTGCTTAAATGTTCCACATGTACACGTTCCTGTCGTTTGGTTTGAATGTTACATGCGCAGTGACGTGCTTCCCATCGTGTTACTGTTCCATGTAGCCTCGTTTTCCTTTTCGGCTAAAAGCGTTGTTCTGAGATTTACGTTTTTGACTTCAGTATTAATGGCGATCGTGATTCAGATATGTTTATCAAAATTGTTAAAACCTTTTTGGAAAATTATCGATTCGGGGAGAAATATGTATATTTCACTATAGAAATGAAATACTAATATCACATGTATGGCAATGTTAGAAGCATATACTCATCTGGATTTATTTATCTTAAATTTTGTTTCAGTAACATGTCAGGAAACGGGAGATCTCTAGAGAGTATTCTGCGCCCTTTCGACACCAGAATACATCCACTGCCGATCAAAATCCCGTCACACATCGTCAAGGCGAGTGTACTTATCCCTCTCTTTTGGAAAAATGGCGAGTGGCGCGTCTTGCTGACAATCCGGGCATCTGGGCTTCGAACTCACTCAGGGCTAGTGGCCTTTCCTGGAGGCAAACAGGACAGTGCCGATGAAAGCGAAATCGCTACAGCACTTCGCGAATCAAAAGAGGAAGTAGGGTTAAATCCAGAGGATGTCCGGGTGTTGGCCGTTTTACCGCCAGCCTTTGCCTCGGATAAGATGCTGGTAACGCCAGTGGCTTCTATCATTCCGAATGACTTTGTACCACATATCAACCAGGAAGAAGTGAGGAAAGTTTTCGACCTACCACTATCGCGGTTTGTGAGTGATGATTTCACGATGACAAAGTATGAGCGTCCAGGGGGTCACGTTTGTATATATCATTTTATAGACAATATTGACGGCGAGTCTGTGAAGACCTGGGGTTACACTGCCACGGTAGTCATGAGGGTCGCCATGGTGATATTGGAATCGGACGCAAGACGGGAATTGAAGGAGGGATTTTTCATCACAAAAGAAAACTCTCTGTCATCTTTGTCTCAATCAGATACTTTAAGACGCCTTACCATCATGCAGGAGACGCCCAACAAGTTGTGAAATATATAAGGGGACATTGTCAGACTCATTGTCGAATATCGGCAGCTGGTTTGTTTATAGGTATATATAGACAGTTTGCCGTAAATATAAACAGAACGCATTGCGTTAACTCTTCAGCTAAGTAACCATTATGAGATAATTATGATAATTTTCCACATAAAGTGTCTTAACGAGGTAAAGTAACTTTGTTGAATTCAGTTTCTGTATTTAATTGACAAACGTCTGTAAACAACTCTTAGACAGTTCAGAATTTTATCGGTTTTCACAATTTTTAAACTTGACTACCAAACGTCACATTGACAATTTGGCGGAATGGAAGTCTCTTAAATAAAAGTGGTTCAACTTGATTTTGTCATATAGTCGGAGCATGAAATGCATATGCAAATAGATTGTGTTTGTTTGTTTGTTTGTTTGTTTGTTTTTTGTTGTTATTTATTTATTTATTTATTTATTTATTTCCAATTCAACAGACCCGGGGGTCCACTTACATAATGGATAACAAATACAGCATAAGTATAAATATCACAGTTCGTTATGACTGTAACACAGACATATATGTACGAAAGTATTGAACTAGTGGGAAAAAATATGCTGTAATCGAACTTTGAACCCAGTGAGAGACAAATAAAGCATATCACAGTCTGTAGCAAGATCAAAAGTATTAAAATTACATTGAATCCTGTTTAAAACACTATACTTTCTAATATTTATGCGACTTTTCTGACAGTAAAACTGAATAAAACGGGATGATCGTAGATTACGACCGGGTACTAAAAGACACATTTGCTAAACTAAATAATGACAGTCAAATACACTATTTACACATTTGAAAAGAAAAATGTTGTTGTTGTTGTTTTCTACGAAACAGAGAAGGCGTGTGATTGGCAATATAGAGTTGACATTATATTGCAAGTGTTCAGACATAAACTCATTAGAAATATTGGAATCTACTATACACCCATACACCAATAAAGTGGTTGTCTGTTACTTAAGTTCGAATGAAACTAAATATGATTTGCCGCGAAATAATGGCGCCTTATACTCATTCAGCGTGCACAGAACAATAACATATGTGCGGTGTGTAATAAACAGTTGATGTGTCTCTAAAACTTGGGTCGATATGATACTCCCAATCTTTTATCAGTCTGGGACTTCCCATTATAACTGCCCTGTAGAATTAATGCACGTGCTGATTATCGAGAAATGGGAAAGGATCCTTGCAAATGTATTTCAGAAATAGGAGACCTTGTAACCATGTCACAGATCAACAAGAACGAGGTGCAGAAGGGTTTTGACATACCACTCTAGCGATTCTTGGGTAACAAATCCTGATGGCAAAGACTGAGCGTCTGGATATATCATCCAGCTTCGATCACGACTAAGTGCAGACCTTGGGTTAAATTGAAAATTTGCATTATGGTCGCCATAGTGTTAAGATTCTGACGTCAATCGGGGAATACGAGTTATTGACATTCAAACAGAACCTTGTTTTCCTGCCAAAACAAAAACAAAACAAAAACAGAGAATTTCAACCCGTGTTACCGATCAAACCAAGGCCATAATTTTAACTCAAAAACGATAAATCGACGGCAACATACGAACAAAAATACTGATTTTCGTGGAGACCAGACGTTTCGGAAGGGTAAGGGTCTTCTGCTTCATCGACGATACCCTCCACACAAATCTAGGTCACGACGACACCCGACACACAAATCTAGGTCACGACGACACCGCCATACAAATCTAGGCCAAAGCCGGATTAAGTCACATTCTAAATATGATAACTAGGTTTGTGACAACGGAACCAATTGGCATTTCACCAAACTTTGAAAAGTCTTACTTTATATCGCAATAGGAAATAGAATATTTCCAAATAACATCATGGTGTCGTCCATAAAATCTTTCCCATTGTCTTCATCAACCTCTCGAAACCTTGTGGTGTAAATATCTTCCTCAATAGTCGATATCTGTCACGAAATCGTGATAATGGAAACAAACCCTTAAATGTCGAATTAACTGGAATATGTAAACACTGTAGATAGAGGAAGCTGGGATTCTACTATCTAGAAATGGAAAATTAATAATGGGGAAATTGAAATCATCACACGAGTTCTACCAAAAAACAAACTTCACCATTGTCTTCATCAAGTTGAGTCTGTTGAAACTCAGTTTTGTTTTTCTCCGTCAGTTCCCGGCATCTGTCAAGTAAATCGTGAAAATCAAGCTTAAACTTAATGCAATATCAACCTGGACCTCCTGTCATGGAGGACACTATACAAACCTGGCATATAGTTTTCGTTGGGCTGTCATGAATTGAGAACATGAAAAATGACTCGTAGTTGAGTATAATGTTTAACACTCCGTCCAGACTACATATGTTTGTGTATGGGGAGCCTAAGTACCTATCCTATTGAGAGGAGTTTGTGGGGGAAAGTATACAACTTGGTATGGACATTATCCATTGTGAACGGCAACGGAGCCTTCTTTTCTCTGTGTAATAGTGTTTCGTGAGGAGTTCTGTCACGTTAATGAGTTTTGGATGAAGTTGACGCCAATGGACCCATCGTCATGTAATTGTCGGTAGTATGCAGGACAACGAAACGCTGAAATAATGAATTTTCTGAGCTGGTGCACTGCCAGCATGCTGTAATATATAAACGACTTATACGCGAACATGTTAATAGTATGCATAGCCAAACGCCTGGTTAAAGGTCTGGCTTGACATTCTCCTCGTGTCATTTTGGTTCTTGATATTGAATGGCTGTCATTATCTCTACAAACCTGTTTAGCTTCAAAGTTGTCAACGAGACCATCTAAATGGCCTTTGTGATAGAATGTACAAAAGTACATCAGTTGATCATTTCCTACCTGTGTCCTACTTACAATGGGTGATATCATATACTTTTGGTATAGAAGTCGTAGGCTGACGTCAAAGTCATTTTTTGTATCTTTATACACCAAAGTGTGTCTGGAACGATTTCGATAATCATTTGGCTGTTGACTAAGGAAGGTCGCCATGTTTTGGAAGCATGGCTAATGAAGCATGATATCGGTTATGAACGGATATAATACCCGTTACTTGTAAGGTTTACAAATACATGGTCTATACGCTTGCATAATTTTACATTTATTTCTAAAATATTGATGAAGATATTCTGAAAACGGCATAATGTTAAACCAAGTCTAATGAATTCGCCTATACATGGATAAATATCGGGATAGGCAACAATACACAAGACACGCTATATAAGTTTTTTGTATGTACTTTAAATTTAATTGCTCTTTTCATTGTGTGCCCACTAGTAAACAAGTTAGACTGTTGATTACAGTGGAAACTGTATATACCAAGACCTGGGGATTCTAAATCGGCCAATAGACAAATATAATATCACCTAGTAATTTAATCGTTCTGGTATGGTACACTTCTTATGTGTATTTGCGACTAAATCGGCTGTTGTTAGTTACACACAAATGTAAACAAAATATATACCTAGATGTGTTTGGGCGCAGGCACTACAGTCGGATTTTTTATACCTGGAATAATTTGGGAATCCCGAATGCAAATAGCCTTTGCATGCTTGTGTAATTGTAATGTTATTTTGCTTTGTTCGCTGGAATGCTGGAGTGTATCGCCGAATGGACTGTCGGACTAGAAGGGAATTTCCTATGTTTATTGAGTCGCATCCTGGTAACAACCATACCGTGATTAACCTACAATACTGCACTTTTAGGATCATATAAATACCCTTCCTCGGTTTTCCTGGTAACAACCGTACCTCCAACCGATACAAAACCTCACTTTTAGGAACATATTTATATACTACCTCGGACCTCTAAGTCTACTAACACAATTGAACATTAGATTGCGGTAATTGTCGTTTTACGACATGAGAAACCTTACTCAAGTTCAATTTGTTATATAGAGCTGGGGAAAGAAGAGATGTCAAACTCATCGAGCATATCCGCTCTAACAAACACTCGAAATTAGGGACTCCTCCTGCTCCGATAATGGATGGTGACGTCCCAGGTGTGTGAAATCCTAAAAACAATTCACGTGTATCCACCAATCACTGATCTGTGTTGCCTGAACAAACTTCCACCAATCATTGATCTGTGTTGCCTGAACAAACGTCCACCAATCACTGTGATCTGTGTTGCCTGAACAAACTTCCACCAATCACTGATCTGTATTGCCTGAACAAACTCTCACCAATCACTGATCTGGGCTGCCTGCACAAACTCAATTGTCTCCATCAAACTCTTCAATCGGTACCATCTTATACATCCTTTATTATATATCATTCGGTTTTTGGCTACGTCAATATCTAACCCCATCGGTTTGGTGTAGGTGCAAAATAGTTTCCTGCATGTGACCATGAAGTCAGATCCTCCAGATGTACAATCTAGTACAGGTCATGGTTTGTTTGTCGGTGGTGGTATTCTTGGGATTAGGTCGATGTAATCACGGAAGTCAAATTGAAATCCACGCATCCCTGCCACACTCCAGACTGTAACTTGAACCTTCTAGCTGGTTTAATAGATAATATTACAATCATAATTCGTGTAGAACTTCCTTGTCAGGCAACAAAATTTTATTAATGTTAGGAGTATGTCCGATACACAATCAATGATATCGACAAACATCGGTATTCCATTGTACACAATACGACATCCTTTCGTCCAATACATCCTTCCGTTCTCGTAACCAATCTTTGTAGCAGAGCCCATGATTAATTAAATGTAAAATCACTCCCCCACTAGGGATCGAACCCGGGACCTCTGGCTTACTAGTCTTACGCTCAACCGATCGAGCTAAAGAGAAGATTTCTCTATCCGAGCGGTATATTGCGGCTAGTATTTACCAGCGCTACACATCACATTTTGCTAGACTGGTATTCTTGAATCAGGATTGATAATGAAGTTATGTTCCGCCAGCTTTCACATACTTTCTGGTCTTCATGAATCTTGACAATAATTTTCAACGTAAAGGAACTGTGTCATATTTCCAGAACTTTCGAACTCGCAACCCAGAGGTGGAGGGCTGGTGATAAAGTGTCGGGACACCTTAACCACTCGGCCACCGCGGCCCCTAAGACCGATAAGATGCTACTCCATCGACATATGGTAATCATCTCTTTATGATCTGTGTTGCCTAAACAAACTTCCACCAATCACTGATCTGTGTTACCTGAACAAACTTCCACCAATCACTGATCTGTGTTACCTGAACAAACTTCCACCAATCACTGATCTGTGTTACCTGAACAAACTTCCACCAATCACTGATCTGTGTTACCTGAACAAACTTCCACCAATCACTGATCTGTGTTGCCTGAACAAACTTCCACCAACCACTGATCTGTGTTGCCTGAACAAACTTCCACCAATCACTGATCTGTGTTGCCTGAACAAACTTCCACCAATCACTGATCTGTGTTGCCTGAACAAACTTCCACCAATCAGAGATAATACAACACGGAACAAACGCTGTAATCAAGCTTTGTGTCTTATTTCAGTTAAGTTTTGTTGTCCAGCATCTAAGCAGTATTGTCCGAAGGCAGCTTAGTAATAGATGTTGTCATTCTTCTAATAAGCAGACTTCTTTCTTTTTTCTTCTTGTCCACCTGTTTAAATATCTATAAACTCCCCATCTTCCATTGAGCATTCCTTATTGAGGAATTCCTCATTTCTTGTCTGTTTGTACATGGCATTAGTGTTGTTTATTTGTCGATTTCCTTGACTTGTTTATTCGGGACTTGTATTCAGAATTCCTCCTGGAATAGTTGAGACGGTACCAGCTCTGTGGTAACATCTTTCAATCCTTGTCTTTGGCCCGTCGTGTAGCCACGGAATGACGATATTGTCGATGACAACTCCGAATTTCGACCGGCCGCCACCTGTTTAAGCAGACAGTTGATATTCACTCGACCCCACCTCAACATTCGTAGCTATATGTAATCTTTACTGCATTTAAGACCAAAAAAATCACAAAGAAAGTTTGACCGATTCATAATGATATACGATAGCCATTTTCCACAGATTTTATTTCAATGTATTCGTTTCCGGAAAAGCACGTGAAAAGTTTCCATCGCGGGAAAGAGAGCACGCGCTACTTGCTGTTCCGTCTATCAAAATTCCAGAGGTTGTTAAGATATATTTTATTTTATTTTATGTTTCAGTTATTATTTTCACATAAAGAAAGACGCAGGATTGTAAATATGGACTGTGGTCCGTTTCGAGTTATAGGTATGTGAACAGCCAATGAATTACAGGACAAGAAATATCTTTAAAAAGATAAACGGCATAGTTTTAATGCTGGTGGTTATAATGTAAAACTGCTGGTGAAATAAATCAACGAACTAATGCGTTTTAGCACGGATAACAAAATTATATCAGTTTGAATCAATTTTGGTGATAATAAGACTGCATTTGAATCAGGAATATAATTTTATTAATGTGTCATTTGAAAAGATACATCCACTTACTCAGCTTGCACTCAATCTTAACGTTGTTTCGTTTTTAACTGCATATCTGCAATTTGCATTTACCGCTACATGGACCAATCACATGCTTCATCTTGACCAGTAACGCCACCTGTCGCGTCATATCCGGGGCCAAAACAATATTGTACGGCTATGCCGAAAAATAACAAGAACCGCGCTAGTGCAGTGGGCGTTCATGTTGCCTATTACTCTTTATGGCAGTTTAATGGTAAAATATTTCTGTAAAATATTTCTGTAAAGTATTTCTGTAAAGTACAGGAAAATATTTACAGAGATAACGAATTACCACTGTGATTGTCATAAAACACTGAAATGTCGTTTGTATATGCCAACGAAGAAATAATTAATTGTTTACCGTTTTTACAAAGAAAATTCTCTAACACAACGCTCTAGGTAAATATAGTTAGTTATGTGTTCACCTGTGAATTGATAAAGTAAGATCTAGACATGATGGAAGACTTCGTGATTTGTAAGTTATTTTGTTACTCGCGGAAATAAACATATCGCTTTCAGGATTTTAAAAATTAAAAACAAAAAAAAAGGAAATTTTTACTGATTCTTAAATTCCTACGGCGTACGAAATATATCTATTGAAACGGAGCCAGCATACTTCAATTAAACTTTGAGAATATATTTCAGATAACACATTTTAAATAAATATACAGTATATATACTTAATACATGATATATATCTGACACATTCTCGTAGATGTTGTAACATCTGGTCCACTAGCATCTCGTTATGCCCACAACAACAGGTGCACGATACAGGCGCTTGCGTATTTTGACAATTAGTGTATATATAGTCTATAATACCAAGATAGATAAGTGCATGAAAACATATTACAAGAGGCCCTAGAAGGGGACATTTATACAAAATTGGTTCCCTTTTCCCCATTGAAGCTTCCAAACAAATTCCCACAGAAGAACGGGGTTGTTTTGTTTCCAAAATCGAGACCCGCCTCTTTTGTCCGAAGGGGACAGACTCATCATGTATATAAAAATCTCCTTCTCCAAAGAATGCTTTGGGTTAATTATGAACGAATCCCTGCCATTCCTATAAAAGAAGGCCTTTGATAAAAATGGTCAAATTTCCCTTATTAGGCCCCTACCCTCGGAACCTAGAGAGAGGCAGTCTTGACAATTTGTTTTCTGTCCCTTAGGATGCATGTGACCAAATTTGATTATAATTCACTTATTCATTCATGACAAGTGGCGATTGTTAGGGGAAAGCTTACAGACACGAATAATCTTGTATTTTCGAAGCGAAGCTTTTCGGAGAGTAGTTAATCCTGTCCTATTTTATTGTTTATGACGTCATGATATTGATGACGTCATCGAAATAGATGATGACAAAACGAGATAGAGAAGAAAAAGTTATGTCATCAAGTATCTTAACATGTTAATCCTTAAAACTTAAGTCCCTTCAGAGGCACCAAATGGAAAGTAGGAAAATACAATATAATTTGTAGTTGGCGTGTCCCTGTGGTATTTCTACCGCAAGGATAATGGTGTCTGTGGAAACGTCGTCGGTGGAAAAGAATGTGTAACATTGTGTAGCGCACCTGACTATCACCACATCAGAGGGAAAGAACTTTAAAATATCTTGGCACATACATGTATTCATTTTACATATGTATGGTGCCGTATAGACCGCATCCTTTGCTGTTTATATAACAGAACATATATCTCATTATTTGTTTACAACAGTTCAACCCTAGCGGTTTTTCCGGACAATTATCCGACCTTTTTATTATCTTTCTCTTTACATAGGTTTAAATATCTTTTTTATCCGAGGGTTTGTATAGACTGGCTTGATTTAATATGGATTATTTATTTATAACTGTAATGTATTAATACCGTACGCCTAGCACTGTCTGTCTCTAAGTACATGTGTAAAGGTGTAATATATGGGTTAATAAATTGACACATTAACCGAAGTCCATAGGTTCAAATCTCGATCCATGCACAGAAAAGATATACTTGTACAAACAGCTTCCATCTGTACTGGAGAAATGTGCTCAGAAATACTGCTACATGTGTAATAATATCATCAGTGTTTATCAGAGTTCAACATCAGAATAGAACTGGTTTCAATGATTCCATTACTAAATGTTTTTGTTTGTCATTGCCCCGCGTGACCTGTCTCGCGGGAAAGGCTCCAGTGGGAAGATATATACAGCTGTCATGCCGGACATAGCCTGGTAACTACAAATTAGAAACTTTATCAAGGGATCTCAAACTTCAGTGAAGCGGTTGGAATCACTAGATTTCATCACATCTCCTTACACGTGACGGTACTACAAATAAACAAGTGACTTGACAAAACAATTCAAAATGTTCGTGCGTCTACGTTATAAGCTTTAAAGCAGCAACATGTAAAAGGGAGGAGGATAGAGAGACAGACATACAGACAGAGAGAGATAGAGAGACAGAGGGAGACAGGGACACAGAGACAGAGAGACAGACATACAGACAGAGAGAGATAGAGAGACAGAGGGAGACAGAGACACAGAGAGACAGAGAGACAGACAGAGAAACAGAGAGACACAGACAAACAGAGAGACACAGACAAACAGAAACAGACAGAGACAGACATACACAGACAGACACAAAGAGACGGAGAAAATACCATAAAAATTGTGTAAAATTAAAGTGCAATGCAAATCTCCCCCGTCACGAGCCTCCCGGGCAATGCTAGAGTTGTATAAAACCTACCACCATTCATGTTTTAAAATCTGACCGATTTTACCTGTATTAACCTTCGTCTTACCTGTGCGCGAGCTAGTGCTTGATATCCAATAGTATAGTAAACCTGACACACTGTATTTATAACAGTTTCAGGACAGTCATTCATGCCAGCGTTTCTTGTTTCAGAGTTGTACCTGGGTGTACTTACTCCCGGGTGACGTGGCAAATACATTACCATAATTAACATGTACATAACACAAACTGTAAATGGCAGGTAAACATGCAAACAACAACACAAATTAATCATAGCAAGTGAAGAACACAACAATATAAATTACATGTAAACAACAAAATATGAATTATATGTTAATAACACACAATATGAATTAAATGTAAACAACACACAATATGAGTTATATGTAAACAACACACAATATGAGTTATATGTAAACAACACACAATATGAGTTATATGTAAATAACATACAATATGAATTATATGTAAACAACAACAAACAATATGTAAACAACACACAATGTGAAGCATATGTAAACAATAACACAATATGAATTATATGTAAACAACACAATGTTAATTACATTTTAACAACAACACAATGTTAATTACATGTAAACAACACACAATATAAATTAAATTTAAACAACACAATATGAATTATATGTAAACAACACAATGTTAATTACATGTAAACGATGTAAGAATCACACGAAACAAAACGTAGTTATCTACAAGACAATGTACACTTGATAACTTCGAAAGCAGTCAAATATTTAAATCAATTCAAGGAACTGAAATGTACCATATATCACCCAAGCCTTATCTGTTAAAAATAATTAAACTTTATATCAGGCAAGCTAGAACATATACATGTAAGGGATTTAAATTACTGTTTCTGGTTGTGATCCCCACCTGTAGAATACATTAACTATAGTCAAATCGACGTATGTATGGACTAAAGCCAATAGTTTGTATTACACACATTGTCGATATAGCTTCTAAAGTCACCGGGCAACACTGAACACACACGTTGGACATGTTCAGATACACGCAGAAGGCTGAAAGGTGTTAAATCAAAAATATGTCTTTTAAATGTGATCATTTCAGTTTTCGAATACCTATTAACTGCAAGTAGAAAAGGCTGTCGTAAAATACAAAACCGAAGGCCAATTACCGAGCTGAAATGATCTCCATTCAAATACAAAATGGTGATTTATGCGGTTCTAACCATAAATAGATGAAATTTGGCCTTGTTAAAATCTAAATTCTGTATACCGTCACGTAACTGAATTTGTTTAGGGTGTAAACAACTCAGAAATCACATCATACATAAAGTTAGCTGTCCAATACACCATGCAGGGCTTTACAATGCTTTAGAAAACGCAGAGTAAAAGCTGTATGCTATTGTACATAACGAAAACCTTGTAGAAGCTTCAAGAAATGCAATCGAATATTTCAACACATTACTAGTACTACTACTAATATTATTAAACCTCGAATGTTGCTAGGGGTATGTATGGTCCAGGGCTCTCTTGACTAGCTTTCACGAGACAAAACTTTACTGTAAATGTGTATATTTCAGCGGTACCCTTAATTAGCGCTTTTCGCACTGAAAGGATTCCGTTAATTTATAATTACGCTAATTTTACTTTCTTTACATCATTTTCTACGGCAAGTATTTTGGTGTGCTTATTCATCTTCGCAGTAGTCTGTTTAAGTCAGGTTGTGCGCTAAAATTTTGAGTACGTCAAAATGAATACATTTACAGTATGTTAGGTACACCTCAGCATCTGTGGTCAGTTAGCTGATGTCACCTGTGTGCTCGTGAAGTAATTAGTATTTATTTCATTTTTACCAGTGAAATATCGACCCGATTCATTCTATAACAGTAAAAGTTTAAAAATATCACCATTTCTGATTTTTTTTTTTTTTTAAACTAGTAAAAAAAAATCATAATTTTTTCTGATTTGACCAATCAAACACTGCTTACAAACAACAATGGGGAAACTGTACAACTGGCCCATATTTTGCTTTAAAATGTAAGAAACAGACTATCTAATGAATCTTCAGTAATACCAAATAGATTTCACTCGTGAAGCTAATATTTTAATATTTTTCACGAGTGAAAAAAATATCAAATCATATCAGCCTCACCGGTGAATTATATTTTTTCACGAGTGAAAAATATCAAAGTAATAGCCTCAAGAGTAAAATATATTTGGCATTACTGAAGACACTGTTAGATATCCTCTATTGAATGATTAATTACGTAACTGATGGTGAAATGAGTGGGGCCTCACAGTACTGCAGATGATATTTACAGTACAGAGACATTGCAGGAAAAGGATATACAATTTCATCTTTT